>NC_140978.1:2909500-3009500 GCF_056783735.1 Eptatretus burgeri
AAAAGCAAAAAGTGAAAAGGGGTAAAATATAAAAAAAATAATAAAAAAAAAAAGTCCCTGTGCATGCAATGGGGAATCCAAATTAACATGAGTTGGTAGTTTCATGTCCAGTGATCAAATGTTTACAACTAAAGAAATGTAATTGAACATGCAGGTGTAGAATCTTAGAAACATTTAGCCATCCTAATTCTTTCCAACACCCTTTGGCTCATTAAATGGACTTGAATTGGTGAGGTTTTTTTCAGTCTTCTCACATGCAACCAACTGCTGTCACTGAAACGAATACACTATTAAACATTTTAAATGACAATTTTTTTATGAATTTCTGCAATTGCTTTACTGACGATTGCAGAAGTATTGGATGTCCAGTGTTCGAAGTGTGCAAACAATCATTCATTCTCACTTAAAAGTAATATATATATATATATATATATATATATATATATATATATATATATATATATATATATATATATATATATATATATTGTTGCGGCCACAGGTACCGAGACACCAGCTTGTCACTCAGGGGGATTAATCCCCGGTTGTCCTCAGGAGAGCTGGACCTGGGGCCACCGCTCACAATTAACGTTATGGTACGGTGGGTTGTTTAAAAACCACGAACGCCACCCAGTCAACCACGAGTTCCAGTGTCCGAAGTCTAATTATTCCGTTTAACTCGAGGTCACGTATTTACCTGAGCGGGGAGCGTGCCCTCGGCAAAGCACCAATGTTATCTCGATTACATTTTAATTAGGGCAGCCGAGCGTTATAACCGCTGGTGAGTGCTGACGATTTTTTGGTCAAATCCGTGGTAATTACCTCCCAGTCTATCTCTGTTCGGACAATGCCAGACCAATAGAAGGAAAGGACAAACACGGACAGGTTGGAAATCGACAAATAATTTATTAATAATAAAATAAATAAATAAAAAGAACCTTTTATTTGCTGAGATAAATAAAGAATGAATTTCAAAGCAAAATCAATCAAAATGCCAGAAAAGAGATAAAGAGCAGATGCTTATCGTGGGGTCGACTAACTTACAGTTAAACGCAGACAAGGGTACCCAGCAGATCAACAGGGGGAGGGGAGGGGGAGAATCGTCCCACTCACCAGAAAGTCGTCCGTGAAGCGAAAACATCCTGAAATGCATGCGTGTGTGTCATGTCCGTCGCCAGCACCCAACTTTGACGTGCACCCTCTCGCGGGGCAGCCTTGAACGCCAGTTGACGTCTGGAGGGCACCGAGATCGTCCGTTGTGGGTTTCGACGCTGGTGTTGTTCATGATCGACCCGTTCCTCACTTGTTGGCGGCACTGCTCACACCCACACGTGCACCACACGCTCGCTTGCCGAAGCACTGGAAGGGCGAATTGTCTCTTCGGCACTGGTCAGACACCCGCTTCTTGGTAACTTTTCTCACCCTTTGCTTTTTCCTCTCTCCTTTCGCTTTTCCTCTCCTCACTTTTTCACCTCAGACTTTTTCTCTTCAGAACGTATCTCTTTCTCCTCAGAACGTATCTCTTTCTCTTCCGAATGTCTCTCTCCTCACAGAACGTCCCTCTTTCGCTTTTTCCTCACTTTTTATATCTCAGAACGTCTCTCCTCACAGAACGAACCACTTGATTTCTCTCGCTCGTTTTTATATCCCTGGGCCGTCTCCGTGGGGTGCCGTCTGCCCCAAGCTCACCCCGCCCCACTCGGGCATGGTTACCATGACGACCCGTGCACTCTCAAAAAAGGCAGGCGTCGGAGCTCGTGAAAGAATGTTGCTGAGGAAAAAACGAGGGCGGGCTTCAGAGCTCGTGAAAGAAATGAGTGTGAACGTGTCTGTCGTAAAGAAAAAAGCTTCCCATAAGAGAGGGGATATATCCTTTACCCTTCTCAACACATCACATTTAAGATCCCATTAGACATGGGGATGGGGCTAATCTGAAAAGGCATTAAAGGAAATAACTGTCTGAGGACCTGGATGTGTGGATGCATTTATCAGACCGGATTCTAAAGTCCGTAACAATATACATATATATGTGTGTATATATATATATATATATATATATATATATATATATATATATATATATATATATATATATATATACATATATATACATATCCATACACATACACAATCGTTCATCGGCTCGCTGTGCTCGCCTCACCACACATCGCTACATTGGGACAAACTCCGCCACATAATTCAAAACACTTCACCGCCACGTTACTGAAAACACACCACCAGATAACGGCAAAATTATGAAGAACACCTCACCTCCACATCATTCAAAACGACTCCAACTGTGCAATTAAAAACAACTTACCACACATCGCAACAGAGACAGGCTTGTTTTAACTGAGGATAGTATGTGAGTTGCCGTGTTGTCATGATTTACACCAAGCAGAATTCAAACATTTATTTTGCAAATTGAATTGTAATATTGGTGATTAATTGCATTTTTATAAGAAACTTAAGTTGAAGTTTTAGAAAAATAAAAACAAAGTTCTTTTTTTCAAAAAAATTACATCCTTAGCACATACACATGGGAGAGATAGGTGCAGCCCAGAAGTTTGAAATAGTTCAGTGACAACACAACACGTGAGATGCTGCACATATAAATATGTATATATATATATATATATATATATATATATATATATATATATATATATATATATATATATATATATATATATATATATTGCTACGGCTGGGAGTCTGGGTGAGAAGAGCACGATGAGGGGAAGCTTTCTCGGGTTCCCACCAGACTCCCGGAATCGCAGGCCATCGCACACGGATAACTCTGTGATGCGGCGGTCGCTAACCAACCGTGAATGCCAATAACTCAACCACGTGACTTCTGGTCCTCCGTCTAAGGTTGATCTGGTTACCTAAGAATAATCACGTGACCTAATTACCGGGGGACGCGCCCTCGGCACGCCTTGTCCGAACTGGGTCACCTTACCATGTCAGATGCAGCGGAGCAACACTGCCAAGGACGTACTAGCTAAAAGAACGGATTGTTCGGAATAAAGTCCTGGCTAGGCTAGAAAACGGACAATGCTGGATCAATGAAAGAAAAGACGAAAACGAGCTGAGAACATTGACATAAGCATTTATTACAGGCCGGTGAGGAAAAGCACGTGGCACAATGAATAGTAGTTTATTGTTGTATGAAAAGCAGGGATGGAAAGAAATGTGTGGTGCTACAATAAAACAAGAATCTTACAAAGCAGACACAGAGCAGACTTATACCAATATATCTTCTGCAATCTTAACTTAAAGCTCTGACTGGTGCCATTACATACACAAACACAAACAAAACCCAATAAAGAGGAATTAATTTGAAGAAAGGAGAGGAGGCCAACGGTCTCGTAATACTTTGCACGGTTGACTGACCGCGCTACCCAGTACGTTTTGGGGGGACGCTCTGCTGAGCGATCCCTGCTTGAGAGTTAGGGTTGTCTGATGAGAATGAGGTGCGTTGTCTCCTGCCTGGTTACGGTGCCAGCACAGTGTGTGCACGATCCAGAGAATGGGAAAGAGTGTCGGGCGTGAGGAAAGGATTTAATTGGAGCCAGGTGAGTCGGTTGTCCAGCGGCGAGAGGCAGCCGGAATCAGGTGGGTGGATGGAGGCAGCGGCGAGAGGCAGGCAGAAAAGGCGGGTGGGTGGAGCCAGTGGCGGGAGGCAGACGGAGAAGGCAGAGATCAAGAGCGAGTGGGCGGAGTGGCAGACGGGACTTTCGCAGCAGCAGGTGCATGCTAAGATCGATCCAAGGCCAGACAAAGAGGAAGACGACGACTATGGATGGCTTCGCGATCCGTCCTTTATAGGCCCTGCGGTACAGGGCGGGGCGCCGCCCCAAAGCAATGCATCGTCACCTGAATCGGGTGCTCCCATTGGGCCCTGGCCACCGCAAGGCCCAGCCGTCATGGCCGGAAGTGGCCTCATTGGGCATCTGGCGAGACATAGCGGAGCTGTGGAATCGTCTTGCTCCAAACTCCGTGATATGAATCGCCTTGCATTAAACTCACTGGCCATGCTCTGGCGACTGGCTGAGGGCCGCATCAGTCTCGCATGCCTGCTCGGGCACCACAGCATGCTGCGGTTGGTGGTGATCAATGCGCTTGTCCCATCCATACGCCATGCGGCCCAAGCGATCTGGGCCATACAGCATTCCTCTACTTTGTGGCAGCTGCATCAAGGCGGAGGTGCGAAAATATCCTCGCCGTCTGCGGGAGATATTGGTGGCCGCGGTGGTGAGCGAAGATCGATAGTAAGATGCCGTTGTGAACCAGCGCACAGACCCGAACAAAGAGGTGCGCTATTCATGCCCCAAACTGTGTGATGGTAAGAAGCCATTGTAATCAGTGCGCAGATCCAAATGAAGAGGTGTGCTATGCGTGCCCTGTACAGTGTGATGGTAATTATCACAGGGCTGAACTCGGGTCCGCTATCGTGCATGCGGCTATTTATCGCAGTGGTGATCCTCACAGGCAGCTGTCTGAGCACGGTGTGGGCCCCGATCTGTGCCATGGATTGAAGGAAAGGATTGGATATAAATCAGAGTTGAAAAGAGTGCGCCGCGCGCGTCCTACACAGCGTTGGGATTTGATGTATGGTTCTACTATTCCCTTAGACACCATATCTTGCAGCGGCGTATTTTTCCATTGTGTGTGTTGCCACTTCTTCTGGCCTCTGCAACGCCAGAGTGTGTTCCACTTACACAACTTGAATGAACGGGTTGCGTCACAGTCTTTTGCAGCATTCCAGCAATATATATGATTGGTGATGGTTGACTGCACTCATTGTGTGATTTTTTTTCCATTCTTATGGTAGAGGGTGTTGCTGCGGTTTTCACAGGTGGCCGTCTGGGTGCGGTGCCTGCTTGGATTTATTTCAGGATTAAGAGGAAAAGAGTTGGAATGAAGGTAGAGATATAATTAGACCTAACTATGGGACCCACACAACGCACTTCATCGCGTTTGACCCATTAGACATGAACGAAAGGTCTAACTGCATGTATACTCATGAAATAACTTTCTGAGGATCACTGTATGATGGATGCCATTGCCTTAGAGGCATGCGGTTTCCATAACAGCAACAATATACCCGGAAAGGTTTCCACCAGTGAGGTGTACCCGTGCTACACATGGGAAGGTGGTTGGGGGGGGAAGGTGAAGTGTTGTGATAAAAGTAAACAAACATAAGCATTAAAAAAAACTAACAACTGGGGTTACTGGGGCCTTTTGGGGCCACAAAAACGTATTTTATGACCTAATCGTCATTTGGAAACAGGAAGTGTATTTCTGGTGTTGTCCAAGAAATAGTTTGACATAGAAGCTGACTCATCAAGCGTTGCTTGCAAAAAATTGAGGAAGAGGTGGTAAAACAGGCACAACATAGTGTCCTTCACCGCAACATTGAGTGGGTGTTTCAGGATGGAACCTTAGAGCACCACAGTATTCCCACTCATCAGTCATGCTTCCCACAGGAATTATTAAAAGCACACCTTAGATTTGTAGCAGCATCAAATCTTCTGTTTCTAGCTTCTCCGTGAGACTCAGTGTCCCTTTCCCATACCTCCTCTCTGAAGCCTGAACTTTGTCTGGTCCGTATGTGAGCCTCAGTGTCCCTTCCTCTCGATAAGACAATTTTTTTCTTGTTTGTTTTTTCTCGGCATTTTGAACTCTTGTGGTACGTGTTGCACCTTCAAGCGTTCAAAAGTAAACAGATGCGGAAACTGTGAACAGGCAATGCCGAATCCACAAATTCTCGGGTGGAACCCCCAGGTAATTTCCTCATTCTGTTTTTAACTCATCCTCTCTATATTTTAATTCCAAACAGAATCATTACCTTCGCATTCTGCAAAAGGTTATGTTTTGGTCGGCGTGTATTTATTTATTTATTTATTTATTTGTAATCTTGTGATTCGTATAACTCAAAAAGTATTAAACCGAATTGCATCTAATTTGGTGGGATGATTGGTTATTAGCCAGGAAGCATTCGATTAGATTTTGGGATCGTTCGGGTCAAAGGTCAAGGTCAAGGTCACGAAAAGGTCAAAATCGTCTTTTTACGATAACACGGTCAATTTTTATTCAATTTGTATGCAACTAACGCCAAAATGTTCAGAATTCAACGCCTCATCTTGTGATATGCAATATGACACAATGACGCCCATACTCTTGTTACCGGTTAGGGGTCAAAGGTCAGGGGGGTCACGACCTTGAAAATATGCGGTTTTTGTCATAACGCGGTCAATTCTTGTCCGCTTTACATGAAGCCAGCACCAAAATGTTCAGAATTTAATGCCCAATCTTGTGACACAATGACGTCATAACACATGTCACCGGTTGGGGTAAAATGTCGGGGGGGGGTCACGCCCTTGAAAAATATGCGGTTTTCGGCATAACTCAGTCAATTCTTATTCGATTTGCATGAAATCAGCATCAAACGAGATTACCTTCTCTTGTTGAAACGTTGTATTCACCGAGCTTGCGAGTGAAGACTCGCCAAAACGACGTGGGTTGATTGTTGTTTAGTCCATAGCCCCCCGAAAGTCGGGGGGGGGTCATGACATTATAGATATGTGGTTTGTGTCATAAGACCATTCATATGAAACCAGTTCCCCACACTCATACCAAGAACAAAAAAGTAGTGGCGGCGAAGGTATGCGCTCTATGAGTGCCCGTTCTAGTTATAGTCATAAATTAATACCATACCATTACTATTACAAAATACAAAAAAAACTCGTGTGGAAAATGAATATTAGCGCCATTCTCACGTGACACCCAATACTGATGAAGGATGGTTACAAAACGCTTCGTACGGATGGAAAATTAAAATCACCAGGAGAGTACCCGCACTATGGGCGATCTTGCTACTTCCGCCACCGAAGGTGGATGAAGGTTATGTTTTACCCCTGTCCGTCTGACGATTTTTGGCCAAAGTTTTCAAGCAATCGTTCTGAAATTTTTTGTGTGTGTAGGTGACCGCCAGGAACAGCAACGCAAAATTTTGGTGAAGATCCGAATCCGGATCCGGATCTGAGAATTTTTAAAGTGATTCTTTACCATTGAGAAATTGGAAATTGGGCCGAGAGAGAGAGAGAGAGAGAGAGAGAGAGAGAGAGAGAGAGAGAGAGAGAGAGAGAAAGAGAGAGAGAGAGAGAGAGAGAGAGAGAGAGAGAGAGAGAGAGAGAGAGAGAGAGAGAGAGAGAGAGAGAGAGAGAGAGAGAGAGAGAGAGAGACAGATGTGTATATATATATATATATATATATATATATATATATATATATATATATATATATATATATATATATATATATCTCCCTTAAGAGAGAGCATATACGTAAAATATATACATATATACGTAAAATAAATACATATATACATCTACAAAGTAAAGGGACTGAGCATGCTGTGTGCTCCACTTACACAACTTGAATGAACGGGTTGCGTCACAGTCTTTTGCAGCATTCCAGCAATATATATGATTGGTGATGGTTGACTGCACTCATTGTGTGATTTTTTTTCCAGGTCTTGCTTTACACGTTGTCTCGTCTGAGTCATCACACTATGACTCATGAGCAGAGAGGCAATCTGAAGTTTCTTGCCAAGCTTGGCAAAACACCTTCTGAATCTTATGCAATGCTGCAGAAAGTCTACGGGGAAGAAACGATGTCATGTACACGTGCATTTGAATGGCACAAGAGGTTCAAAGAGGGACGGGAGGAGGTTGAAGACGATCCACGGTCTGGAAGATCTTCAACGAGCAGAACGGCGGACAATATTGAGCGTGTGAAGCAGATGGTGCAAGCAGATCGTCGACTTACAGTGCGGATGATTGCTGAGGAACTTTTCATCAACAAGGACACTGTCTGGAGCATCATCACTGAAAATCTCGAAATGTGCAAGGTGTGTGCAAAGATGGTCCCCAAGCTGTTGTCTGAGGACTAGAACCAGCAGAGTCACTGTCTGTCAAGACATTATTGAGTGCCTCGAGGACGATCCAGACCAGCTCAGACGAGTCATTACTGGCGAGGAATCGTGGATATTCGAATACGATCCTGAGAACAAACAGCAGAGTCGTCAGTGGAAAAGTCCAGCATCACCAAGACCAAAGAAAGCAAGGATGTCGAAGTCGAAGGTCAAGGTGATTCTAATCGCATTTTTTGACATCAAGGGCATCGTCCACTTCGAGTTTCTACCACAGGGTCAAATAGTGAATCAATACGTGTACAAGGAGATCGTCCGGCACCTCATGAGATCAGTCTGGGACAAGAGGGGGGATCTGTGGGAGAACAACGCCTGGGTGCTCCACCACGACAACGCCCCTGCTCACAGAGCCCTGAGCATCCGACAGTTTCTGGTAGAGAGGAACATGCCAACTCTGGAGCAACTCCCGTATTTGCCAGACTTGGCCCCTTTTGATTTTTTCCTATTCCCCAAGCTCAAGGGAGTGATCAAGGGGATCCGATTTCCTGATGTGGAGGCCATCAAAAGGGCCGTGATGACAGAGCGCCGGAAGATTCCAGAAGAAGCCTTCCGGGGGTGCATCGAAGCGTGGAAGAAGAGGATGGATAAGTGTGTGAGACTGGAGGGAAACTATTTTGATGGGGACAAGCTGTGATTTCAATATATTTTTTGGAATAACATTTCTGTGAAGTCAGTCCCATTACTCTTTAGACGGACCTCGTGTGTGTGTATATATATATATATATATATATATATATATATATATATATATATATATATATATATATATATATATATATATATATATATATATATATATATATATATATATATACATATATATATATATATATATATATATATATATATATATATATATACATATATATATATACACATATATATATACACATATATATATATATATATATATATATATATATATATATATATATATATATATATATATATATATATATGTATTCACTTCGGACCATGGTGTCTGTCTGTGGATTAGTCTGTCTCCCATTTAAGGTGACTGCTTCTCACGCTGAGTTTGAAAAGCTCAACATTCATTTTTGAAATTGTGGGAGAACACGTATGAATAACGTGGATGCCAAATTTTATTTCACAAGCAGGATATTCTCCGCTCTTTTGAGACAAATCCAACCTCTGCCACCCAACGCTGTGGCACCATTCTGCAGTGGATGGTGAAAGTCGGCCAGAGCTTTGGCTCTGAGTGAAACCAAGAGGTCAACCGAATTCATCTTTTTTAAAGTGCATGAAATAATTTAAATTGATAGATTAACTTAAAATTTTCCCATCACTCGGAATGGGTACTTTTGCTTGCTTCTCCCGTCACTGGGGAAGTGTACTTTTGCTCGTAGAAGACAAGTTCAAGACGAGTATCAAAAGGACTGCACAAGATGGGTATCCGCACTACCAAACCTCAAGAGGACCAGGGTTATCAAGTGAAGATGGATTGCAAGGTTCAAAACCATCCTCCATACAGTCCATCGTTTCATCTCTTGAGACCACTCAGAACATCTGATGACATTGAGTTTACAAAAAATGATGACATTAAAGCACGTGTCATGAATGGTTACATAGCGGTAAAAAAAAAAAATTATGTAGAGGGCATCAAACACTACTAAACCAATGGGGCAGCTGTGTATCTGCAGCAGAAGAATTTTAGAAATATGTGGTGTTACCAAATGCGCTGTACTTCTTATTTCATTGAATCAGCAAAGAACCCATCCTTATAGATGGGTTAATTCCTCCAGATTTTCACACGGGATAAGTCACCCCATAATTGACATCTTTTATTATGACTTGTAATACCTCATCCCACTGGGAACTGCATTTTGCCATACATATTTATGCAGAGAAATTGGGGTCCTCACCCCCGCCCACCCCTCCACCCTGCAACCCCAGGACTGAATTTATTTCACTGCCTGTAACCTTCCCATGCACTCCTCGAGTACAACTGGAAGTTTGCAACTCATTCCATACAACAGTTCCAGGAATGTACTGTATAGAGGTCAAACATACAAACAGATACATCTCAAATTATAGTGTGATAAAAAGTCTAGTCGAGATAGAAAGACACATATACATGTATTCAAGTGTTTGATTTTAAAAAATACTGCAGCCAGTAAAGAAGACATTAAAATTAAAATGCAATCTCTGGCTTAATTGCAGGATGTAAAGATAACGACCCCCCCCCACCCACCCCTCTCCTGCTCCCCCTTCCTGCCCATTTTAACCCTTTGGAGGGAATCAATATGTTATTGGTTATCCAGTCATCGAAGGCATGGAATGGACCTCCCCCAAGAGTTGAGCTGCAAGCAATTCCGTGAACCCATTAACTCTATGCAATGGATAGATGGCATTCATAAATCTTGTCAACTGTGTAATTGATAGCTAAACAGGGTGGATGTGTGGCTGGCATGCCCAGTTAATTATCAGAACCCTTGCAGCAAGTGATGGTGTGGCACAGGTCTTCATAGTCACCATTCCAGTGAAGACGTGCTCGACGTATATATCCCCTCACAGGATGGCATGTCAGTTCACTTTCTGGGGGGAATCCACTCCACACTTTATTTTTGCCAGAAGTGAGTGGTTTAGTTTTGCAACCACAAGAGTTTTCTCTTGAAAGTGTTATATTTACCTCTGCACCAAAGGTGGATGGAGGTTATGTTTACACCCTTGTCTGTCTGTCTGTCTGTCTGTCTGTCAGTCTGTCAGTCTGTCTGTGAACAGGCAGGATATCTCAAAAAGTTGTGGACAGATTCAGGCGAAATTTGGTGGAGAGTTTGGGTGTGTGACAAGGACTGAATAATTTGCAGTTTGGTGAAGATCCGGATCCAGATTCGAGAATTTTTCAAGTGATTTTTCACCGTTGAGAGATAGGGCCAAAAACGATATGTAGCATGACATCTCAAAACGTTATGGACAGATTCCAACGAAAGTTAGTGGACAGCTTGGGAGTGTGACAAGGTGGGATTTATTAAAATATTAAATTAATAGATTTGAATACGGATTCAGATACGAGAATTTCAAATTTTTTAGTGATCCATCACCATTGAGAGATCAGGCCAAAAACGATACATAACATGATATTTCAAAAAGTTGTAGACAAAACTAGGTGGATGAGTTGGTTAGGTGACAAGAACAAGCCAATTAGATTTTGGTTCAGGTCCGAATCTAGATTTGACCGATCAGTGGGATACAAAACAAACTGTTCAGCCTGGTGCATGTATGCGCTCTACCAAGTGCCATTCTAGTTTGTCCCTTTGGTGCTTGTCCTGTGATTGGTTGTTTCAGTTGGTGTATTTTTGCCGCATCAGTTAATAGATTATATTGTTTCGGGATGTCCAATGTTTCCTTGGTTAGACCACCTCATTAGCCTTTCACATACCATTCCTCAAGCACCAATCGCCGAAGTTTATTGGGTGTGAAGTCAATATGAAGGTTCTCCCCTGGTCAAATCCATGGCCAGATTGCACGTAATGACCTGCAATAACAGACTGTGTTGCCTTGCCCAACCTCATTGCCTTTTATGTTCTTCCAATCTTATAAATTCAAAAGTCTTCTGAGTTGCACCGTTACATTATTTACAACAATACTTGCAGGTGGTGCAATGTAACAACCCCGATTTAACAGCAACGAGCAGGGGTACCCGGCATGTTCTAATCCTGCTGGCATTTTGAAGAAATCTATTTTTTCTATTTTTCTTTGTTGGCACCTTAAACACTTCCCTAAATCCTCTAACAATGTGGTTGGGGATTATTTAATATTACCTTTCACATCGCTGCAAAGGCTTGGGCATTATAGAAAGATTTTTTTTTTAATCCAAAATAAAATCCAACTTTTTGTTGTTGTTTTTTTTTTTTCTTGCCTAAAACACACCTTGGCACTCACCGATGAACCTGTGAAAGTTTGACCAAGATCTGTTTGGCTATCTCTGAGAAAAATGGAAACAGACAAACATCTCTCTTACAGTATCATAAAATAATACCATTCCTTCGGAGCTGTAAAGGCCAAGGCAGTTTCATTCATTCATCGCCACTCCGATGCAGGTTACTCTGAATTGTTATTACCCCTGTACACTGGTATTTATTTCACTAACCTCTGAAGGATGACAGGCTGAGTCAACCCCACCTGGTGTTAATTCATTGCTAAACGGGGGTTTAAATTCCAAGTTCCAAAGCCAGACACCTCAACCGCTAAGCCAACACCGGGCTATCTCTCCT
This sequence comes from Eptatretus burgeri, assembly GCF_056783735.1. Taxonomy (NCBI): domain Eukaryota; kingdom Metazoa; phylum Chordata; class Myxini; order Myxiniformes; family Myxinidae; genus Eptatretus; species Eptatretus burgeri. The sequence continues at coordinate 2,921,735 of NC_140978.1, forward strand.
ATAGTATAGATTCGAAATTGTCTTTCGAATGAGTTGTGAAGCTCTGAATGGTGCACAGCTGTTTTTTCTGCTGCTAAAATTTTTGCAGCACACATTATTTTGCCAATTCTTTCCGAGAGGTTGAGGTAATGTAATACATCCCACCAAATCATTTCCAAATGTACTTACTTGCATTTTGTAATATCACTTTCTAATCCAGGAAGAAAACTCCGATCATACCCATTATTCTTTAACATCTTCTGTACTTGCATTAATTATTTGGTTATGCCACCCCTGGATGGCAGGACCACACATGTACTGGAGGTTCATGTGCATGCATCACTACGATTTTAACAACTGTGATTACACCAATTGAAAGATGATACTTTATTGGTGCGAGTTTGTTTTCTATACACTGACATCTTTAAATTACGTAACACTATTTGTGCTAAAATCTGACCCCTCCCCCACACCTCCATTATGCTGTGTAACGCAAGACCAAACACCCCCTAAGATGTTAGGTAACACTTTAAGACCCCCTCCCTCCAAAGACCAACATGATTGGTTGGGTCAGTATTCTTGTTCACAAGGATCGGCGAAAACTCGGACTTCATGTGGACAAATTCACCTTTAAATCACCCATTGTCTGACTTGTTAATGTAAGGGTTGGGGCTGTTTGGGTTCTTGTACTAAATGATTGTATAACCTACTTGGTATCATGAACATTTGTCCATTGGCCACGGGAACAGAAGGCTCATTAAACAAAATATTTATTGGTTCATCGAGTTACGCAACGCCACTGGAAACACCCCTCCTCCCACCCAACCCCCACCCAACACCCACCCAACACCCACCCAACACCCACCCTCTGTAACGCTTGAACATACACCTTCAAACCCTCTTCCCCGGGCGTTACGGAATTTTTAATCGGCTCCAAAGAGCCATCAGGTTTCTAGTGAACCTCAACATCTAAAAAGGCTGTTATTCTTCCTTCTACATTTCTTTTGTGAATTGCAAGCTGGTGAAAACCTGGTCAGTTATTCAAAATGATGGTCAACCTTGTCCCGATGCACACCAGCAAATGTATGAATCCACATATCTGTTCAATATTATGGCAATCAATCTCCATCACTCACAAAGATTTTTCCCTCTAATTATTCCATTAACAGGTTATATACCACTGCAGACAACAGAGAGTCAATAGCGATGCCAATAATCTGTCTATATAATGCACTGCATCATACTATATAGCGTGCGGGTTTTGGACCTCTGGGGCGAAAGAGAGATCCTCATACAGGGGTTTCCTTATTTTTGGAGTAGGAGGCTACCATTAAAAAGTAGCAGATTACCATCACCGCAAGCGAAGCGAGCGCAGCTGTACGGCCGTGGTCCAGGGCCCTGGAAGCCGGAGGATCCTAGACGGCTGGACAGGCATTCTGGCATGATTTCTGACATGAAATAGTTCTCATACTATCATGCTGTTCAGGTGGAAAACTCTACAAAAACAGGCGGTTAGGCCTATACTGGACGTGGTTGCATTAACATACTGAGTGACTGACTGGTTGACTGAAATGCAGCTATACTGTATAGTTAGTTCAAGCAGCTTTTAAACGGGGTTCATTAATTTAAGGCCATGCTTTAGGGCACACCAAGGTGTCTGGAAGATGGAGTATCCAAGCACTTTAAAAGAGAGGAATTTTAGCAACATTTGGGCCATACCTTAGTTCTTAATAAGTAGATGATACTGCACATGGTGGAGTACAGTGAGCAATCTGAAGTAAGTGTGTTACATAATAATAGTGTAGATGAACTAACATTCATTAAGGAAACCATTTTCCATTTCACTTCTGTGAGTGTTCAGGGTTTGCTGAATGAATGCTGTGAGCACGAAGGATTAGATTATTATAATAATGTTGGGTAAAATGTGCAAACCAAACTATTAACACTACAAATTCTGTATACATCAGGATCTAAAGTTTGATTGAAGTAATAGACTTATAGTGATATTATTTAATTCCAGTAATCAAGGAAGTGTGATATTTTTGATATCTATACAAAACATTCTCGGAGTTATACTCATCTTGCATTTCTGATGTCAAACCAATGACAAACTCGTATACCGGTAAACAATATTTCAATCAATCTTTAGTATTAAAATCAAGTCCTTTGGGAATCTGAGTCACTGTATATGTTTTATAGAAAGAAAAATTAATTCATAACTGATATTTTTGTGCTGCAAACATTCTACATCCTCAACTTTCAAAACAATGTTGTCCAAATTTCAGGATCAAAGTAGCCATGAATTCACAGTCTATTTATAGTTGCAAACATATCCAACATCTTTATGATATTATTCTAGCAGGAATGAACAAATGACATTATATGTAATTGAATAATCAATGATTGAAAGTTAGTAAACTTAAAATGTATTTGGGATGAAGAAACGTTCCCAAGCAAAGAACAAATTGTATATGTTCTGTGTAAATTGTTGAAGCTGATGTTTACAGTTCTGTTTAACAGTGTTTAACCTATAGTCATTTAGCAAATTAAGCAACACAATTGGAGTCACTGTCACTATCAGATGAAATGTCTTCTACATTAAATTATCGCACTGCTTCATTTTCAGTCAGAGGGGACAATCCTGATTCGACAGGCAAGTCATCAGTCAAGAGAATTTGGGGACATGCAAACGAAGTTGATGGTACACTAACAAGTCGTTGATTTGGGAGCTTCCGTCGAGGTTTTTGGCTACGCCAGTCAAGTACACATTGTCGGATAAGGAGTTCGGCATCATTTGAGCTAACTGGAGGACCATTGATTGAGGTTGTTAACAAGGCATCTAACATGTCATTTTTCATTTCTGACCTCATTCTTGACTTAATAAGCTTAAGGGCTCTGGCTTCCCGTTCTGGCCATGCATTGGAAACTGGCAGAGACATACAAATTTGTGCAAGCTCTACCAGTTTGGGGTAAAAGTGCTTGTCCTCCTGTTTCTTAGATAAGATTTGTTTACTTACCAATCTGTTGGTGTGAGGTTCGATTTTAACGAAAGTACTTCAGCAGGCACGTTTTTCCATCAATTTAATTCAAACTTAAAATTCTGCCACTCAGCAACAACTTTCTGCTGACAAGCTTTCTCAAAAAACTGACCATCAAGTAGGTCAATGTAATCTGCACCATACTCTGAAAATCCATGGTCATCAGCTTCAGGTACTGAAAAACAAACAAAGAAAAAAAAATCGGCGCTAAAGTTGGCGGCGACCTTTGACATTTCTTCTCCGAGTAGACGGCTGCGGGTCGCCGGTAACCGGCTTCTAAGGAAACCCCTGCTAGTCATATAGAATAGACCGAGTTATTTCATCGTATTCTGTTTAGCTTTTAAGCGTACTGTATTTATTTAAGCAGATATGTGTTGTGAGTATATAGTTAGAACTCCCATACGGGTTATTTTCCGATTCTACATTCCTTTCAACAGCCATTTCTTACACCTTACAGGCTTACAGTACACATACACTTTCTCCGCTAAAAGATCAGCACAAAGATCAGCAACATCAGTCTGATGGGGAGTTCACCTGTGGACCAGTCTGCTCGCCTCATTTTGCTGCTGGTGGATGTTAAATATCCTCCTGTGTTTATCACAATGAGTGGATGACGTTCATCGGTACCCTAGTACAACTCCAAATTATACCCTGAGGACTATTATATCATTTGAGAGGTGATAGCAACCCATCCAGTGTATTTCCTTACCCAGCAAGTTGCTTCAGCAGTTCCTGACAACCTGGGAAGAGTTTGGGATTAATCCAATTTAACACTCCTCATATATAGTAACAAAAAGAGCAAAACTCTAACTCCAGCTGTGAACACATTATTTCTCACCCGTATTATATCTTGACCAGATTTGTAAATAAAAACATACCTGCACTTTCTTGTTGACATCATGAAAAGGCACACAGCTGTCAGAGTTCTGACATGTGTTGTGAGTTTTGATTGATTTATTTTTTCAGTCACAACCTGCAAGCACATCTAACTTGTCACGGACATTATGTGATTTCACAAAGATAACATCTACTTGTCATGTTTCAATTTTCCTTTATTTCTGGAGAATGATGTAAAACTTTATTTTATAGTTTCAGGATATATTTTGTTGAAGACTCAGCAAAAAAAATAACATTGTTATACCAGAGATGAAATACTGCGATATATCCAGAAATTCAAATTCATTGAATGCAATACTACTTCCAACATAATTTGCTTGTACTCATGCTTTACAAACCGATAGATGTAATGTTCTTTCAATGGAAAGTAAACAATGAAATCTATGGTCCATGCAGGAATTTCTGGAAGTGTTTCTTCTGTTAACCTGATTTTATGGGTTCACAAAGTAGCAATCTGTTCCTATCAACGCCCAAAATGATGTGCTCAAGAGAGCTTGTCAGTCCATGTTATATGCAAGTCGAACACCTAATATTAGTGTGCAATCGTTATAATTGCCAAGAGTGTATTGAGTGGCAAGGCATTGGTATCAATGATAAACAAGGTTAACCACTTCCTAATCAGCATGGATTCAAACTCAATGAAATTTTATTCAGACTAGAAGGGCACTCAGTAGAGCACATACGTCTGCCCTGTAATGCCTGATCCACAAGAACATATCTAGCCCAATACATTTTTGAGATATTGTGCTATATATGGTTTTTGGCCCTATCTCTCAATGGTGAAGAATCACTTTTAAAATTCCAGTAGTCGGATCAGAATCTAGAACTTCACCAAAATCGAAACAATTCGTCATGGTCAAACACCCAACCTGTCCACCAAGTTTCATCAAAATCCGTCCACAACTTTTTTGAGATATCGTGCGATACATAATTTTTGGCCCTATCTCTCAATGGTGTAGAATCACTTTAAAAATTCTAGTTGTCGGATGCGGTCCAGACCTTCATCAAAAATTGAATTATTTCTTCCTTGTCACACACCCAACATGCCCACCAAGTTTCAACCGAATCCGTCCACAACTTTCTGAGATATCCTGCTATATATCAGTTCAGCCCTATCTCTCAATGGTGTAGAATCACTTAAAAATTATCAGATCCGGATCCGGATTGGAATCTTCATCAAAATTGAATCATTTCTTCCATGTCATACCCAACATGCCCACCAAGTTTCATCCAAATCCATCCACAACTTTATGAGATATCGTGCTATCTATAGTTTTGCCCTATCTCTCAATGGTGAAGAATCACTTAAAAAAATTCGAGTAGTCAGATCCCGATCCAGATCTACACCAAAATCGAATTAGTTCGGCCTTGTCACACACCGAATCGGTCCACAAAATTTCATCCGGATCCGTCACAACTTTTTGAAATATCCTGTGCACAGATAAATAGACAGAAAGGGGTCAAAACATAACCTCATTCACCTTCGGTGGCGGATGTAAAAATGCACCAGCTGTATCTGAGGATTCATATCCTACTGTTCTAACAGTAGGGTGGCTTTGTGTCATTTTTCAAGATTACCGTTATAGAGCAGATAAAAGCACCAAATTTAGCATACTGCTCCCTTACTAAGTAATTTTAAGGCCTACTAATTAAAGATCCTTTTGAGCCAACTAATAAATTAATTTTGTCCCCCATGGACTGTTATGCCATGGAGTGATATTGAGGATTGGCTCTCCAGGTGTGTAAAATACTCCAATGGCTCAGCGTGTCAAACAGCCTCTGATGGCCTCGCCTTGTGCCGGCCTTCTCGTGGCTGGTTGCTTTCCAATAACAGGTGTAGAGGTGAAAGACAAATCCCTGGCACCTTAAAACCAGTTGCTTCTGGCAGATCATTAGTCTTAGTAGGCAGCCCATTTATGAGAAAGAAACTGAATCCAAATACACCACTGCCTTGCAGTTCAGGTTTTGAAGCCAAAGGCGAAAGGTTTAACGAGGTAAAGTCAGCCATACTTACTAAAGGTGGTGGCCTTTGCATTCATTAACCCATGGACCACCCTTGGGCAAGGTGTACTACCTCCAATTATCCTCCCAATCAGAGTTATGTGAAGCCATGGGAGCAGGTGGTGGATGAACATGAAGGCAGCTTGCACAAATTGCCAGTAATGGTTGCATGGCCTTGATGCTAAACAGAGGATTCTCTTCTGCAGAACAATGGCTAGGATCACCCATCTAGTACACTGCCCAGAAGAATGCAATGGCAAAACACTTCCATACAGGCCAGGAAAGCAATCATGATCAGAAATATATGAGAAAAGTCAATGATTCTGAATGATGAGCTTACCCCCCCCCCTTCCCCCTCTTCCCCAGGTTTGAAAGCACCCAAATAGCTACTTGGGAAGAGAAAAGTGTTTTGATGAGTCAGACTGGCTGTTATGACAGGGCTGGATTAAACCCCAAGGAAATCCAGTTGCTGAGGTGACCAGATCTCAATGTCGAACTCGGAGCTTCTCAAAAGTTCACAAAATTGGAACATGGAATGTGGAATGAATGAATCAGGGGAAGTTAGATATAATGAAGAGAGAGCTGGAGAGGACAACAACTGGAATTTTGAGGATAAGTGAAATTAGATGGACGAGTTTGGGGTAGTTTCAATATGACGGTTCCAAAGTGTTCTTTTCTCGTTACGAAACCAGGAAAAGAAATGCAGTGCCAGTGATTTGCAATAACATGACAGCAGAACAGGTATGAGGATATAACCCAGTCAAGGATAGGTTAATATCAGTGAGGTTGAAAGGATATGCTTGGTGTTGGCTTAATGGTTAGGATGGTGTGCTTGGGATCCTGGGATCCTGAGTTCAAATCGCACTCGGATGTTGAATTAATACCAGGCGGGGTTGACTCTGCCCGTCATCCTTCCGAAGTCAGCAAAATGAGTGCCAGCTTGCTGGTATCGTACGTTGGAGTGGCGACCTTCCCAGGATTGTAACCAATAGCCAAGGAGACTGCTTAGGCAGCACCAATGCTTTGCAGAGAGTATGGTCCCAATGGATGGGACGGTTGAAAAGGACATCATCTGAACACAATAATTTTTCAGATATATGCTCCAACTTCTGTAGCAGATAAAGAAAATGTGGATGAATTTGCAGGAATGTTGCAGAACTGGACTGGTAGAACAGGTGTGCCTAAAGGGGATGGTTTAATTATTATGGGACACTGGAATGCAAACATTGGAGAAGCAGGAGCACCAGGGATTACAGGAAGAAATGGGATTTGTATCCAAAATAAGCCAAGAGGTGAATGCTTTAGTTTTGTGGAGAATGATCTTGTAATTGTAAACACATGATTCAAACAACCCAAGTGCAGACTGTACACATGAACTTCACCTAATGGGCAACAAAAAGCACATTGATTACATTCTAATCAATAGTAGATGGAGAAGTGCTGTGCAATCTGCCAACACACAACCAGGCTGTGGGACAGATCATGAACTTATTGTGGCAAAGCTACAAGTCAAATAAAAAAAAATATATCTATCAAAAACTCTGACCAGATATGACCTTGAAAATGTATCTAAAATATGCAAAAAGGTTTTTTTAAAAAATGCTTTGCAGAGCACTGAACTTGGTTGACAGAATGCCAGACAAACTGTGGCAAGAGGTTGAAGATGTTGTCAAGGAAGAGGCCAAACATACCATCCCAAAAGTAAGCAGCAATAAGAAGGCTGAATGGTTGTAGAAGAGGCAATAAATATTGCAGACAGAAGAGAGATGAAAGCCAAAGTTGCATCGAGACAGGACATTAAGCAGCTAAATGCCGACTGCCAGCGACAAACCAGGAAGGACAAAGAGAATTAGAACTCAGTCGAGTGTATACCCCAAGCCAATATGAACAGTTTACATTTTGTATCCCACTTATAGGCCAGGTCTACATCCATACCTTAACCAAAATTGAATTGGCTTGTTCTTGTCACCCACCCAACTCCTCCACCAAGTTTTGTCCGAATCCATCAGACAAAAAGTCCGAAAGTGACAACAGAGCAGGAAAAACAAGAGATCAGAGCGATCACAGAAAAAAAGATAGGTCTAGAATTGGGGTCGTCCTTTAAGAGTAGAACATCAAAAGATCCGACGGAAGAAACACAGGTAAAAGAAAAGTGGAAGGACTATACAGAAACTATATTAATGAGATAGCAATATGATGGCAACATTTGAAGAAATAATATCAGCAAGAACCAAGAGTGATAGAATGTGAGATACGTAGAGCCCTGAAAGAGCTGGCAAATGGAAAAGCATGAGGTGCCATAAAATTAGGGTTTCATTATTTAATGTAGTTGTGGAGGAAGCAATCAAAATTTTAACAGCTGTCTGTACTCAAACCTAAAGCAAGATTGTTTGGCCGAAAAGGTGAAAGCAGTCAGTCCATTACTAAAGAAAGGGGATTCAAGAGAATGTTCAAATAACTGAACCATTGCCTGGCTTTCACATGCTAGCAAGATTTTACTAAAGGTCATTCAATACAGAATAGAAGACTTTGTAGCGGCATCATTTTCTCTTTGTTTTCATAATATGTGAACATGCTTTAGCTTTGCTTTATCGGGGGATTCATTTTTTTCCCACTACGGGGTTTCCCAGCGGGGGCTTGAGAAGTTTTATGGTTACGGTTTAATGAAGACGTCTCAGAATCCGAACATCTCAGATGTTTTTTTTATTCTATGCTAAAACTGTATTAAACAAGAAATTCCCCTGGAGCAAACAGGTTTCAGAAGACGAAGAGGTACTGGAGATCAAATCGCAAATTTATGGTGGATCATGGATGGAAAAGGCAAGGTGATATCAAAGGGAGGTGGACTCATAATCTCTGTCTGATAAATTGTAGCGAAGCTTTCAATTGTGTTGATCATTCGTTAATGTGGATGATGCTGCGACAAGTGGGGATAATCGGAGCACCTGATATGTCTGATAAGAAGTCTGTACACTAAACAAAACAAGACTATACAGTGAGAACAGAGTATGGAGAAAGAATGGTTTGGAATTGGAAAAGAGGTTAGAGACAGGGACATTCTCTCACCTGACTTAAGTCTGTATAATGAGTACATCATGAGGAAATCAATCCTGGATGACATAGAGGCTGGAGCCAGGATTGCAGGAAGACGTATCAACAACCTAAGGGATGCTGGTGATACCTCTCTGTTGGCAGAAAGTGAAGATCACTCGATGATACTGTTGCAGAGAGTTAAGAAGAAAAGTGAAAAATCTGGTCTTTATGTAAACCTAAAATAAACACTAACATCTTGGCAACTGAGAAGATCGACGTGTTCAGATTGGGAGACTATCACAAGGAAATAGTGGAAAGGTTCATCTTCCTGGGTTCTAAGATTGAAGTGATAAACGTGGACGTGAAATTAAGAGACGGTAAGAAAATTGGGATTGACGAAGATCTGGAAAAACAAATATGTGACAATACAAACAAAGATTAGGCTTGTGAATGCTTTGGCAGTTCCAGTTGCAATGTCTGGATGCGAGTCATACTATTGCTTCTACTACTACTACTACTACTACTACCACGACTAAAGCAATGTGTTTCAGTGTAGTTTTGCATGCTTGAGAACCTTATTACATTCACGAATCACTTTGGAGTCCAAGGTGGCACAATATTCAAGAACCATCGAGAGTTTTAAAGAAATTTGGATAGTAAATAATGCACTCTGTAGTATTCCCGCACAAGGCTCTTTACTTTTACTTGTCTGATTATAATTAGCATTATTTTTGTAAAAGAGGAAAAAAAAACTGGTTTAGTCTCCCTCCATTGTCTTGTCTGACTCGGAAGTGCTTTCTCTTTAAAATGCTCTACCTTGTCTAACCATGGACTTGCAGAGATGAGAAAAATGAGCGACATTAAATGGATTTTGTGACAATTCCAACAAAAACACAACTACTACTACTACTACTACTACTACTACTACTACTACTACTATTACTTCTATTCCAGATGCCCAGCTAAGGGTCGTAGTGACCTCCCTTGGGGGGGGGGGTGACCCTTTGCACTTCATTCCCCTTGGATAGAGGGAATGTGAGGTTATGGCAGGAATTTTTGGAATACTCTTTGGCCATGGTGCCGGCGATAGCTTGCCTATTCTTCACAAAGGATACTGTTAATGTCCATCCTCGGGATGGCACACACATTGATGAATCATCCCACCCGTGAAACGCCGGGATGACAGTTCATAGCTGGGTCGACATTCAAACCCAGGCGAGACGGCTTAGAGGGGTGTGTGCGTACCTCGAAACTTGTGAGTCAAAGAGAGTGAAAAAGAAAGGAAGAACATTGACAGTTTTGAAATGTGTTGTTGGAGATGAATGTTAAAAATTCTATGGACTGCAAGAAGACCCAACAAATCAGTGTTTGAAAAAATTAGAACACCATGTACATGAGAAGCACTGATGCTAAAAGAGAAACTGTCAGACTTTGCACACATCATACATGCAGAAAACAAAAGTCTGAAGAAGTCAACCATGCTGGGTATGGTTGAGGGAAGAAGAGGAAGAGACAGACCTTGTATGTGCTGAATGGATGGTGTAAAGGCTGCATCCATACTGTCTCTGCCAGAGCTTCTGGAAGCAGTGCAGATAGAGATGTTTGGAGAATTCTGATCATGAATGTCACCAGAAGTCGGCCAAGACTTTACATAACTAGACAACTATCGAATTAATTTTAGCCAAAAAGCCCTCAACGGATTTTTTCAGAATATCCAAAACAGACGGAAAATTCTGAGATGATCTACACCAATCATAATATATCACCAATGTTTGTTGATATGAGTTGTGTATATGGGTTTTGGGTTTTGAGGGTTTTTAGGATTTTGGGTTTTGAGGTCAAAAAATTTGATTTCTGACATTTCAGTATCAGCAGTTGAAATAACAGCCACTAGCAAATACAACCTGTCGCTTAGCTGATGGGGGCGGGGGGTATTAAGGAGGGGGGGGAGGTTGAGAAAGGACGGAGGAGAGGGAGGTAGAGTAAGAGAGGAAAGAGGGAGGGTAGAGAGAGAGAGGCATGAGGGAGGGAAGCTCAGAAGGGGGGAGGTGGGGAGAGCTATGCCTCACCAAGCATTGCTATATCGTCGGAGGGAGGGATGCAAGGAGTGAGTCAGAAAGAGAGGGGGGAGTATGAAAAAACAGAAGAGAGAATGGTGAGGGGTGGAGGTGGGGTTAGTAAAGAGAATGATATGTTATGCTTAATGACCGGACACACACAAAAACAAACTCACGTCAGAGCAGCTGTACACACAATGACACAACAGAGTTTGTAAGGTAATCCGTTGGCACATCTGCAAAATCTTTGATGTCCCAGTTCCAGAAAATTTGTGGGAAAATTAACCAAAGGTAATCAATCAAAACATGGAAGTACAGCACCGCTCAAGTACGACTTCATGATCCCATCGAGAGTGAACATTGAAAACAAATCATTGCGACCACATATACTTAGGTACAAAAAAAAAAAATAGAAGAAGGCATTGTTGATAAATGTGTTAATACCAGTGATTTTGGACAAAACGATGCAGAAATCAAGAAAATGACCAAACACCAAGACCTCAAGAACGAAGGGAGAAGATCCCGGAATCTGAAGAATGCCAAAGTTGTACCAGTGACAGCTGGAAATACAGGAATGATAACAAAGAACCTCACAGAGATATTTAACACGAGGGCAATAACTCTAGGTGCTCACCTGGTAGTGGCTGGATAAGTTAATCAGGCAACCACTGATCGGCATGGATGACTCACAAAATATATAATGGAGAAGAAAGTAAATACTTATGGATTAGTATTTAAATGCCATGAACAAACCTTGGTACATCACGGGTGATGAAGATTGTGGTCACGTTTCATCAAAATTGCGCATGTGGTTTCAGAAAAGAAAGCAAATACATAATTTTGGGGGTAACCCCCTCCCCCCCGCCCCACCGTAGAACCCCTCAGACCCCAATCTTTTTTATGTTGTGAACAAGCTTTTGTTCATCACGAGTGGTGAAGATGGTGGTCAAGTTTCATCGGAAATGTTTGTGCAGTTTTGGAAAAGAAAGCAAATACATATTTTGGGGGACAACCCCCTTTAAATCACCTTAGAGCCAGATTTTACTAATGCCATTAACAAACTTTGGTAGGTCATGGGTGATGAAGGTTGGTGTGACGTTTCAGTGAAATTGTGTGTATCGTTTTGGAAGAAAGCAAATACCTCTTTGTGGAGGAAACCCACTACCCCCCCCCCAACCCATAAACTCCCTCTGTAGACCCCTTCAGACCCTGTTATTTTTGTAATGCCATCACGGGCGACAAAGGTTGTGGTCAAATTTCATTGAAATCAAATGTGTCGTTTCTAAGAAGAAGTTGCAAGTATTTGTGGATGGCCGGACGGATGACGTGCAATCCCATAAGCTCCCCGGAATGACTTTACAGGTGTGCTAAAAACCATCCCTGGCAATATTATTCCAAACTAACCGCAGTTGGAAGCTGTCCAGGGCTTTGATAACAGAAAACTTCACAACTTGGTCCATGAATCGTGACCCCTTACCGAAATGAAGGTGGATGCTTTGAGCCCACCCTGGGAGGACCCGCATATGGTGATACCAATCAACGACACACACACACACACACGATAACAGAGACCTGGTAGGTCTCTGTTTCACGTCCTGATGAAACTAACCTACATGTGGACATAGCAGGAAACAAGTTGGAAGATAGCAGGAAAATACGTTCATACGGCAAACCATCATTTTTTGTTTGAATGGGGCAGGAAATACAGGCGGTTTTGAATTATTCAGTGGTCACCACAGTGAGGGTCGACATGAACGCGACAACCTCAACATCATCCTCCAGACTGGGCTCTGAAGTAGGTAGTAGAAGGCGAGACAAGCAATCAGCTGCAACGTTTTTAGAGCCAAGCTTGTTCTGAATGTCATAATTAAATGACAGAAGCCGTGCGGACCATCTGGCCACACGCATTCCAGCTCTTCCCAATCCTTTTGTGGGAAGCAGTGTAGTGAGTGGACTGTGGTGAGTGGGGAAAGTGAAATGTTTACCCCAGAGATAAGTCCTCCACTTCTCTGTCGCCCACATGCATCCAACTGCTTCCTTTTCCTCCGTGGAATATTTTCTTTCTGATTCAGTGAATGTTCGGGATGCAAGTGCGATAGTTTTCTCTCTTTTGTCAACATGAATTTGCATCAGGACCACTCCAAGGCCATAATCGGAGGCGTCAGTTGTCACGACGGTGTGTAGCTCTGGATCAAAGAGAGCGAGACCTGGACTACTGACAATCATTTCCTCAAACGAATCGAAACTTTACTGTGTTGTGACTGACCAGGAGAAGGTGGATGTTCCCTGCAGTAATTCTCTCAGGGGTTCAATGACCGATGCACAGTTAATGATGAACTTCGCATACCATGACATGAGCCCGAGAAAGGAGCGCAAGCTCTGCATGTCTTTTGGTGGAGGTGCTTCTGTCACCGCAACAACGTGGGTAGGGTCAGATTTCAGTCCTGTGTGCGGCACTACATGTCCTAAAAATGACGGCTCTGTCTGCCTGAAGTGGCTTTAAACCACTTCAGGCAAAAACCCGGGTGGGTTTTTTTTTAAAATGGGAGACATCATCCTCTGACAACAGCCTGGTGCTGAAGCAAGCCCGTGAGGGATTCGTTTTTAGCGAAACAATCCCTCATGTGTAATGAAGGCAGTGAGGTCCCTGCTGTTCTCCTGCAGTACAACCTGGTGGTACACACTTGGCAGATCCAATGTGGAGAAAAGTTTGCCGCCTCACAGCTCTGCAAACATTTCCTCCATATGCGGAAGAGGATATCCATCAATCACCACCGCTTTATTTGGTTCTCTTAAATCCACACACGGACGAATCCCTCCGTTTTCCTTCATCATCACCACAATTGGTGAAACCCACTCTGATGATTCGATTGACTCAATTGCATCCAGTTTAACGAGCTTTAACAGTTCCTGTGAAACAGCATCCCTCACAGACAAAGGTAAACGGTGCAGCTTTTGCTGCTAAAAGCACAAAAAAGTTGTAAACCCATTCAATGGGAGTACCTCCTGTGCAGCTGCCCTTCACCGGGTATCTCACCGGATCATGGAATTGAGGCAAAGCCTTCGGGACCCCCAATCTATAATGACAGGAGGAAAACCATGGGGTAACCTTCCCGAGTCAGATTGCGGTAGTGTGTGTCGGGTGGTGCTGAGGTGTCGTCCACCAGACGGTGGTCTCCTTGGGTTAACTTTAGGCGGTCCCTTCGGGTGGGTGCCTGCAATGTCCTATCCCAAAGAGAGGATGATCACCTGCCTCTGTTATCATCTGAGCTAAAGCATTTGGACATCGGTATTGCAGCTCTCTCTGAATTTCGAAGACCGGATTGTGGGGAGATCATGGCGGGTGGTTACAACTACTGTTGGTCTGGTCATTCTGATGGTTCCCATGCCCAAGGAGTTGCTGTAGCTGTGTCCAATAAGCTGACTCCAATGATAATTGAGGTAACACCAGTCAACAAGCGTATTATGAGACTCAGGATTCGTCACTCCTTGGGTGTCATTTCCCTGGTCTCTGTATTTGCTCCGACTGAGGCGAGTGATCTCACCGTGAAGGACGCATTCTATGCCACGCTCGAGTCTGTAGTTGATCAGTGCCTCAGGCGAGATACTCTTCAAGTCCAGGGGGATTTCAATGCATCTATTGGAACTGATAGGGATGGTTATGAGACAGGTGTTGGTCCCTCATGGGTCCGGAACTGTGATCCAGAATAGCAATAAGTTCCTTCACTTTACAAGAAGTCATGGACTTAGGGTGGCTGGTTTGTGGTTTCAGCGCCCACAGGCTCATCACTGGACTTGGTGTTCCAAGGTTGGTGATGTGGTAAAGGACATTCAGCATGTGATCGTTGATGGTCACACGAGGATGGTCCAGAACTGCAGGGTCCACTGGAGTGCTCTGTTCCTCAATACTGATCACAGAATTGCTGTAGCAACTCTGAAGTTTCAGCTTAAATCCAGGAGAATGATACCATCCCAGCCGAGGCTTAATGTTGGTAAGCTCAACAATGTGAGGGTAGCTGAGGTGTTTGCGAGCTTGCTGAGTGGAGTTTTGGGGGGTCTCGTTGCTTTCGGGGATCCTGAAGAGTTGTGGAGTGCTTTCGTGACTACCATCCTTGATGTTGCTTGAAGGTGTTTTGAAACTCATCACAGGCTGAAGAAGAATTTTGTCTCTGAAAGGACACTGGATACAATTGACCAGAGTCGCAGGGCCAGGCTGAATGGCAGAGCTGAGCTGTTCTGGGTGCTGAAGCATAAAACTGCATGTGCACCAAGGGTGGACCAGGAGGCCTATGTGCGAGGAATCTCGCTGATGGAAATGGCCTTCTCAAGGCTGGTGAAAATGCCCCACTCATGACGTTGCATGCAGTTCTGTGCTCTGCCTGGGGCAGAGGCATCATCCCAACTGACTGGAAGAGGGGCCTTGTTGTCCCTCTCTGGAAAGGGAAGGGTGATCGCCAAAACTGCAACAACGACCGAGGGGTGATGCTGCTCTCGGTGCAGGGCAAGGTCTTTGCTCGGATAATTGTTTATGGGGTTTGCCACCATCTGCTTGAGCACCAGCATCCAGAGCAGTCAGGCTTTACACCAAAGATGTCAACGATTGACCGTATCCTTGCTCTTCGGGTCCTCACTGAACACAAGCAAGAGTATTGGCAGGGGCTGCCTGCAGCCTCTGCTGATCTCTGCAATGTTTTATCCAGTGAATCGGGATGCCATCTGGAAGTTTCTTGGTCTTCGTGGGGTGCAACCAAAACATCGATCTGATGTCTGAACTATACTCTGGGAGTGACAGTGCTGTGAGATGTGGTGACACGATCTCTGACTTATTTCCAGTTGTTACTGGAATTCGTCAGGGATGTGTTGTGGCCAGCACACTTTTCAGCACTTGTATGAACTGGATTCTGGGGTGGATGTAGGAGAGATCAAGCTGCGATGCATCATTTGGGAATGTCAAGATATCTGACCTTGATTTCACAGATGATGCAGTCATCTTTGCAGATATTCTAGATATCTTTTTGGGGGCCCTCAAGGTGCTGAAGGCATCAGAGAACTGGCAGAAAGTGAACGCAGTGATGCGCTGCTCTGGAAAATACTCCCAATGTCTGACCTGACCTGACCATGTCCTTATCCTGTAACCCAACTTTGGTAGCATTCTGACTGGTGGGTCTGGAGAAGATTTTTGAAGGAATTTATGTGATTTTCTCAAAAATTCATTGTCGTCCATTTTGACGCATTTCTTGTCACGAGATCCGCATGATGTCCTGAATTTAACATCTCTACCCTGGCCAAATGTTGTTACCTAAATTTTGGAGCATTCTGACTGGTGTGTCTGGAGAAGAACATTTTTGAAGGAATTTTAAATATATGCACAATTTTAACTGATAGAAAGTCACGTAACCGAGAACGAGCTGAGCAATCCTCATTACCAGTCAGGAGCGGAACCTCGGTGCCAAATTTCAGCCGGATCGGCACAGCGGTTTGGCCGGAGAAGCTCGCACCTTTTCATCTTCAGCAAGTGTTGTTTAGTCAATCGGCATCGTTTCACGTTGTAACTTAAAAGCATCGCAAAATGCAAAGCCCGTCCGCTTTGTACGCAAACTAAACTTGACGAAAACGATATATATATATTTTTTTAAATGTACATTTTATTCATTTGTGTTCTCCACAATCTCAGAACATTCGTTTGTTGAAGATTTGATGACAAAAGCTCAATGGGTAAAAATGCAACTGCTTTGACAAACACACTGAATCTCAATGGAAAAACAATTGGATTTCGATTAAAACATTTACAGTTGGCTGTCCCACCACTTCACCGATGACGTCATCCTTACAGTCCTCTTTTTCCCATTGGGAGTTTTATGAGGTGTGCCAAGTTTCAAATTTTTCCGATCAGCGGTTTCAGAGATGTAATACTTAACTTTTCTGCGTGAAATCCAACATTGCTGCAAAATCACGTGACCGACGATGTCCCTTTTCTCATTGAAATATTCTCATTGGAGGGTCGCTCCAACCCTGAAAATTATTAATCGGACAAAAGGTTGACGAGAAAAATATGAATCGATCAAAAAAAGGCCAAAAAAGGGGACGAAGAATAAAGATACAAAAACAATAATAACAAGTGGTGCCAGGCACAACAAATCCCGCCCATTTTGTAATTTTGACCGATGACCATGACCAGGTCAGGTTCTATCTGTGACCTGCCACAGGTACCATGTAAACCTGTACTAACCTGTTCCATGGTCGGGTTGTCGGCGACTAAACCGTCTCCCCCACCAGGTTTTCTGGTGAGGAGGGTGTTTGGATATGGACACCCAGCAGGATTAAAAACAAAACCTGTCAAAGGGCGGAGGAGCTCCTTGTGAGCCAACGGCCATCCATATCTAGTGCCCAACTGTGTCTGCGGACGTCCTCCTGCAGTTGGGTTACTTTCATTAGGAGGTTGGTGGCAGGATTTGCACTCCGGCCACCGTAAAACCCTTCATTCCGCAAAACGCAAAAACGCAAAAAAAAATTAAAAACCCACTCCGTGGGAGTACCTCCTGTGCAGCTTCCCTTCGCAGGGCAGCTCACCGGATGACGGGATTGGGGCAAAGCCTTCGGGACCCCC
This sequence comes from Eptatretus burgeri, assembly GCF_056783735.1. Taxonomy (NCBI): domain Eukaryota; kingdom Metazoa; phylum Chordata; class Myxini; order Myxiniformes; family Myxinidae; genus Eptatretus; species Eptatretus burgeri. Next base: position 2,939,347 of record NC_140978.1, read on the forward strand.
GATCTTTGATGATAGGAGGGAAACCACGGGGTAACATCCCTGGGTCAGATTGCGGGAGAGTGTGTCGGAGTGGTGCTGAGGTGTCGTCCACCAGACGGCGGTCTCCTTGGGTTAACCTGAGGCGGTCCCTTCGGGTGGGTACCTGGAATGTCCTATCCCTAAGAGAGGATGATCACCTGTCTCTCTTATCATCTGAGCTCAAGCGTTTTGACATCGGGATTGCAGCTCCCTCTGAGGTTCGGAGACCGGATTGCGACGAGATAATGGTGGGTGGTTACACCTACTATTGGTCTGGTCGCTCTGATGGTTACCATACCCAAGGAGTTGCTGTAGCTGTGTCCAATAAGCTGACCCCAATGATAATTGAGGTAACACCGGTCAACGAGCGTATTATGAGATTAAGGATTCGTCACTCCTTAGGTGTCATTTCCCTGGTCTCTGTTTATGCTCCAACTGAGGCAAGTGATCTCACCGTGAAGGATGCATTCTACGCCACACTCGAGTCTGTGGTTGATCAGTGCCCCAGACGAGATACACTTTTAGTCTTGGGGGATTTCAATGCATCGACTGGAACTGATAGGGATGGTTATGAGACATGTGTTCATCCCCATGGGTCAGGAACTATGAACCAGAATAGCACTAAGTTCCTTGACTTTGCAAGAAGTCATGGACTTAGGGTGGCTGGTTCATTGTTTCAGCGCCCACAAGCTCATCGCTGGACTTGGTATTCCAACGCTGGCGGTGTGGCAAAGGAGATTGACCATGTCCTCATTGACGGTCGCTGGAGGATGATCCAGAACTGCAGGGTCTACCGGAGTGCTCAGTTCCTCAATACTGACCACAGGCTTGTTGTAGCAACTCTAAAGTTGCACCTTAAATCCTGGAGAATGGTACCATCCCAGCCTCGGCTGGATGTTGGCAAGCTCAGGGATGAGAGAGTAGCTGAGGAGTTTGAGAACAGGCTGAGTGGACACTTGGGGGGGGGGGGGTCTGGGTGCTCTGGGGGGTCCTGAAGAGTTGTGGAGTGCCTTCAAGACCACCGTCCTTGATGTTGTCGGTGGATGTCTTGGAGCTCACCGCAGGGCAAAGAAGAATTTTGTCTCTCAAGGGACACTGGATACCATTGACAAGAGTCGCAGGGCCAGGCTGAATGGCAGAGCGGTGCTGTTCAGGGAGCTGAGGCGTAAAACTGTACGTGCACTGAGGGTGGACAAGGAGGCCTATGTGCGAGGATTCTGTGAGGGGGTAGAGCATCACCTGTGAACAGGTGATTCTCGTCCCGCTTACAGGAGAATTCGCGCATTGCGTTTATCCAAGCCCATCCCTTGGAGCACTGCAGTTCGAGCGGAGAGTGGAAGGCTCTTGACAGAGGAGTCTGAAGTGAAGGCCCGCTGGGCCGGTTACTTTGAGCGGTTGTACCAGGCTGATCCCCCAGCTGTCGAGTTGGACGTCAAGGGTGTTAAAATCCCTGTTGCTGACCCTCGAATCAACTGTGGTCCACCTTCACTTGTGGAAACACGGGCTGTGGTGAACCAGTTGAAATGGGGCAAAGCTCCAGGGATCTGTGGCATCCATGCTGAACTTCTCAAGGCTGGTGGAAATGCTGCACTCGTGTCGTTGCATGCAGTTTTGTGCTCTGCCTGGAACACAGGCATCATCCCAACTGACTGGAAGAGGGGCCTTGTTGTCCCTCTCTGGAAAGGGAAGGGTGATGGCCAAGACTGCAACAACTACCGAGGGGTGACGCTGCTCTCAGTGCCGGGCAAGGTCTTTGCTCGGATAATTCTTGATAGGGTTCGCCACCATCTGCTTGAGCACCAGCGTCCAGAGCAGTCAGGCTTTACACCAAAGAGGTCAACGATTGACCGTATCCTTGCCCTTCGTGTCCTCACCAAACGCAGACGAGAGTTTCGGCAGGGGCTGCTTGCAGCCTATGTTGATCTCTGTAAAGCGTTCGATTCAGTGAATCGGGATGTCCTCTGGAGGATTCTTGGTCTTCGTGGGGTGCCACCAAAACTGATCGATCTGATGTCTGAACTCTACTCTGGTACTGAGAGTGCTGTGAAGTGTGGTGGTACCATCTCTGATTTATTTCCAGTTGTTAATGGAGTTCGTCAGGGGTGTGTACTGGCCCCCACACTTTTCAGCACTTGTATGGACTGGATTTTAGGGAGGATGTTTGAGAGATCTAGCTGCGGTGCATCGTTTGGTAATGTCAAGATCTCGGACCTTGACTTTGCAGATGATGCAGTCATCTTTGCGGAGACTTTAGACATCCTTTTGGGGGCCCTCGAGGTGCTGAATGAGGAGTCGGAGCCGCTGGGATTACGGGTTTCTTGGGTCAAAACTAAGATCCAGGCTTTCGGTGACATCTTGGATGCTGCTGTCCTGTCTGTGTCTGTTTGTGGTGAGGATGTTGAGGTCGTGGAGAGATTCACTTACCTTGGCAGTGATATTCATGTCTCTGCTGGCTGTGAGTCAGAGGTAAATAGACGTCTGGGTCGGGCCTGGGGAGTCCTGGATTCACTGCATCATGGGGTGTGGCGCTGCCGGTACCTGTGCGGGAGGACGGAAGTCCGAGTCTTCAGGTCCTTGGTACTTCCAGTCTTGCTCTATGGATGCGAGACTTGGACTCTGACCAAGGATCTGAGATGGAGACTTAATTCCTTTGGTACCAGGTCTGTTCGGAGAATCCTTGGCTATCACTGGTCGGATTTTTTGTCCAACGAGCGGTTGCTGAGAGAGACTCGGATGAGATTTGTTACCTGCATAGTCCGTGAGCATCAGTTGCGGCTGTATGGACATGTGGCTCATTTTCCTGACGCTGATCCTGCTCACCAGATTCTCTCAGCGAGGGAGTCTCATGAGTGGAGGAGGCCAAGGGGCCGACCACATGCCTCGTGGTTGCAGCAGGTTGACCATCATCTCAAGGAGATGGGGATGGCCAGACGGAGGCCCCTGGAGTACCGGCGGAAAGTGGACGCAGCGACGCGCTGTTCTGGCACATGCTCCCATACCTGACCTGACCTGACCATGACCCCCAAAACTTCGGACCCTACTGATCTTCACAAATATGCATTTTTCACTATAGGAATGGGTAGGATTATAAGTGACAAATTGAATAAGGTTCACGATAAGCTTAGTTTTAAGTAAATCAGATCATTTTTGACAAAGTTATGAGCGAAAAACGATTTTGATCTTTTCGTGACCTTGACCTTTGATACAATTGGACACAAAAGTTAATGGGGTCGTCCAAGGTTCATTGCCCACCTGTGAATTAAATTTGCTAGTGCTTGCTAAAGCAGTTTTGCCGTAAAGTTGCTAACATACAGATAGACAAACAAACAAGCAGTCATAGACTGGTACTTACGAAATCGTAAACTTGACCTCTGATCATGTCTAATAAAAGCTGTCTCCAGAGAAGGTAGCGACGCAAACCAGAAGTTTCTACGATGATTCTGTACCAAACCATCATAAACATCCGATTTTTACCAGAATTTCGACAACTGAGTGTTAAGCATACTTAACCATTACCAAAAGTGAAAACAGGATTGAAATTGACTTTAAAACGAGCGCGTAATGCCGTGTGTTACAATCCCCCTCATTAGCATAATATTCAGTTCAGCCTCAGATACAACACCCGACATAAATCTCATAAAACATCCGATTTTTACCAGAATTTCGACAACCGAGTGTTAAGCATACTTCGCCATTACCAAAAGTGAAAACAGGATTGAAATTGACTTTAAAACGAGCGCGTAATGCCGTGTGTTACAATCCTCCTCATTAGCATAATCTTCAGTTGAGCCTCAGACACGACACCCGACATAAATCTCATAAAACAACCGATTTTTACCAGAATTTCGACAACCAAGTGTTAAGCATACTTAACCGTTACCAAAAGTGAAAAACAGAATTGTGATCCGAGTTAAAACAAACTCGTAACGTCGACCGAAGCAAAAATCTCCATTTCTCCACGCAATTATTTCAGATTATTTTATCAAAGTCACAAAACCGTAATATTCGGCCATCCACCAACAATCTTTACATATATAATCCGACGGCTTAGCGAGTCAGGCATGCGACGATAACCTTTATTGGGATAAAAAAATGACTTTTAAACACCATCTTTATCTAAAACACCGTCAGCGCGCACACGCAAAACCTTTACGTGACTCAACGCCGCGTCTGCTCGAGCGCGCTGCACCACGTGACGAGCCGTGACGCGGCGAGTGAAATATTTTTGATACAATCTTGAAACGTCTCCAAAACATCCGATTTTTACCAGAATTTCGACAACCGAGTGTTAAGCGCCCTAAGCGATCACAAAAACCGAACACAAAATTAAAATCAGAGTTAAAACGAACTCGCAACATTGACCGAAGCAAAAATACTCCATTTCTCCACATGAATTTACGGAATTATGTTTGACCTCACTGTGACCTTGACCTTTGACCGATTTCGACCAAAATCTAATCAGCGCTCACAATCACCCTCCTGAATCAAGTGGTGTAATTTGACATTGGTAGCTTCTTCCATTCTCGAGTTATCGTGCCTACAAACAAACACACACACACAAACAAACAAACACACAAACAGAGCACGGAAGTCATCAATATACTTACAAAATCATTAGGTGTCGTAAGTAAAAAGCCGGTAGGCGATGAGGGATCCACTAGAATCGAAGCGCTGGATACGTTGCTTTTCATTCTGACCGATCCACCGATGAAGATTCATTGCCATGACGTATTGGTTCACAGACAATTGTTCCTCTGCCTGGCAAGATTTTTCCTATTGCGTATTTTGCCAATTGGCACTCCTCACAGGACTACCATTTGAAAAATAAAATCTAAATAAAAAAATCGGCTCGAGTAAAATTTTCTAAATATCTCGAAGTGTTCAATTCCGAAGTCTCGTTTCTCCACATTCAAAACTGTAGGACAAGTATTGAAAATAGTGAACGTAGGTCGAGAAAAAGTATTTTTTCGAATTTTGCGTATTTCAGCCCTGATACCCTTGGTGTTCGAATCTGGAAAAATGATGTGGTTCAATTTTGTAGTAGTTATTAAACTCTATCCATACACCGAATTTGAACGTTCCGCCGTTGACGGTTTCCGAGGTCAAGGTCACTTAACATATTCCCTGGTTCACCACCTTTCCGCATTCGGACGGCTGCCATTCGGAAACTATGAGAGATAGAGGAACGTTATGCTGTCACGATAACTACATGGGGATGCAAGGAATAGGCAGGAGTTTGTCCGGTCGCTCTACCTATCATAGAAGCCGCGCTACATCAGTTACCGTTTGGGTTCTTAAAACGTGGTTTTTCGGGTGCAACGGGTGGTTGCTTATGCTAGGTTCCCACTGTCGTGTGATCCGTTACAAACGCCACCATTGGCCATTCGTAGCTGATCATGGAATTTCTCTAAAAGTCTGTTCCTACTATCACGATGCGTGGCATGATTGAAATTGTCCCACAGAGCGTGGTGTTTGTCTTGTCTAAGATCGATCCCGATCACCACGATTAGGAAGCACGATTAGATGTGATCTGCCATGCTTTGTTACCATGCAATATGATCTGATACGATGATCCCGATTGACAATTGATCGTAGAAAAATTTTGAACCTTTCAAAAATTTTCTACGATTAACACGATTGCCATGACTGACCTCAAGATCTGATAAGATCTCATAGGATCACCACGATTTATCCACGATTAAGACCACGATTTCAATCGTTCCGTGCATCGTGATAGTGGGAACCTAGTTTTAGCAACGAAACTCAAACGCGCACACTCCCAGCACATATGGCACCTGTTTTGCCAAGTTTCATCGAAATCGGTTTGCTGGTTTGTGCTGTGGAGCCTCGCGTTGCGCGCACACACACACACACACACACACACACACACACACACACACACACACACACACACACACACATACACACACACCAGGCCCGTCGCTGGGGGGGGGCGTTTGGGTACAATGCCCCCCCCAACTTGTACGCCACCCATTTATGCCCTGTTGCACCCTGTGAACAACCTTGTGTTTAATAGTGGGGTGGCTTAGGGTCAATTTTCAAGATAATCATTACAGGCGGACAAAAGCACCAAATTTTGCATGAGGCTTCTATTGGCCATGGGAAACAAATTTAGAAGGAGAGCCGCGATAAAATATTCATGGTATGCGATATACGCAGCAAAATCCAAGATGGCCACCAGGAAAATGAAAAATCCCATATCTGTGGCTACAGAAGTGCTATTGATATGAATTTGGTGTCAAAATAGGGGTTTTTCAGGGTCCAGGAATTTGATTTTGTGCTTTTCAAGCAAAAAATTTTGTTTTTGAAATATGTTTATGAATTTTTTTATCAAAAATATTGATTATCTTAATGCATATTGTCAGAAATAATGAGGATAAGCTTTCCAAATGCATACCATTAACACGAGTTTGAAATATTAATACAAATGAGCAAATTTACAACTGATGGACATTAGAAACAAAAATGAGTAATGCTATTCAACATACAGCTTCAATGCCAGGAGTGTCTTTAAAGTCTTTTTGTTTGTGTGATAACATTTCGTGGCACCCCATGTGACCCACTTCTCTACCACACCCAAGATGAAGTTACAGTTGACACATGCAAGGATGGGTTGACCAACATTAATTGTAAGTAAGCTGAAACTATTATAAAAACAAGTGATTTTGTAAAATATAATACATTTAGACTGCATGTCAACAACAACCGTGAGGGTGACTTGAAGGATTTTTTTTTCACATGAAATGCAGTCCTTCCCTCCATCTCTGTCAGATCTGGGTAGACTCTATCTGATAGGCACAAAGTCTGAACTCTTGAAATGTTTGGAGAAAAAAGGTCAGCCTGAACCACCTATTAACTTTGACTGTAAAGTTTTGGATGGTGCTGTCATTGTCCATTGTCTGCAGACTAATGCTGTCAGCACATTTGATGAATATAGCAGCAAGGTCTTCTTTCCATATGTGTCAAAGTAGCTAGATATCAGCAAAAGGGTCGACATTGTTTGGGGTACGTATCTTCCTGGCAGTTTGAAGGATTCCACTAGAGAGAAACGAGGAAAAGGCATGAGAAGGAAAGTCTCTGGCCCGGCAAAACTCCCCACCAACTGGCCAGACTTTCTTCGGAATGTAATGAACTAAAAGGAACTGTTCGACTTCCTCTCGAATAAGGCTGGTGAAATGATATGCCCTCCCAACTAAGCTATACACATCATAGTAATCTATAATCATGTACATTTTACCCCTCCTTGATAATTAGTTCGGTGAAATGCGATCTGGAAACGATTAAAATGTTATCAGACAAAAAAATTTAACGGACATTACCGGATGGAAAAATTGAGTTATCAGAGGTTAACTGGTCCGATAACGATAAATGGAAGTTAACTTCCGATAATAGTCCGAAAAAAGTTAACTTCGATAATTATTTGTTATCGGATTATTGCTTCTGTGCCCAACACTGCAACCTGGGCATGAGAAAATGAGCCCGAACCGCGCCAAACCGTCAAATCTCGCGCAATCTCGTGTGATTTGGAACGAGATGAAAACAGACAAAATGGCCGCCGCAGAATTACTGGTGATTTCTTCGGATTTCTGCGGACAAAAACAGTAGTTCGAGTTGAGAAAACTAGTAGAGAAGCTAGTACAAATTGTACAAAATAACAGGAATCACCGGTGATTCGCCAGCCGGGCAGGTAAGGCAGTATTGTGCACCTGCCCAGCACAAAAGTTAGGCGCCATTGGTGACCGGGCGGCCGTTAATTTGCACCCCTGTTCAACGTGCCCGCAGAGCAGTATACCAATCTGGAATTTGGGCACAAAGTACTGAGGTACAGATGGTGTGTCCAGATCCCCAAGATTTTGGATGGAGCAATATCAATGACACTTGGGTGCCAACATGGATCACTATCCCCGAAGTATCCAGAGCTTGTAGAGAGTTGATCAAATGTTGTGAGGGTGACTGTTCACACTGTAAGTCTGGCAAGGCCAACCTCAGCTGCACTCCTCTGTGCAAATGTAAATGTAACTAAGAGGGATACATCACTTTCAAGAAAGGCAAGAAAGCCAACTCATATCAGTTGTTGTGCTGCTTATTTTGGTATATTGATTGACTTATCGTCTGAATCATAATATATTGTTCAGGAATTACACATGTATTGATATGCTATATAAATAAACTAATATATTATTGAGAAAGTACTATTTTCTAGTGATATATGTCATAATGACAAAAAAAAGCTAGCAGAGGACATTCATATGTGTAAAATGATGTTTTTTGACCCTAAAAACCCCTATTTTGACACCAGATTTATCTTGATAGCACTTCTAGAACCAGAGATATGTGATTTTTAATTTTTGTTGGAGGCCATCTTGGATTTTACTGCGCTGATCACGTACCGAGAATATTTCATCAGGGCTCCCCTTCTAAATTTGTTTCCTATGGCCAAAAGAAGCCATTATCAAAGTTTGGCGCTTTTGTCCGCCCTGTAACGATTATCATCCTAAGCCACCCCACTATAAGGACGAGCGCCCACTGTGAACTCCTTGCTGTTTAAGAGTTCACCTGTGTGAACTAAAACCCTTATTCCAGATGTTCAACATGGTGAATAATAAGGCCTTCTTGGATAAACTGTTCTTTAATAATATCCTTCTTTGAATACCAGTCAAGAGATAAGTGTGTGCTTGCCAGCGCATCTCCAAAAGCAATTGGCAAGACAATACAGTCCAAGCCCACAAGATAAAAGATAATAACGCAAACACCAACGCCAGCAGCCAAGACGACAGACAGCCCCAAGACAACGTGTCGAATGTCGATGCTGTGGGGCGATATATACATATATATATATATATATATATATATATATATATCTTATTCTTCCTCTTTCGGCTGCTCCCGTTAGGGGGTCGCCACAGCGGATCATTCGTATGATCCGCATCGTGATTTGGCACATGTTTTACGCCAGATGCCCTTCCTGACGCAACCCTGGTCGCCTCTTACGACACAGGGATATGGTACACCTATTTTAGCCGGGGTATACACTGGTACTCATTTCGCCGACCTCGGAAGGATGACAGGCTGAGTCAACCCCCTGGTGTATTAATTCAGTGGCCCAACGGGGCTTGAACTCAGGACCTCTTGGATCCCAAGCCGCTGCCCAAACCACTGCGCCAACACCAGGCTTTTATATATATATATATATATATATATATATATATATATATATATATATATATATATATATATATATATATATATATATATATATATATATATATATATATATATATATATATATATATATATATATATATATATATAATCATGGATCATTTAGTTTTAAGGAATAGCCAATCAGCGTATTCGATACGGAGGCCCTATTAAGCAGGTTACCTGATTGGTTGTAAGTTAGGTATAAATGTAATATAGTCATAATATGATAATATGATTAAGGAAAAGACATAAATTTACATAATTAAAGATGAAGTGCACGTGCATCACGTGACCTTCACAACCCGTCAACCCTCCATCTTACAAAAGTAATTTATAATTAAAATTAAAAATGTGTGTTTGCAATCGTGCTTACATTTGAAATTATGCAGATAAAACCTGTTTTTGATGGATGCATCATTTAATAAATAAAACCGTCAACCGTCAAATCTCGTGAGTCGTGAGACTAGTGACACGAGTCACGAGGGACGAGTCACAGAGAGCGCAAGCTCGCAGCAGGAGAAAAAGACGGGGATGATGGATATACGAAAATGGCTCAGAAAAGGAAAAAAATGCAACCGACGAAAATAAAGAAGATGATGAAAGACATGTTGTGAGAGGAGTTGGAGGAGGAGGAGGAGGAGGAGGAGGAGAAGACTATCATATCGATGAAATACCGACAGAAGCTGGCCAACCTGGCCAAGCCAGCAACGTTAGCCCTGCAGCTGGTGCCCCAGTGCAGACAGCCGAGTTGCCACGCTCGGCGGCGGCCTCGGGGTCGGGTGTGACTGTCAAGCCGCTTCCCGATGATCTTGGAAGTGAGAGACCGAATCAAGTTGTTCTACAGCGGTACCCTGGCCATCTGTTGCAGAACAAGAGTCGCTCATTTGTGTCCTCGTGGTACCGGACTAATGAATGGCTGGAATACAGTGTGCAGACAGATGCAGCATTCTGCTATCCATGTAGGAAGTTTAACACCGCACGCGGCCCAGTGGACTCTACTTTCACAGTGCGAGGCTACCGGAATTGGAAACATGCTGTTGAGAAAGACGGGGGGGGGGGTGGTTTCACAAACACGCAACTTCAAAGGAACATTTAACTTGTGTTTTGAGGTGGAAGGAGAATGAGAGGTGCATCGATTGTGGTAAGGAGATTTCCACACTCCTCAATGCTGACCAGCTAAATAGAAACCGGTACTATGTGTCTGCTCTTATAGATGTTGTGGGATTTCTCGCCGAAAATCAGACACCTTTTCGAGGGAGCCTTGATAATTTTGAAGATATGTCAGACGGGCACAGTGGGCTCTTTCTCTCGATTTTAAACTACACACTCAAAAAAGACACCGAGCTAGCCGAAATAATAAAGCATATCCCACGAAACGTAAGCTATACTAGTCCGGAAATGCAGAATGAACTGATCTGCCCATTGAGTAATGTTGTGACGGATGCCATCGTGGAAGAAGTAGGCACATCGTGGTTTACCATCAAGGTGGATGGGACGAGGGACCCCACTGAATGCGAGAACATATCAATCATCATTCGATTTGTATCGGCATCAAATGAAGCAACAGAGCGTCTACTCACAATAGCTACAGCCGACGCTGGAGATGCAAAAACATTGACAGACCTAATAATTGCAGAGTTGACAAAAACAGGACTTGACACGTCAAAAATATTAAGTCAGGTGTACGACGGGGCTTCGGTAATGGCTGGGAAGCACGGTGGGTGCAAAAGTTGTTGCAAGAGATATTGGAAAGAGAAATCGCCTATGTGCACTGCTTAAATCACCAACTCCATCTGGTAGTTATCCACGCACTGGCAGCAGAGAAAGCTGTCACTGATTTCCTCGAGGTTTGTTGTTACCTGTACAAATTCTTCAGAAAGCCCACTGTTGCTGCACAGTATAAAGGTGAGCGGTTAAAACGATTTCTTGATCAAAGTTGGACGGGACATTCGCCACCGTGTCTGTGATCATAGGATATTTTAAGGATATCGCATCCTTACTGTCGGAGATTGATGCAGAGCGTGCCTACGGTGCAGAGATGAGGATTGAGGCCATTGGGCTTTTGCAGGAAGTCTCTGGGCATGCCTTCATGTTCATTGCTATCTTTGTACAAAAACTGCTGATGTTGTTAGATGGCCCTAACAGACTCTTGCAGGCAGAGGACATGGACTTGCTAACAGGGTTGGAACTGGTGGCGAGTGCTACAGAGTGCATGAAGAAACTCCGCTCTGAGGATGAGTTCAATGATCTGTGGAACAAGGCCAAAAATGCTCACACTTCTACACCTGCACCACCAAAACCGACACGCACAATGCATAAGAACTTGGAACAGTTTGTAGTTTTGGAGACTACAGGACAAAACAATGACAATGACAAGACGGAACTGCAAAGGGTTTTTTACAGCGCAATTGACACTGTGCTTGGAGAGATCGCTCAGCGCTTCAGTGAGCGCAACACACAACTCGCCCGTTCACTCGCTGCCTTGAATCCTGAAAATGGCACGTTTTTGGATCCCCACTTGCTCCAGCACATCATGACATTAACAAAGTCAACCATCAGTGAAACAGAGTGTGTGGTTGCAAAACAGTTTATTCGCTCACAGACAGAAAAGCAGCCAAATGAGAGATGGACAACACAAAAACTCCTCTCAACATACCACAAAACGCTGGAAGCCATGCCAAGTGTAGTGACTGCTATGAGACTTGGATTAACATTTGGTGCGTCCACTGCCATGTGTGAAAACTCATTCTCAACATTGAGGAATGTCTTCACTGACCACCGACGGTCCATGCGCCATGCACGCAAGGCACAACTGGTACTGCTGGACTTCAAGAGAGACCTCACACGTAAATGTCTGAATGAATGGAAGGAGAAGGTCCTCAGAAGATTCCACACCGAGACACGTCGCCTGCAGCTCTTCTGAGAGTGAGTGCAGCGGTATAAAAACTATACGAGGAGTTCAGATTCTGTGTGTGACTGCTGGTGATGCGTGTGTGGTTGTAGTTGCAGTGTGGTTGTGGTCAGCACCCGCCGTGGTCGGCTGCTTTGTACTTCTGATGTTTAAGTTAAATGTTGTGTTTGGTGCTTTGCATATCCCACATCTAGTGCTTTGTGCATAACCTTACCTCTGTGTAATTGACCGCTTTAAATGCGGACCTTGTGGTATCTTCAGGCTGGTCGTATTTGCTGTTGATAGTTTAACGTGATGATTGCAGGTCATAGCCTACTGTATCTTATTTGAAAGTGCACTGATGCACTATTTGAAAAAGTGCACTATTTGAAAGTGCCAACCTCCCCCGTTTGGTCATTGTATCTCTGGTATATTAATTATATAATGCCAATTCTTGACAACACCTTGTATAAGTGCACCTGAATTGGTGCCAATTGTCAAATCATTGAATATCTGCATTGTGAATGTGCCAGTTTGTTGTGGCTCTCCTGCATTCGAATTATTTTAGGCCAAAAACATCGGAACATATTAAATCTAGCTGAGATCAATTTGGTTAGTATGCGACGGCAACCTCAGTATAGATGTGTCAATGCTGCATGAATACAATAGTATACCGGTTTATCAAAAATATTAAATTTAATAATTGTGCCCCCCCCATCCAGTTCATATGCCCCCCTTAATACTGAGCCCTGGCTACGGGACTGACACACACACACACACACACACACACACACACACACACACACACACACACACACACACACACACACGGAAAACCCGACAATAACGGATATTTAGCGAATCCCAACAAACAGACAAACAAAGCGGACGATTACAATATCCCGCTCCATCCCTCCAGGGGGCACGATAACAATTGTAAAGTCATATTTTTAAAATTATCAAATTGTCTTCTCCACATTTAGTGGGGCAACTTAGCTAAATATAGTATAACAATTGTACATTTCGTGAGGAAAGCACCAAATTTGGCACACTAGTGGCCTATCATATTATGAACACATTTGGATATTTGGCCATCTCAAATTCAGCCGCTGATGGCTGTGGCAGCCATTTTCCACCGCCATCAAAAATTTTGAGATGGCCCAATATCCAAATCTGTTCATAATATGTTAGGCTACTAGTGTGCCAAATTTGGTGCTTTCCTCACAAAATGCACAATTGTTATGCTAAGTTGCCCCACTAATTGTCAAAGTAAATCTTTGTTGAAAATTTGACGACAAAAGCTCAAATGGAAAAAGGTTACGGCCTGGACAGACACAGACGGACGACCTGAGGGTTAAAAGTATAAACAACCAAATTAAAACCACTGGGAACTTGTGGACGAGTGGTTTGAGACGTGGTTGTGACTAGATTTGTAGCTGTCGTCTGTCTCTCGGGTTCAAATCCCTCCCGTCGCTTTCCAAAAAGACACGATCCCAACTGTAAACCACTCATGTGACTCATATGTGTCCAACAGATTGTAAATCACCTCACACCCTTGCTGCGGTTTCCACTACTTTAAACTAATTATCCATAATTAACATATTTGAATTCGTCCGTTTTGTTGTTGTTTCATCACAAACACCTCACAATTCAATATTATTCTTGGAGAGTGTTTAAATGACGTGATAAATCCTTCAGGAGTTATCCATTCGGGAAAATCATCGATGTCGCATCCAGGAAGGTGAAAATAAAATAAAATATGAATTTCTTTCCGAGGAACTTCAACGCAAGAAGCCTGAGGCCTACCAAGTTACGGTTGCCAAGCGACGGCTCGTGTCACATGGGTTCGTGATGAAATAAATGGGCAATGGCAGAATCGAGTGTTTGATCGCTTTAATTCATTTTACGATTCGTTTTCACTGTTGTCAGAGACATCGATAAGGATCACGAACGACACGTCGTTGTTTTTGAACGAATCTCAAACTGAACGCTCTGTGGAAATGTCGTTTTGAGCAGATGTCCATTCGCCGTTCCAATGGTGGACGGAAGCTTTGTGGGAAACGTTCCACGGGTTGTTTCAAGTGTTACTGAAGGTTGAATGGCATTCCGCACAGGATCATAATTCCACGGGAAAAGGTCGAGGAAAAAGAGCAGAATTCCGCCTCGCTGAAGTGTGGATACGAGAGGGTGTTTGATGCGTGATGAACACACAGAAGAAGATGAACCTCAATTACAAACCAAACATATCAATTTCCATGACCTTACCTCTGGAATGACATACGTATACCAATCAACGTGAATCCACTTCAGGTTCTTTGATGTCTATTTCCACAATATCACGAAACCCTTCATGAGGTATTAACCATGGAGAAGCAGCTTATCAATCGAATCAGTCATAAATTGAGTGCAAAATATACATCATCGTAATCGCAAAAATATGATCAATGGACCTGCAGCTTATCTGGGCCCTGGCCTAATATCGTCACCCAAGTTTGATGGTACCCTGACTGGTGGGTCTGGAGGAGAAGTTTTTTGAAGGAATTTACGGATTTTCCCAATAATTAACTAAATCGCTATTTCGACACACTTTCAGTCACGTGATCCACATGGCCTCCACAATTTATCATCACTCCATCGTTTAGGCTCATGTGGACATTGTGATCAACCGAGCAAATATTAATTATTTATAGCAGAAAATATTCTGGCCAAGGTTTACATTCATATAAACTAAGCAGCAGGCCTCAAAAGTAATTGCTGAAATAATTGTTCAAACAGAGGAACGGTGCGCCGCTGCAATAAATATCGTATGTCTGTATTTTATGAAACCCTACAGTCAACGGAGTATGTTCAAGAAGTCAGCAGCAAAATGTGGGTGGTATGGTTTGTGATTATAGGCCAAGTCTTGTTTTCTGGTTTATCCATATGTTGTTTCCAAATACTCATCGTAACACAGGCCCAGCCACGTGTGATTCCAGCGAATATCCACTGGACTTGGAAAATCTGAGTCCGTTATTCTCTGGTGTTAGATTTTGGTTTTATTCTTAGTCCAGTGGAGTTGTGGTGGCACATACAACCACATCTTCACAGCGTGAATATTCCACTTCTGCACCGACAGCCATGAGACTACATGTGCCAACCGCCCCCCTTCATTCCCGAACTCGCGATCGCAAATGGTCACACTGATTTGGTTTGCATGTATCGCAAAATGATGGCAGCTCCATTCATTACTTTGCTGTAAGAAAGCTTGACCTTTTGACAAATTATGGCACATCCAAACCCTTGGAGGATCTAACTGCCAATTCTTTCTTTGCATTTTTCCCATTTCCTGGTGCAGAACCAGCGCAAGGCAGCAGCCCAGGCCATGAAAGCATGTCAAGCAGCAAACCAGAAATCAAGTCAGAAAATGGTTAAAAAAAAAAAACATGGCAAATTGGAAAGGCATGTCCTACACTGCCTCCACTTTCTTTTCAAGACATAAAATATGATTTCAGTCACCCCTATCACATTAATACCATCACTGGCATTATGCAATCTTGAATTTGTATCACTACCTCCAAACACCAACAGCATGATCGGGTGATTCTAGGCACTGAAGCACCCAGTCCCTACGGGAGCCGTCATGGGGGTCTTGTTAATATATTTATGCCTATTTTACTCCAAGGGGTTCCAGGATTACACACCCAAAAAAGGGTTGCGATCGGTTCAGCCGTTTTTGCGGTACCTGGGAACAGACGGACAGACAGAAAGTGAATTATAGTAAGATTTCCAAAACATTCCCGCTCTGCATATAAAAGGTGCAAAAACAGATCCCTGCAATTACAGACCAGCTGCCTTCTCCCAATCTTCAGCAAGGTTATGTAATCCATCATCGCTTCAGACATTAAATTCTTCCTCTTCTCCAATGGCTTGATTTCTGATCATCAATTTGGATTCAGACAAGGGCACTCTATGCTGGATATGCTGCTTCTGCTTTCCCAACAATGGATGGAGATCCCACGACATCCATGGCATTTCGATCTTTCTTTTCGAGTGCTGTAATATCATTGTGGTGTTCCAGAGCTCCATTGCTTTATCAATCGGTTTGATTATTTGGGGATTGATCTTGTACAATTGCATGCATTTTATCATCCATGAATGTGGAACGTGTGTGTGTGTGTGTGTGTGTGTGTGTGTGTGTGTGTGTGTGTGTGTGTGTGTGTGTGTGTGTGTGTGTGCGTGCGTTAATGGTTACATATTTCACTGTTAAAATACATACATGGAAACGATAAACATACTCTATCATTGCAAATGGATGCTTGGATGGACAGGGAAAAAGTTATTCAAAGAAAGATTAAGGGATGGTTCACATGATAATTTCTTGTGACCATCCCTACCTTGTTTACACACTGTATAGTGCAGTGGCTATTCAAGCTGCGAAATCAACACACACTCCACTTTTTGATTTTACTTTATTTATTATAACAAGTATGTCAATCAACTTTGAAGTCAATGAGTTAAGAGAATGCATTTCAAATCAACCAACAGTACATCCACATACTCATATATATTATAAGCTGAATCAGTTATATTTCAGAAATAATTTCCTCCAAACACACTACATAATATGTAACATGCAAGCTCTGATATTTGTAAAATATCAATACTTGAAAAAGCTGTGCAAGATCATTGGCAAGGTTTTCAAAATAATGTTCAAGGCTATGGCTATGTTAATGATAGATCTATGTTCATCATATTAGTTGGTCATAGTCAGGATTGATTTGAATTTCATTGACTTGATGGATAACACTTCAGGATTTGATCGCATCATAACGTGAATCATACTTAGGTTATCAACAGGAGTGCTTGAATAAATGAAACAATAGTTAGCTTAACATTTTGTGTGCATCCACATAACTGATATTTTTTGTGACTTCCCTTTCAGCATTTGATAGTGCCATTGCTGTTAATGTCTTTCCAGAGACGTTGCATGGTTGTGGGTGACACCTGGTGCAGTGTGAGCACACTGTGGAAGTCACAGGTTCGTCCAGCCAGGCGTCGTCGATTGAAACCCCCATTATGTGTGGGAAGTACACCCAGCTTGTGTGCACACACTCCAACAAACACGTCCTCAAGAGGCAGCATAGCTGTACGTAATGAGGAGCGATACACGGCACTTGCGAGCTCTCCCGAGAGGACATAACCTGTGCCTGAGCAAAATGGGGGGTATCGGGGCCGAGGGTAGACTGAGCGAGGCATATACCATTTGCTGTGTGGATCGCGAATGGGCTGACCATTAATAACCTGACCTGTGTAGAAAAAGGTACTTGCCGACCCTTCAGTTTCTAGTGCTCCAGAAACTAGGTTTTCCATATGCACAAAAACATCTCCATCAGTCTTCATGACATAACGAGCTCCAGGACAAAAATTAGCTGCCCACTTGAGCCCCATTATTGTCTTTAGTGTCAGGTTACGGTATGTATCTACAAAATCTTCTTGTAAAATGTCATGGTACTCATAGCTTTCTTCCAGCACGACAGCAGCCACATTAGGAAGGAGACTCATCCCGAGCAAGAAGAGGGTAGTGATGGATGTATCTCGTCGCAATATTGGATGTCCCCAAGTGCTGCGAATTGCAGCCCTAGCTTCATACTCACCTGGAGCACTGCTCACCAACACCAACAAGAATGGTGGTTGTCCACTGCACTTTTGTGGTTCATTGATGAGTAGCTGGTAAGAATGAGGGTAGAGTGAACGCACATGCACGTTGCTTGGAGGTCCATCCAGTACCACCTGCTGCCTATTACTCATTGGCTCCTGGCCTCCACTGGCCCATGCCTCAAGCACAGAGAGGAACCATTGATAGAAGGCCCAGCTTAACACCATAAGCAGAGAAAAGCAAAACCCATGAGAGAACTTCTCAATAGGCTTCATACGAAGCCAAAAGTACTTCTTCATCTCTACATGTTATTTAAAAACACAAATGAACTCCACCAGGAAGCCATTTGATGCTTTATGAAAATCCTGAAAATGTGACATGGAAGAGCATCTTTACAAGCTGCTGTGAAGGCAAATAGTTCAATAAAGACATGTCTTCACAAATCTATCATTTACCAAATACACGAGTCCCTTTCTTACAGACATTTTGTTACATTTTAAATTTGAAAGCAGAGAATGAAATATTATTCTGGACCACTCAGCATAATCGTTGCAAAATGTACTGAGGCATAACTTATACCTTGGTAATTAAGACATAATAATGATTTTCACTCATTTTTGTCAAGTATTGTATGAACTTATGTACTGAGACAAAAATAATGTACAAATAATGATAATTTTAGTATTTGTCCTGCATTTATGTCACTACATCTCTGTTCCTTTTTTATACTAGTGCAAAGTCAAAGAAAAGTTATTTCTCAAGATCCACATGAGAAAAAGGACATCACATATCCTAATTAAAAGAAAAACTGATTTAAACACTTTGAGTGTTCAACAGCCAACTGCGTGAACGAAATGAAAAGCAATGGAACCAGTTTTGCATATGAACGACGATGAGGATGTGTTGGTTTCTTGTACAAAGTAGATCAGTTTGATCAAATAGTCATGGAAATCCTGCAAAAGATAACCAAATAAAACAAAATAAACAACAAACAATTTATTTAATGTTGTACCATCATTATATGCAAGAAAGTTTATTTCATTATTTTCTAGATCCCAAATCATCAGTTAATCTGATTTGATGGAATAATGATCGGATATGAGTATTCGTAGGGTGTTAGGGAGGTATTAGGAGGGTATTAGGAAGGTGCTCAGCTGTTTAATGACGATACAGCTCAGCCTGGTCCAGAGGCAAAGTGGGATGAACAAACACAAAGGGAACACACACATACTTAATTGTGCACACAAAAAAACATGAACTCTATCTATCCATTTGGATTAAGTTACAGTTCATTTAATGCCCTGAGACAGTTCTGAGTTCCTTGTACTACATTAGTTATGGCTCTCATGATATTGCTAGATTGTGAATATGCATTAAATTCAAACATAACGACAAATAGGGAAAATGGTGGTTGTGGGATAAAATGATGAATTATTCGAAACCTAAAAATATCTGCTTCCATGCAACAGCAGCAACTTCATTTCATTTTCATGTGTGTAAGGACATTGGTAGAATGGTAGAGCTGACTTCATGGTGGAACAAATGGCAGATCTTGTAGAATATATACATTGTCTGGCTCATCCTAAACTCATATTTTATGAGTCAAAAGTGCTATTTTATTGTAAACACTGGCTAGTGAAATTGATATTTCACAACATAAAGGATGTAGAATTTATAAAATTGTTTGAGAGTAAGTTAGTTTCAAAAGATGGCATTTCCTTGAATTTGAAATAATATAAGGAGAAAAATACTGAGCATTTAAATTTTACAACTTTTAAAACTTGTAACAGACTTTTTAAAGCTTTTAATATGATCAAATGTCAAGGCAGTAAGGAATTGTAAAATATTCTAAAGAAGGTTTTTTCCTTGTTTTTACTTCTTCTTTTTTTAATTTTTCAGAAGATTGAGACTCATGGAAGTGTGAGGTTGAAGCAACTAAAGGGAGGTGTGAGGTTGGAATGAGTGCAGGCATTAGTGAAGGTGGGGTAAAGATACATCGGTGGGAATTAGCCAGAGAGAACATTTTGGTGGGGATGAAAATAAATATATATATGAAAATTGTCATTCTGAGCGAAGGATCGCGTCGAATTATGTGTTGTTTCAATGGAGGGCTATTTTGAACGAAGGTTACAATGACATCGTGTCTGGTCATGGCAGATGTTTGTGGTGGTACATGTTGTGGGAAATTCATTGGGATATTTCACCCAGATAATTTTATAAATATGTCCAGATTATTTGGTGGCCAACTGTAAGTAAAGGGTTGTGAGGTTATGCTTTCTGGTATTCTTCTAAAAATAGGGAAGATAATTTATATTTGATGGTATGATGGATGTTAACTTATGGTTGGAAGATCAGTGTACGTAGAAAGGTTTTGGTTTTTGAAGCAATGGGAATCATTTCAGAAGCAAATCAGGAGTGTTTGCAGAATGATAAGCAGAGGCTAAACAGAAAGGGTGCAGGAAAGTTTGGAGTGTAAATTAAAGAGAGAACTAGAAGGGCACTTGGTCGAGCATGCACCTCCGCCATGCAATGCCTGATCCATGAGAACATATTTGGCCCAATACATTTTTGAAATATTATGCTATACAGTACTATATCGTTTTGGCCCCATCTCTCAATGGTGAAGAATCACTTCCTTTTTTTGTTTGTTTACATTGTCAAGGCTCGTATGCGAACTAACACACAACACACGGCAAGGGGGCATGAGACGAGAGGGGTGGGAGAGGGAAGGATAAAACACTGGGAACAGAGACAACTTTAAAAACAAAAAAAAAATTGTATCCTGCTGGATTCGGATCTTCACCAAAATCGAATCAGTTGGTCCTTGTCACACACCCAACGTGTGCACCAAGTTTTGTCCGAATCTGTCCACAACTTTTTGAGAAATCGTGCTATGTACTATTTTTGGCCCTATCTCCCAGTGGTGAACAATTGCTTTAACATTCTAGTAGCCGGATCTAGATCTTCATCAAAATCTAATCAGTTTGTCTTTGTCACACCCAACCTCTCCACCAAATTTCATCTGGATCCGTCCACAACTTTTTGAGATATCCTGCACACAAACAAACAAACAGATAAACAAACAAACAGACAGACAGGGGTGAAAACATAACCTCCTTCCTCCTTCGGTGGCAGAGGTAATGATAGCTTTTTTATGTTAGAGGAAGGTGGAGAGGCTAAAAAGGAAGATACTGCAAATGATAACATGATTGGTAAGGATCGGCAGGAATATATAATTCCAGGAAGAAAAAGGTAAAAAAAAAAAAAAAAAAGCATTTCACATCAATAAAAGGAGTTTATAGAATAAGATGGAGGAGCTTGAAGAAAGATTGGATAGGAAAGAGTATGACATATCTGCTTTAACAGATATATGGTGTAATGAAGAGAGAAATTGGAGGAGAGGATGAGAAGGCTACCAGATAGGAAAGCAAAACTATGCGTATAGCTATCTGAGTAAAGACCAGTGTTATATTGAGACAAAGGTGTGACATCGAAAAGGGAATTAATGTAGAGGATTCCGTGTCGATGAGAAATTGGAAATGAGAAGAATAGTAAGGCACTCATCGGATACTTTTTACAGGGCTTGTTATAGTGCTCCTGGTATTGGACCCCTGGTGCGTGAGGAAAGATCAAGAAAGAAGGGTTCATGAAGAATTCATAAGGGCATGTGGTAAGGGAAGAGTATTGATTATGTGGGACTATAATTTGTCAGGGGTCGAAACCAGAAAGAGCAGAACAGATGAGGAATTTCTATATCTAGTCTGGCATTTCTTTTTCAGCCACTTTCTAAATAACCACAAAAGGGGAAGCGCAGTTTTAGACTTCTTTTTAACGATCCAAATATGGTGGAAAAAGCTGCTTTTGACACTGTTTGTGTTGGAGTAGTCTTACAACATTTTGAACCGTGGATTATGGACTTAATTGGTCCTATCTTAATTGGACCTAAGTGTCTGGTGTATGGCTAATTAGAGATATGGGCCTTGTCTCTTTAGATGTAGAGGTTAAGATTGCTTCGTCTATGTGTTCTCTCTGGATGTGAAACCGGCCAAGAACTTGGTCAGGGCCTTCTCAAAGCATGCCTTCCGGTCTTTGGCTGTACTCAGGACGGCAAAAAGCAAGAGGCACAGCTGCCGAGGCAGGCAGCTGGCTCTGCCATCATGGACATCAATCATGGCTGTCTAGCAATGCAGTCGCCAGTCATCATTGGCTAATGACTGTCACGTAATTCCTGGGAGTGCTCCAAGAGAGGAAAATTGGGATAGCATGGAAGCATCTAATAAAAGCTCATCTCTCTCTGTCTCTGTCTCTGTCTGTCTGTCTCCCTCTCTGCCAGACATGTTGTCACCCGATCAAGCACACCCTCTTGCTCAAGCTCACTAACTGTTGTGTCTTCTCACCCTCTTCGGTTCTTGAGTCTGTCCAGTGTGTAGCAGCCCTGAAGCAGATTATCTTTTGGCCTGGTTCTGTGTGAATGGGTGACTATGTGTATTTGGAGCCAAGGGGTTATTCATTTCTGCCTGTATTTACAATACCATTCTATTCATTGTGTCAAAGTATTCAGGATTTTGTGCCACCTGTTGTTGTGTGTAATACATTTTTTTTTCTTAAAAGATGTGCATAGATTTGAGTGCCCACCATGTTTTAGCAATACTGACGATTCGTTTTCCTGATGCTGATCCTGCTCAACAGATTCTTTCAGCGAGGGAGCCTCATGAGTGGAGTAGGCCAACGGACTGACCATGTGCTTCGTAGTTGCAGCAGGTTGATCGGCATCTCAAGGATACGAGGATGGGCCAGGCATCTGCCTGGGGGATGACCAGACGGAGGACCCTGGAGTACGGCGGAAAGTGGACGCAGTGAAGCGCTGCTCCGCTGCATGCCCCCATACCTGATCTGACCTGACGATTCAGCTTATTTATTTATAACACTTGAAGGATTAAATTCGTGTTAATCGTGAGTTTGATAAACAGTGTAAGAACACACAGACATTGAACATCAATCACTCAGGCAGCCATTCATGCAAATTGGACAGGAGCATGCTCATCAGTGGGATCATGAGATTCAAGTGTGTATGTTCCCCTCCCCAATATAATTACTTGCAGTTCTGGGTGGGGGCCCTCCATGCAACTAAAATATATATATATATAAATATATTGTAACGGATTCGCGCCCGCCGGCGTGCTGACGGCCACGTAACTCGAATCGCGGCACGTCGCCCACCGGACGGACAATCCAGTCGTGACCCTCTCGGACTAACGCCGGGAACCAGTCACGGGTGGACCTTTCGGTCTCACCGCGATCGAGCCAATCGGCCCCCGCGTGGGATAGGGTTGCTCGCCAAATTCGACCTACCTAAGTACCCACACGGAGGGTAGACCGGGCGATCGCACCTCGCCGCAGGTCGACTTCGGACACGGGCCACTTAAGCGACCCGTTCCGTACTATCGGGATAACCGAGCGGTGTTATCGTCGGCCTCGACGGTTCGATTAATTATCGGGCGTCTTAGCCCACTACCAACCCTTTACGTGAAGCAAGATGAGGATTCAATGAAAGAAATGACGAAGCGAAGCGGGAAACAGTTCAACATAAAGCACATTTATTCGCGATGAACGGAAAGCACACATATACAATTCCACCAAAAGCACATAGAAAAGAAGACAAAAAGCAAATGCGACAATGCAGATATAATACCGACTACGCGAGCACACGGCAACACTTATACAATTTTACTTCACAGATGGCGCCGACAACACACATTCCCAAAGCAAAAGAAACGAGAACCACCCTCCAGGATGAGGGGGTAGGCGGGCCTGGGGCCGAGACCATGTCGGGCCTACCCGTCTGGTGATGAGACGCGGAGCGGCAGTGGTGCCTCAACTCCGCGGGCCTCGCGGACAGTGTCTGGTAGGGGGTGGGAAGGGGGCCCCCTTGGTCGCACTATCTCAGCGCGGGGGGGAAACAGGAGGGGGTTGCTGATGCTCGGGGAAAGGAGGATTTTTACTCTGTCTCGGGTCCCGCGACGAGCGTCTCCACCTCGACCAGGTCGCGCCGTCGGCCTCCCTGGTGTGCAGCTCCCGGCACCGACGCGAGCACCCCCTCGTCTGCCTTCGCCGCCGCCGCCTCTCCACAGCTCCGTCCTCTTCGCTCCGACTCCAACTCCGAACTCTTCCTCCTGCGAACTTCCCAACTGCACTCAACTCCAACGCACACGACGACCTTTTCTGACGAACGCAGCCGCTTATATAAGCCCCGTGGCTTCGCCTTTGACCCCCTGCCTTCGACCTTTCACCTCGCTCCCCATTGGCCCGAGAAAAAGTGGGCGTGAATGCTTTTTGATCCGTTTTTGGAGCGGAAAGTCCGTGGTTTTGTACACGCTGTTCGGCGCGCGCCCTGCACGAGTCCAATACCGGTACCCACAAGCGGCGCAAGAACGGTGGCGATGCAACGGTTGCGAGGTGTTGACGGTAAAGGTCGTGGCTGTTGTGGTGAAGCGGCGCTGTGGTGGGTGGTTGATGTTGTGACGACTGTTGAGACGTGGTTGGTGGTGGTAATAGTGGCGGTTGGTCCAAAATAAAGATAGTAAAAGAAAAACGGCTATCCTGAAGAGTCGCAGCACGCATAAATGACATGTATTCCCACTAGACCACGGGTTTGGGCCTAACTACACATATACTTACCGAGATATCTCACCTAAGGGACCTGAATGGTGGTTTGCGAATTTGGTCAACCACAACACTACCCCCTCCCCTTTTTACAGACTCGTCCCGAGTCGTCAAATTTTCGTGTGCCATTATGTGTAGTTTTCCCCTAGTACATTTTACCTACGGATCCCTGAGTGCGACATTCATGGTATTCGTGTCCCCAAAATAAATAACCTGAGGGCTGCGTAACTACCTAAACAAACTCACTCACACGGACGACTTAAATAAAATTGCCGGCGCTAGGACAGACATGCCGGGGGCGCACTCATATTTACAGTACATCTTAACCTTAACTTACAAATTTTACACTAAACCATGGCCCAGGATCAATGAACTCTGCAAAAGGAAAGCAGTTAGCAGGGAGCCAGGCTGCTCACATGCAGTCTCTGGCTCAAAACAATGCAGGTGACAGGGAACGTGGCTGGCTGCTCACACGCAGTCCAAGGCCTTCCCTTTTTGAACTGAACGCAGTGAACCACAACGGTGCATGGGCTGCACAAACGCAGTCTCCGTGCCAGCTCAAGTGGCACACGCAATGAACACAACGAATGGATGCATGGACACAAACACGGTGCACGGGCCGCCACTGCAGGCCCGTGTTGTAGCTGCCAACAGGGCAGTTCTCGCAGCTTGCAAACTGTTGCATTGCGGATCCTGGCGCACATGGAAATGAACAGGGGGGGGGGGCAAAGCAAAAATTGAACGGGGCTGGTGAACGTGGGCAGTGGGCATGGCATGGCAAAAGCAGCAGGCAAACACAGCCCGCAGAAGAAGGCCGCTGCAGGCAAACACAGCCGGCAGATGAACTGGCCGGCACAGGCCTTGAAGTACCACAGCCAGCCGATGAACTGGCCGGCACAGGCCTTGCAGCACAGCAGCTGCAGATGAAGTTGGCCAGCCTTTGCCGTTCAGTGGAGGTTGGTGGAGGTGCTGGCCACTTGGAAGGCGGGCTCGGACCTACCTACCTGTCTCCCTCCCACCTATCGCCTTTGCCTGTCACTGTACATACCCACTCCCTTAATTTGTCAAACCCCAATTTAGCCCCAACTTATTATTATTATTTTTTTTACTTCCCCACTATAAATCGTCCCCTAACCCCCTTTATCGTCCTTGTTCGGCTAACCTATCCTGTCACCTAGCCTACTCCCAACCCCTACGTTCCCTTCCCGGAGGGGAATAAGGGAGAGCTAACGTCCTGTGCCGAGGCCCAATTAAAGCCTCAGGATGGCCTCCCCAGAGTTCGGCGATCTTAACACCAAGTGGGTCCAGCGGCCCACAACGACAGCGAGGGGATGGATGGTGCGGAGGGGTACATCTCCTAATCTACCCTAACCATTTAACTGTTAAACTACCCCGGGGCTTTCAACAAGCGCCTCTCGCTTAAACTATTGGTTCTAACAACCCAGATTCCCGTCGCCTGTGTTGGTGTCCTCACAATTTCAGGCCTCGCCCCCCAATTTTCTCTCCGTGCCCTCACACGGTCTCCTGGCTGGGACACGTGGCTCCCTTTGGCAGGCATGACCCTCTGCCGAATCTCCCGCTATGGCACCCCCGGGCACTACACTGCCTCCGAGCCTACCAGCTCCCTAACACCGGGGAGTGCCCCCCATGGCACCTCCCCTGAAACGCACACGTGGCAGGCTGGCTTCCCAGGCCCCTTTCCGAGGGTCACCCTTGCCCACAACACTGCCCACGCGGCAAATGGCACCCCGGGCCCCCGCACCAAGCAGGCGCACCCGTGCCCACTACGCTATCCCGGCCCCCCATGGGCCCTTGGCCTACCACGGCCGACTAGCCTGGTGCCCGGGGTACCCACTCAGCGATACTCACCTTTCGCAGCCACGCTCCCAAGCCCGTCAACAGGGCTCCTGCACCCCTCCAAATGGGTTTCGAGCCTACATTCCCACCAACAACAAAACAACCTCCATTTTTCAATTTGACTAACCCCCTAACTCACTCTACACTGACCCCGGGGTCCCTTGGGCGGGAGTCACTCCTCCCCCCAATCACTCATCGCACCATGCATTCCCCATTCGCTCCACACACACAGACCCGCTGGCCTCACTCACTCACCAAGCACATGCTTCCACTTCACTCACCAACTCTTCAACACACTCACCGCTGAACTCTGCCATCCTTCGAACTACATCCCCTAACTAACTCGTGCTCCCACGTCGTCCCTTATACTATAGCACGTTCCATTTAACACTACGTAGCTAAGCTACGTCCCCACTACACATTCACAAGTCTGTCACGGTCTCCTAATCTCTTTAATCAATTTCCCCACCTAAATCTGGCTACAATCCCTCTAACTAATCCATTCCACGGACTCCATGAAGACTTACCCCTGCCCCATGAAGTCGGTCTAACTAAGCTAACCCTTCCCCCTAACTAGTTTCCATCCTGTGCCCCTGGTAAGGGGGTCTTCCACCCCTTGCCCAGGAATCCTGTGCACCCGAAAGTGAGGCTTTTTTTTTTTTTTTTTTTTTTTCCTTTTCATGCGCAGCACCAGCGCGGCAACTCAGAGCTCGCGCACTTTGCAGCTGCCCGTGACGTCATGCAGCTGCACGTGTACCTCGTCCCTCCTTGGACGGTACCATCCGGCAGGGATACCCCTCCTGCCGGATTCCAACCACACGTGCAGCCATGACGTCACCGTGCGCATAAAAAAAAAAACACAAGCCCCACGTCTCGAGGGGTTCCCCACGCGAACACATGTGCTTTGCCCGTTGGAGCTTAACACACACGATCGCGTGGAGAACCCGTCCGGTCCAAATCCGTTTACCTGCCTAAACTTTGTCCGTCCGCGGGATCGGCAAATCCACCGCGTGCGTTTCCGGACCGGGACTTCACTCTCGCAAGCGAGCACGTGGCGGTCTCGTGCGTTGCACAGCACGGACCGCGTGCTCACTGCTGGGTGAACCCGGCACGGTCCCCGAAACAACTACAGCCGCTACCCGGCTTTCTTTCTTCACATGTCGCCGTCGTCGTCGCCATTCCACACACGCACTCCCGCGTGTTACGACGCACACAGTCCACTCCATCACATTCACACCGGGAGACGCGGCTGCGTGCTCCCGCATGCCAACCGACATCTCCCTCACATACCGCTCTCTCACACACACGGTCTCCCTTGCACTCGGCCGTTCACTCACGCGTGCCTCACTACTAACACAAACCATACTACTTACACGCGGGGGCACTCATCCGCGGTGCCTCATCCACACACCGTGCCTCACTCACACACGCGGGGGCACTCAACCGCGGTTCCTCATCCACACTGGCCGTTTCATCCACACACACGGCCTCTTCCACACACGGTCCCTCATCCACACACGGCGTGCTGGGAAGCACGTACTCTGGCACCATCGCCACCACACCACTCACACACGGGGTCGCTTCCACACACGGGGACGCACTCACACCTTGCACCACACACACAGGGACAACCACACTGGGGATTCGCGTCCCCACAAGGGTCTCCGGGGCCTCTATACCCCCCAAGCTCTCCGTGCACCCGTTCGCAGCACTCCTCCTCTGAACCTCGCAAAGCACGACCGAACTCACCTGGTCGTGACTCGCCTCAAGGGGGCATACTCCCTCCCCTCGTTCCTGGAGGAGGCTATCCAGCTGCTCGCACTGGGTCTCTACCCAGTCCGCGAGCTCACCCCCATTATCCTCCACTACCTCCGTGTGTGTGTGTGCGTCACTTACCCCGTCTTCATCGTGTAGTCTTCCCTCTATCGTTCCCATTTCCCGTGTCTCTGCCAACTCAGTCACCTCTTCACCCTTTACCTCCCTTGTCTCAACTATTATTATTTCCTTTGTCATCACCTCGTGTCTCGTCTCACACGTTTTGGTCTCCCCATTTAATGTTTCCCTTTTGGTCACCGTCGATTCTTCTGTCACGACCCTCGCCCAACACGCCCCCCGAATTATTTTTTTACCCGCCTCCACCGCGGGCCTATCAGCCGTTGCACCCCCTTCCAGCTCGTTCGCTCCCACACGTGGAGTCGCCATTCCCAGATCCCTGGTCACGGCCTTCATGCCCGCCTGCAGGCATCGGCCCATGTTCTGCGTCTCACCCCGTAGCTCTTTCATTTCTTTTTTCATGTTTGCTTCCATTCCGTTTATTTGCTTGTTCATTTCGTTTTTCATTTCATTTGTATTTGTATCTATCCTTTCGTTCATGCCTTTCATTTCGTCTTTCATATCCGCATTTATTTGTTGTGTATTCGCATCCATCCTCGTTTTTACTTCGTCCATTTGCTTGTTCATGTTCGCATTCATCTTCGCTGTCATTTCCGCATTCATTTGTGCCAGCATGGTGAATAGCTGGGCCATGTCGGGTGCGCTTGGGTGAGCCGTTTCGGCAGGGGTTGGGGAAGGGTTTTGGTGGAGAGGGGGAGGGGAGGTGTCATACACCGCGGCCGCTGCCGCACCCATTTCGGGCTCTGGGTTCAGTTGGGCGAGTTCGTTTTCCTGTACAACCAACATTTCCTGCACGGGGATTTCATCCTGAGCCATGGACTCTACACATTCTACATCCATTTCTAATACCCCCGGCTCCCGCTCGCCTTGAGACGCCATCTTGCTTCTCTTAAGGGTTAATTTGAATCGCTCGTAATTTGGAGGGAATCGGGGGTCGCTTCTCTCACCCCTGGACCGATTCCCGTGAATTTAATTGGAGACAGGACAGCCCGTTTTCCCGTTCTCCGTTACCAGTGCTGCGAGGAGGGCGATGGATTTGTATCGCACGACCTGACACCAGTGTAACGGATTCGCGCCCGCCAGCGTGCTGACGGCCACGTAACTCGAATCGCGGCACGTCGCCCACCGGACGGACAATCCAGTCGTGACCCTCTCGGACTAACGCCGGGAACCAGTCACGGGTGGACCTTTCGGTCTCACCGCGATCGAACCAATCGGCCCCCGCGTGGGATAGGGTTGCTCGCCAAATTCGACCTACCTAAGTACCCACACGGAGGGTAGACCGGGCGATCGCACCTCGCCGCAGGTCGACTTCGGACACAGGCCACTTAAGCGACCCGTTCCGTACTATCGGGATAACCGAGCGGTTATCGTCGGCCTCGACGGTTCGATTAATTATCGGGCGTCTTAGCCCACTACCAACCCTTTACGTGAAGCAAGATGAGGATTCAATGAAAGAAATGACGAAGCGAAGCGGGAAACAGTTCAACATAAAGCACATTTATTCGCGATGAACGGAAAGCACACATATACAATTCCACCAAAAGCACATAGAAAAGAAGACAAAAAGCAAATGCGACAATGCAGATATAATACCGACTACGCGAGCACACGGCAACACTTATACAATTTTACTTCACAGACGGCGCCGACAACACACATTCCCAAAGCAAAAGAAAAGAGAACCACCCTCCAGGATGAGGGGGTAGGCGGGCCTGGGGCCGAGACCGTGTCGGGCCTACCCGTCTGGTGATGAGACGCGGAGCGGCGGTGGTGCCTCAACTCCGCGGGCCTCGCGGACAGTGTCTGGTAGGGGGTGGGAAGGGGGCCCCCTTGGTCGCACTATCTCAGCGCGGGGGGGAAACAGGAGGGGGTTGCTGATGCTCGGGGAAAGGAGGATTTTTACTCTGTCTCGGGTCCCGCGACGAGCGTCTCCACCTCGACCAGGTCGCGCCGTCGGCCTCCCTGGTGTGCAGCTCCCGGCACCGACGCGAGCACCCCCTCGTCTGCCTTCGCCGCCGCCCCCTCTCCACAGCTCCGTCCTCTTCGCTCCGACTCCAACTCCAAACTCTTCCTCCTGCGAACTTCCCAACTGCACTCAACTCCAACGCACACGACGACCTTTTCTGACGAACGCAGCCGCTTATATAAGCCCCGTGGCTTCGCCTTTGACCCCCTGCCTTCGACCTTTCACCTCGCTCCCCATTGGCCCGAGAAAAAGTGGGGGTGAATGCTTTTTTATCCGTTTTTGGAGTGGAAAGTCCGTGGTTTTGCACACGCTGTTCGGCGCGCGCCCTGCACGAGTCCAATACCGGTACCCACAAGCGGCGCAAGAACGGTGGCGATGCGACGGTTGCGAGGTGTTGACGGTAAAGGTCGTGGCTGTTGTGGTGAAGCGGCGCTGTGGTGGGTGGTTGATGTTGTGACGACTGTTGAGACGTGGTTGGTGGTGGTAATAATGGCGGTTGGTCCAAAATAAAGATAGTAAAAGAAAAACGGCTATCCTGAAGAGTCGCAGCACGCATAAATGACATGTATTCCCACTAGACCACGGGTTTGGGCCTAACTACACATATACTTACCGAGATATCTCACCTAAGGGACCTGAATGGTGGTTTGCGAATTTGGTCAACCACAACAATATATATATATATATATATATATATATATATATATATATATATATATATATATATATATATATATATATATATATATATATATATATATATACACATAGATGTTTCAGGGATATGTTCACAAACATGAATATTTATAAACAGTTGCATGTGATGGGTGGAAAAAAATTGGCTCGGTAATTTAGAAAACGCGTCGATACAGCAAAAGGCTTGGAAATCCAGTGTTATTTCACTGCAATAACTCGCTCAGTGTGACGGAGATAACTTGGAGTTATCGAGGAGAAACTCTGACATATACACACACACACACACACACACACACACACACACACACACACACACACACACACACACTCACACACTTATGAGTACATTTTACAATCCTGTTCGTTTATACAATTGTACTCCTTCACCCCCTGTGGTGTCTGACTAATAGCAGACATGGAAAGACCCTCTTTTGGACAGGCCATTGCTGCTCTTATGGTTGGCAGTGAGTGCCCCAGAAGCGGCAACATAAAGAGAGTGGCATTTCTTTATGTGGGAGAATTGCATGCTTAGCAGATGTTGCCCAGAGAGCTTAGATTGAAGAGGACTGGTATGGGTTTCATCTCGGGTCTGGGTGCATAATTTTCCCACATGTACATATCGAATATCTAATAATTGTTGTCACAAATTGACTTTTGTTCTACTTTAAATGACACCTTCTTTCCCTCTTGTCCACTCTAAAAGAGAGATAATTCAGTACCATCTTCACAATAATAAAGAAGAATTCCATCTTTGTGAATTTGAGAGCAATAGATAAATGAAGGGGTACTCTATTTCAATTGGTTACGTTACAAAATTTAAACAAAGCATCACGTAAAATCACTCATGTTAATAAGTCCCATGTATTTTCGTTTTGAAGCTGGTGTTGTATCAGTGGTTAGGGTGACTGACTTAGGACCTTTGGGTCCTGAGTTTGAGCACCTATCAGCTGTTGAATCACCACCAGGTGGGGTTGACTCAGCCTGTCATCCTTACAAGGTCAGCAAAATGAGTTCCAGCATACTGGGGTGATAACCATTCAGGGTAACTTGTGTTGGAGTGGAAACCTGTACAGCACTCTACTCCTTGCCAATGATACTGCCTTGGCAGCCCAAAGTGCCATTATGGCACAAAATGAATGGTATTATTTTATGGTATTATTTTTGTATTGTCAATGAGATGTCAGTACTCTAAAATGTACACTATTATCTAAAGAAAAAAGTCAAGAAAGTTTGCTTGAAGAGCTAAAAAAACAGAGATTAGGTTATAAAAATTGGTTCAATACACAATATGCAACACATCTATGGTGTAATACAGGGTGACATTGTGAGAGTGACTTTTCAAGACGCACACTTTGGCAACATCCCAAGAGAAAAGCAACTTAGGAAGAATCAGGTGAAAAAAAAGTATAGTGATAGCATGACACCCACTGATAAACTATTACTTCTGGGAAACTGTGGGTGTTTTGGTCAGTGAAGAGAAAACATTCTGTGGAGGTGCACAGTCATCCTAATACAAACAAAATTCAACTTTCTGGGCCTCAATTCTCACCATCACATTCTAAGACTTCCATTTTCATGTCTCTTGCTGTTTGCGTTAACCTGTACACCTCTCACTTTTGGAATCCACAAACAACTTTCATTCAGCTCATCAAATGAGTTCAAGTTAATTGAAACCTTCACATCATAATCACCCTCTTCCCTTCTTCCTTCTCCCTGGCATAATATCCAATTGCAAATACTTCAATAATTACCTTGGGTTATTAAACAACTCCTTTATATTTATACTTGCATCTCCTTCTAATGTTTGTGTACTTTAAAATAATGATTGCCCCTTTCCTTCCAACTCCACACCTCCAGCCACTGCCCACTGACTTAATCCTCCATCGAGTTCAATGCAGTGCATGGCGCCCCCTTTCGGTTGATGGTTCCTTGCATCGAGGCCCTGGGAGAGACTTGTATCTCAATTGTTTGGATTATACTTTGTTATGTTATCATTATTTCCGAAAATCATTGTACACGAATGATAGCATAAAGAGACAACTATATTTTAGATTTGGTGATTCACTCTCAAATATTCTACTTTCAATCTTTCTGTTCAATGAAGGACTTCATTAGCCCCTTGCCATTGTGTTTGAAAATCAGAACAATGGTTACTTTTGGAAAACGTGTTGAATTCACTCCACGGAATAAGGTTATCTTACTTTGGGTGCAAGAAGATTAAGCAACAAGGAAATTGTGAATATAATTTCTTATAATGAATGATTCCTCAGCGACAGTAGAAAAATAACAGGACTTACTGACATGATTAGTACATTTAAGATGGGGAAGCAGGAACCCACGTCATCACAAGAGCAAAGTTGGAGACTCTAAAACAGATTAGTCTTGTTGAGAAACCTAATATAAAATGGTCTTGGCAGGAAATATATTGTTACGGGTTTGCCAGGCAGGTCATTAGTGGCTCTTGGACTCACGTCTCGACCTTTGAACCTGAAGCTTACAAGCCACAGAAAAGTCCATGGAACCATGTGTTGCTAAGAAACCACGGATGTCATCTGAGGCGACGAAATCAGGTCCCAGCGCCCAAATCTCGCGTTACCTTGCTGGCGATTTAATTTCCCCAGATAGGGAGCTGTACTTTCGATGCCACACCTTCATCTATCACTCAGAGGGTTGGCCATATACTGTGGCGTTTGCATAGCCGCTCAGAGGGTTAGCGATGTAGCTTCCCTCATTGATTGTGCTCAGCCTTGAATGGCTTTGATTGGGAATGTAACATAATGCTTTGTCATGGAACGTATATGTTTTGTAATGCATGTTGCTTTGTTTGCATGGTTGCGCTGTAGGAAGGTGCGTGTGGAGAAGGAGAGAGAGAGAGAGAGAGAGAGAGAGAGAGAGAGAGAGAGAGAGAGAGAGAGAGAGAGAGAGAGAGAGAGAGAGAGAGAGGGAGAGAGAGAGAGAGAGAGGGAGAGGGAGAGGGAGAGAGAGAGAGAGAGAGAGAGAGAGAGAGAGAGAGAGAGAGAGAGAGAGAGAGAGAGAGAGAGAGAGAGAGAGAGAGAGAGAGAGAGAGAGAGAGAGAGAGGGGGAGAGAGAGAGAGAGAGAGAGAGAGAGAGAGAGAGAGAGAGAGAGAGAGAGAGAGAGAGAGAGAGAGAGAGAGAGAGAGAGAGAGAGAGAGAGAGAGAGAGAGAGAGAGAGAGAAGAGGGGGGAGAGAGAGAATTTAGAAAAGGAAGAATTACAAAGGGAGGATTCGGAACTGCTGCACAAACACAACGTATTTCCCTGTCTACTAATACAAGGGGATGAGTCCATCCATCCATCTATTGGGACCATACTCTGTGCAGAGCGTTGGTGCTGCCGAAGCAGTCTCCTTGGCTCTTGGGCACAATCCTGGATGGGTCTCCACTCCGACACAGTGCACCAGCATGCTGGCACTCATCTTTGCCGACCTCGGAACGATGACATGCAGAGTCAGCCCCACCTGGTATTAATTCAACAGCCAAGTAGGATTTGAACTCAGGACCTAGAATCCCAAGCCTACCACCCTAACCATTAAGCCAACACCAGGCATTGGGGGTGAGTAACCTAACGAAACAGAATTATTATGGAAATTTCGAAACTCCAGGCTTCTTTTATATATTGAATGTAATTCCCGAAGGACTTTCCAAAACAGCAACAGTATATTATCATTTAGATGATAACAGTCAAACTGTGAAGCAACAGTAAATTGTAATTGAAATTCTGGATAGTAGTCAACGGAGGAAAGGGCTCCTGGTGTATGAACAACAGCTGCGAGAATGCACCAAGGACAATGCTAACTGGACTGAGGAATAGAAAAATATTGTAATCTTTTGAGCTGGGCCTAATTCAATCTCCAAGTCATGACATAAGAAAAATACTTATTGTATATTCGATGAGAGCATTCAGATATCCCAGAAATATGTTGGGTGAGGATGTATCTCTAAATCTAATCTTAGAAGAAAATATCGTTATGATCCAAAGTGCTTGGTTTGCTGGGATGCAAATGTAATTGCTATCCAAAGAGGTCTGAGGAAGGTTTGGAGAAAGATGAAGACATGGGCCAATATTAACTGGAAACTTAATTGCAAGCACCAGCTTAGGAAAGATGCATATTCTCTCTGCACTGCTTTACCTGGCCCTGGTGTATTCTACTGCAGAATACTTGTGCCTTTGTGTGGGCAGAGAGTAAGCACACAAAACACATGGATCCTATCCTAAATTTCGTATTATGAACTATCACTGGGACACTAAAAACAACTCCCTACTTTGACTACCGGTGCTCTCCAATATCCCTCCATATGATATCGTTGGGCAATACAGATTACTGCACAAAAATTACCAAACTCAAGCCATTCAAAATCTCCCCACCCATGAAGAGCTGCAAAATTTACCTACCTCCCATCTCAAATCAAGCAAGCCATTCTGAAGCACAGCAAGGGCCCTCCGTGACTTGTGATTTGATATCCAAGATCAATGGCTATACAGCACTAAGAAAATACCAACATCCCAAACAAATCCTGGACTTGATTCTTGAGCTGACGGAAGAACCTCCTGGATTTAATCTACCCTGGAAACAATGGTCCACATTGAATATTCTATGGATTTGCATATCCAATGCTTGGATTGCTTAAAATCTGCACTGCAGGAACCTTGACCAAACTGTGGCCCATATAGTTAACCACCGTGAATTGCATAATTTCAGCACAGCCATTGGAGTAATCCACACAACCCACGACTGATGCCATTTTTGGCTGTTTTTTAATTTTTTTGTAAATGAAGTTTTTTTTTAAATTTATTCGTATGCAACTTGTCGCTGCTTGGCTACAATATTTTCTGGGGGCCACAGCTGTGCCACTGATGCCATGCCCCCTGTTACTGGCACAATCGTACTCATTTTGACGATGATAAGCTGAGTCAACCCTACCTGATGTTAATTCAACAGCCCGACAAGGGCTTGAACTCAACATCCTCAGATCGTAAGCCAGCCATCTTAACTGTTAAGCCAACACCAGGCCTTAGATGAAGTTGAGGTTCATGGAAGAGCTATAACAGAAAATTGCCCAGGAAAAACAGAGTGGAAATGGTTGACACAAACCAAAAGCAAGGTGGAGGGGCACAACAGAGGAACTCGGACACATAAATTAAAAAAGCTGGGAACAAGCTCAAACACAGTAAGAAGAGGAAGGGAAAACTGTAGATGAAACAGAAATAGACAAATACATGAAAAATAGGATGAGAGAGAGGGAAGAAACATAATAACCTACAAAGGAAGAGGGTAACTTGGGAAGGTCTAATGAGGGTAGAAAATATCATGAGTATGTGATGAAACATGACCTGTGGTGGTGGTGGTGAACCGCCATCTTGAAGCCCTGGAAGGAAGAATGGGATTCAAAAGACTGAGGAGGTTGGTTCCACAAACACGAGGAACAAATGAGCGTGGGTGAGAAATATGAGCGGAGCATTTAGGAGTTTTCGCCAAAAGTGGGTCACCAGCAGACCATGTGCACCTTGCAAAAACTTAGAGGTGGGTTGGAATGGAGAGTAGGGGTGGGGTGTGGACAGAACAAGGAAAGGGAAGAGGGTGTAAGACCAAAAAGGAGGCAGTGGAAGACAGAGGCTACCTAACTGTCTGTGATGCATAACAGGGCCAGAAACTGAGCTTCATCGCAGGAGATTTCAATGATTTTGAGTGACTGGTTTCCACAGCATCAATACATGCAAGGTGAGGGGCAGGGACAACCACATAAATAGGAGAGGAGAATTCCATTAGTTGGCCTTGGAGATCAACTCAAATATATGGTTTACCCAAGAAAGATCAGTGCTGATCAATGGTGAGTGTCAAAAATTTGAGCAGCTGAACTTCTCGAGATTTGTTAAGGAAGTAAATGGGAGGGTTCTCCAGGCAGTAATTCCAGAAACACAGAGTGAGTAGGATTTGTCAGAGTTTAAAGACCATATTCCAAGTGTTGGACCAGCTGCTGATTCTATCAATATCTGTAGAGAGGGGAGAGGCTGCTGCCTGCCAACCTGAAAGAAGAGAGGTGATATGGCAGAGGGTGGAGTCAACAGCAAAATGATAAGCAGGATTTTCCAGATAAATCAGAAAGATTGGTGAAGACAAGGAACAGGACTGGGCCAAAACCACTGCCTTGCGGTACCTCCAGCCTTGCCAGGAAGGGGGAAATGAAAGGATAACATTACGAGACACATGCTGATTATGAGAGTGGAGGAAATCAGTGTACCATGAAAGGACGTTGCTTAGGATTCAGTTAAAAGTGAGTTTGCAAATCTTGGTGGGGTGCCAGATTGTGTTACATGCTCAAGATATGTCCAGATAAACAGTGCTGATCTCACTTCTGAGATTGAGTGCCTCTGCCTTCATTGAGTGCTGGAAGAGTATAAGCAGCATGACCACAGCAGAATGACAAGGTCTGAGTCTGAACCGATGGTCTGAGATAATGGAGTCAATGACGCTGCTTATAAATGGAATTATGTTAAGAGGTTTGTATTTAAAGAGCATCTGTTTTTGCACCATTTTTGTTTTTGCAGTGATGTTGGCTGACTTCCACGTAGTCGGAAGGTGATCTCGAGAATGATCGGGTGAATATAGCAACAAGAACATTATTTTAGGATCTGTGTGCTGATGCCATCAAAGGCTATTGCAGAATTGGAGTCAAAGGTTTTCAGAAGCTTTTCCACCTTCTCAGGTGATACATAAAGCAGTTCAGTATGAGAGGGTAGAGTCGGTACATGGATGTCGGTAGTGGATGGAAGGGAAGCATACACCAGAGGCAGGAGTAACAAGGTACCAGCAGGTTTTTGAGGAAGGAGAGGGGTTTGAAAGTTCAGCCTTGAGGTTGACCAGATGTTGTTTTCTGGCTCTCTTTAAAGTGGATATACGATTATTATAGTCTTTGTGGAGTGATATGAGGTTGCCTCAAGACAGATTTGCCTTATGGAAGAGAAGGCAAGTTGTTTGAACGCAATTGGCTCACCACATGATTCTGTGTACAAAGGACAAGATGATGGGTATGATAACTGCAGAAAAGAGAGGATAGGTCTCTACATAAAGGTGAGCAGGTTTCTGTGGAAGAATCATCAGGTGGCTTTAATTTCAGGAGAGGTGGAGAGGGAAGACGAGTCCTGAAGTGAGAGGGCAGCTTGCAGCCAAAGTGAACTGCTAGACTCAGACACTGAGGCAGCTCTCTGACAATAACCAGCGAGAAAATGACTCACTAGCATGTGATCAGATGAAGCAATTGCTGAAGTGGAAAAACAGGAGATGTGAGCAGTAAAATCCATCATTAACAAGTCAAGAGGGAGGATTTTCCCTTGGCATAAATTTGGGTTGGAAAGTTCACAGAGTGGTTCAAACCCCATGGAGTTGTTACAATGCCATGGTTGGATCAGGAGGTGCCAACACCCAGCCAATTGGCATGGTGAGAGTTAAGGAAGAGAGCGTTGGGATGGGTGATTATACATTGGTCCACATAGGCAGAGAGAGAAATATCAATAGAGTAGTCTCTATGAGGACAGTACAGCTCATACACAATATATATTTGTGGAGGGGAAAATGGAGCCAATGGAACTTGTGGGTGTTTGAAGGTGGGGGAGCAATGGTACATGGACAGTGACAAAGCGAGTTCTTGATATGAACTGCAGTTTTGCCACCAGGATTGGGATCAGGCCTCTCAAACTGAAGGAGACAATAGCTGTGGAGAGACAGATGACTCAGGGTATCCTGTGGCAGGAAGGATTATATAAAGTAGATAATGTCAGCTTTAGTAGTGATGGCCTGGATTGAGAGAATGTCAAATTGGAGTAAATGCCTGAGATGTTGGAGGTCCATACAGTTTGGGATAAGAGAGGAGGGGATGTTTTTAGGGTGTGGGAATGTGTAGGGGGGGTAGCATGGAAAGTTGGAGGGGAGTGGAGAGTGGGTAGGGCATGGGGAAGCAGTGAGGGGTGACATGGGGTGGAGGGATGCATAATTGGGGGACACACAGCAAGGGTGGGAATGGAGGGAATTGGAGCAAATGTTGGGGAAACCTGTGCATGAAAGAAATGATGTGGGGGAGGGTACTGATGTGAAGGGGGTTACCACCATAATCCCACACTCATAACAAAATGGGTTTGGTTTGACATTTCCATTGGCAGATAGACGAAGACTGACCTCAGAATTGGGAAGGCGGGAAGGATGTTTGAGAAAACCAAGAAAGACAGCACTGAAGGAATGCGATGGGAGATTAAGTGCAGGTTTGCGAGAAGCGAAGAAAATAGAAGAAGAGCTGTCTGCCAGACACCAGAACGGTTAAACCTGGACTTGGATTTATGAGTTGATTTTTGTCAAGCCATACTCAGAAAGAATCCAAAGAGTTTGCAGCTGATCAAATCGGAAATGTTTCCTTGTTTGAGCACATTTTTATTATTGGCTGAGGAAACTAATATAATATAAACTATTTATGGGATGAGACATCAGATTTTCCATGTGAACTTCAGAGGTTGAAAACTTTTATGAATAAATACATTACATTTTGTTGCATTTGTGTAATCGAATATATATATATATATATATATATATATATATATATATATAAAATTTTACACATTTTCACAATCATACGTGTGAATATCTGCTGCACAATTGCAATTGCATTGCACTGATAAACAACAAGGATTCATTTGACACTGGGCCCTTTTTTCTCACGGCGACAAAATCGAGCCCGCTTAATCGCACCCGACACAACACCACTCCACTACAAAACATTTTTGCATTAAAATGTGTAACTGAATGGAGCTTTTGGATATTGTGATATAGCCTCATAGGAATAGCTTCAAATGTAAGAAGTCATATCACTCCTGCATCAAAGATTCTAACGTTCCCTGCATCTTGTTTATTACTCGGGCACATCAATGAAACAGTGGAACTCAACATGAAATTAATCATAATTTATCCTTTTTCATTTTCATTATTCATAATTATACGGAAATAATAATTGGAATGAAACTACATTATAAAGATAAAGCACTTTGATATGAAAGGGAAGCTCGCGGAGCGATTTCTTTGAACACTGTGATGCAGAATAGCTGATGCCAATTGTTGTTTTCTGCCCTAATGCACATGAAATAATGCCCTTCGCAAGTTATGAGGGCATCGCCAGTGGTTAAATGATTTTTTTTGAACCTGAGCAGCATTTCAACGAGGCCACTCCACATACCGTGGCAAGTTCTAGGTATGACATAAAAAGGGGAATATGAAGTTGGGAAGAGAGGTTGGACTGCTCCAGGCAGATGTGGGTCATTTCAGGACAACCCTGAACCATGGTGTTGCTTGTTTTCTGATTTATGCCAACAAGTAATAATTAATGTGGAAATTACAGCTGCTGTCGGTGTTGTTATTATTATCATTATCATTGTGTTATTCATTTTATGTTCAGTGGGATTTAGACCTATTATTTAAGACGTGTGAATAAAGCTTTGATTTTCTTTTTCCATTGCATGGTAATGTCTTTTTGATGTATTAAAAAGTACAGTAATATTGTCGTCATTAAATGCAAAAAAAAAAATGCAATTAATTTTCGATATTAAAATATATATTTATGTTACAATCCTAATTTTAAAAAGTAATGCAAGGAAATTTTAGAAGGCTGGATGTTGTGCAATTGAGCTACAATCTGTCATAAAGCTAATTAAAAAGGAGCATTAAAATAGCATGCCTGGTGTTGGCTTAATGTTAGGGTGGTCGGCTTGTGATCCTATGATCCTGAGTTCAAATTCCACTCAGCTGTTGAATTAATACTAGGTGGGGTTGACTCTGCCTGTCATCCTTCCGAGGTCGGCAAAATGAGTGCCAGCTTACTGGTATCCTGTGTCGGAGTGGTGACCTGTCCAGGATTGTGCCCAATAGCCAAGGAGACTGCTTAAGCAGTACCAACGCTCTGCACAGAGTACGGTCCAAATGGATGGAATGGATGGATGGATTAACATAGTAAATGTAGCTGAGAGAAGCATTAGAAACTAGAACGGCACTCAGTGGAGCGCATACCTCTGCCATGCAATCCCTGAACCACAAGGTCATATCGGGCCCATTACATTTTTGAAATATCATGCTATACAGTACTATATTGTTTTGGCCCGATCTCTCAATGGTGAAGAATCACTTTGAAAATTAAATAATTCTCATATCCAGTTTCGGAATTCAAAAATTCACCAAAATCGAATCAGTTGGTTCTTGTCAAACACTAAACATGTGCACCAAGTTTTGTCAGAATCCGTCCACAACTTTTTGAGATATGGTGCTATATATAGTTTTTGTCCCTATCTCTCAAAGGTGAAGAGTCACTTAAAAAAAATTGAGTTGTCAGATCTGGATCCACATCTTCACCAAAATCTCATCAGTTTGTCTCTGTCTCACACCCAAACTGTCCTTAAATTTTCATCCAAATCGATTCACAACTTTTTGAGATATCCTAAACACGAACAAACAAACAAACGAACAAACAGACAAACAAGAAGACGTCAAGCAGAGCACGATACCTGCAAAATCCAAAAAACATTAATTTGACTTCAAAAATAATTGGTGGTTGAATTCAATGACCAAATATGCAACTCCTCTTCAAATTTCAAGTGAATTGGATGAAACTTGACAATTTTAGAAATTTGGCCTATGTTGACCTTTTGGCCAAAGTGGACCAACAAGTAATTGGTGGTGGAATTCAGTGACATGAAATATGTATTCTCTTCAAATTTCAAGTCACTCAGATGAAAATTGAGGATTTTAGAAATCCCACCTATTGTAAGTTGTTGACCTTTGGCCTATGTTGACCTTTTGACCTCAAAAACAAAATATTTCTTCCTTATGACAAACTCTACCATGTGGTGAGGTCTCATGAAGATCGCATTAAAATTGTGATCTGTAGGTGATAAACAGACAGACAGACAGACAAGCCGGTAGGCGGACATGGGTAGTCGATCAAGACGAATTTAGTCATTTTTCAGCCGTTACTAGCCAACAAAAGCATCCCTAGTAACAGTTCTTTCTCACACATAACTCGGACATACCATGAACCTACCATACCAGTTTCATGTATATCTGACTCATAGTCTCTGAGATATAAAGAACTTCGTTTTTTTATTGTTTTCGACCAGGTTCTATCTTCTCCGACAGTTTTCATAGGATCCGGCTGGAAATTTTTGACAATATGGCTGAATGTACTACCCACAGTCGCTCGTGGCCCGATTTTTGATTTTCGAAAAAATTGATTTTTGAGATTTTTTTTGAAAATTTCAAAGGTCCGTTGCTTGGCAACGGATGGGTCCATAGCAACGGTTCTCATTTGCACACAACTAGGTCATGGTATAAACCTACCAACCAAGTTTCATCGAAATTGCCATTGTATTAACAGAGCACTGGACTGAACAGACATACATACAGACAAGCCGGTAGGCAACATGGCTGCTCGCTCTAGATGGAAAGCTGGCCGACGCGACTAGCCGATATTCATGTGCAATGTACATGCTATCAATCAATTTAGCACAATAAATATGATTATCACAGCCCTCTTAGCTTGCGCCCAGAAACCCGCCTTGTGAAATTTCAGGCATGTTTCCAAAGAGACTCTAACAAATGGCAGCCCTGGTAATTCCATTTATCTATTCGCTAAAGATTTTATTTTTTATATGATGCTGTAAGACATTCTCCTTGGGCACAAAAAAGAGGTCCCTCGGAGGTCCAGTTTCGGAGGTATTGTTTTTTTGTGCAGTCCACAATAAGTGTACGATGTACGATAAAGTATTTTAGCTGTTGCTAAGCAATGGAGGTGTGCATAGCAACCATTCATTTTTGTGTACATGCAAGCCACATTGTACACATTTCACCCAAGTTTCATCAAAATCAGACTCTTTCTCTTAGAGATATTCGCAATTAACCGTTTCTGAAATGTTCGACATGTACTCACCCAAAACCTATCTCCTCCAACATTTTTTTTTGTTAGGGCTGAAAATTGGCATGAAGGGAGCTAGATAGATTGCGCACAGAACTCTAAGCTTCGATTTTTCGATTTTTTTTGATTTTTTGACCACTTTAAAGGGCCATTGCTCTGCCCTTGCTAGGGCCCGGGGTCCCATATTTGAAAGCACACGATTCCCAGAAATATTGGTCCTACCTACCAAATTTCGTTGGAATCAGTTGAGTGGTTTAGCCCCTAGGCTTGACCAATGCTTCGCGGACAGACAGACAGATGGAAATGTCTCGAATAAGGGTGCTCTAAGAGCAGCCAACAGACAGACAGACAAACATATCGATGGAATTACTGTTATTAAGGGTAGATAAATTGACTACCCAACAGACAGAATAACAAATTCGACTAACCAATATACATGAAAAATCTTCGATTTTGCAAGTAACAAACAGACAGAAAGGGGTGAAAACATAACCTCCTTCACTTCACCTTCGGTGGCAGAGGTAAAGATCGATAAGGTACAATACCTTGTTTGGGCATTAATAAGTTGGGGGAAGATAAGATTGCGTTGTGGTGTATATGGGCCCAAGCATGCCATGTCCCGGAGCTCGTAGCTTTAAATAATTGCTGTTGTACAAGTCTCACACATAGGACATTATGAGCTAATGTATAACATAAATTAATAAAAATTAATTGGATATATATATATATATATATATATATATATATATATATATATATATATATATATATATATATATATATATATATATATATATATATATATACATACACACAGTAACCACTTCATATACAAGGGTTTATCTCTAATTATATGGAATAACAACATCCAATAGATTGTTCATTAAATCCTTATAATATTAAATATCAATGATGTCAACATGTGATTTAAATTTTTTTTAGTTAATCAGGCTTTTCACTTATTGAGTATTCCTTGTACAGCAGGAACTTTTGGTCTACATTTGAAATTGCTACACTGGCATTTATCACTGAATTAGACAGCAACAAATTACATCATGTTAGCCAATGTATTTATACTATAGTTTTCCAAAAGGCAAGATCATTGATTGAAAAGTATGAATAATAATTACTGTATTGTTAATTCAAAGCTTCTTTTAAGAAATGCATTGTTTTCAGGAATTACCACTAGCTTCATTTGTGAGCAGAAACAGTAAGACAACCTTACAGTACATGCAGTCAAATTAGACAAAATATTTAACTATTTATTCCCAGCACTCTGAGTTATGTGTCAGACAGGTGCATTATGGCAGCAAAATGGCATGTGCGTTGCCTTCCGAGCATATAAATATTTAACAGGCTACAGATGCAAACTCCCTTTCAGCTTCTCAGGGATTGTAGAAAGCACATTTTGTATTGTTATTATTACAACTTATTGAGTTCCATATATCCAGGTG
The DNA here is from genome assembly GCF_056783735.1 of Eptatretus burgeri. NCBI lineage: Eukaryota > Metazoa > Chordata > Myxini > Myxiniformes > Myxinidae > Eptatretus > Eptatretus burgeri. The sequence goes on from NC_140978.1 coordinate 2,983,606, forward strand.
CTTGGCATCATCTAAGATGGAATCCGCATCTTCACCTGGATCACATCTTCACCTTCCCACAGAAGAATCTTGCAATAAATTAATTCAAGTTTTGCACTAAAATTGCAAATCCTGAAGGTACTTTGTACCAGGCTTTCATTGAGGAATACCATAACAGCACCAGAAGGTCAGTTTAGCGTGTTGCGCTCACTCATCAGGTGCACGAACTGTAGGACATCGTCTCTTATGTGGTGTCGTGACAACCACAGGAATGTAAGAGCAATAATTTCTCAGACTCTCAAATCGAATGCTCATATTAATATAGGAAATCTACCCAAAGGTAGTGATGATAAATAAGATAAAAATCAGAAAATACTCTCGTACAAACATGCAAAAATAAAATTGTTCTATATTATTTATTAAGCATGTTCGTAGTGTAGGTAAATGAAACTTATTAAGTGTGTTAAAATAAGAATAATAACTCGACCTAACTTAACAGGAGAAACTGTGTAAAGCTAATGGAAGCAGTAAATACAGTATATACAGTGTAAACAACTAACATGATAAACACGTAAACATTATCTCCGTGACAATGTCAATTCTGTTCTGCAGACGAACCATTTGTTTTTACCTCTCTCATACAATCTTGCATTGACATGTCTATCTTTTAAACAGATCAGTAAATCTGTGGACTGACATTACAAATCATTGACTGACCTTCGGAAAGCTGTGACTTTTAAATAGCGATTTTAGTTCATATTTTCTGCAAAGTCTTGTTACAAAAAGTGAACTAGTGAGGTTAACAATCTGCCTTAGTTTATTTGTCGATGTGTACATGAAGCCATTAACTTAATGATAAAAATTAATGAACTCCTTTCTCCAATCATACTGCTTTCGACTGGACTAAACATAGTGTTCACCCGTTATGAAATTTCTTTCATTGTTTGATAAACATCACAGAAAGATTTACCGAGCATGATAAAAATGTTGTGATGGTTCAAAGTCAGCAAAGCAGGTCTGCTGGCGAAGTGAACAAGATCATTAATTTTATAATCCTTTGGTTTTCAGAAATTTTATTATTGATGTTATTCCTCAAAAGATCTTAACTTTGCCAAAATATTTTCTTATCCTTCCTTAATTCAACGTGCATCCATGGTTGTTCACGGTTGATCCAAATGTATTCACCCGAAACAACGTTGAACAAACAAACTTGCATCACCCGACATGACCGCACACAGAAAGCATCAGTAAATCTAACGAAAACGTTTAACTTACAAGAAACAAAGCAAATGTTCATCGTGAGAAATTATTGAAAGTACAAATCTAATCGGGATAAACAGTTCCTTCCAGACCACTTTTACAGATTGCAGACATCAACTGAAACATTCCATTGGTGTAGCTGTTTATTTCCTGAAAATATCATGTAAATGATGGGGTCTATAATTGCATAAATTAATGTACTCATCAAATAGCATATATATATATATATATATATATATATATATATATATATATATATATATATATATATATATATATATATATATATATATATATATAACAATGATGTCTATCTATATAACAAAATATATCTATATAACTATATAACAAGTATATCTATATATATAAAAAAAAATATGTCCACATATATACATATACATATCTATACATATATATATATATATATACATATACATATCTATACATATATATATATATATATATACATATATATATATATATACATACATACATACATACACATACACATTAATTGCATGGGTTCTGCTGAGCTGACCTCGACCTGCAATTCGAAACTGAAAGTTCATAAAAATGACGATACCTTGTTCACTTGAGCCTCAAATATTAACCTTCATCACGTAACTTATCTGTGATTAAGCATCCATAAAGTCTCAATGTTTCCCTCCATTTCTCAGTCCAAATTTACTACAAATCTAAATTATACGTTGTTTTCTGCCATGTTACAAAAATAAAATGAATCATTTTGCTTATTTTTTGAATGAAACAAACTAAACGTCATGCCGCAAACCTCATGCAGTCACTGTAGATGGTGCGGACGAGCTCGTCAAGGCTTGGAGTCAAGATGCACCGAGAGTAGAGAGGAATAATTGACTGCAGAAAGAAGCATGGCCAGGAAGCAGCATGAAGAAGTATTGAAAAGAGCCACATGAGAAGGCACCGAAAGGAACACACGTGCTGTTGGATTCATCTCGTCCGCTGTTCAGAATCTCTCTCTTTTTCAGCTTCCCCTCCCTCCTCTCTCTCTCTCTTTTTCTCTCCATTTCCTCTCTCCCTCTTCGCGTTTCGCTCATGAACAAGGATTTCTCCTCCTGAAGGAAACATGATTCCCTTAAAATGCTTTCTAGAGCAGAATGATTTGAAGTCGTGTTCGTCTCAAGTACGCGCATCATGTACAACCTGCAGGAGGTAGTGCATCAGCACGTGTTTGGAGCGCCTGTTCATTCGGATGGGGCTGCATCGTGCGATTCGCAGACAGACTGACAACACGGCATTACACAGACACAAACACACGCTTTACAAAAACCGTACTACATTGATTTTTTCCCCCACCTTGAGTTTGCTCTAATAATAACTGAAAGCCTACATGGACTATTTATACTTACTATTTTGCCTGCTGTATACACAATTAATTTTGTACAGACAATACGAATTACCTGTATATGTACAGTTAGCACAAATAACTTTATATATACAGTATAAAGTACAATTTAGCAGGTATATTGTAACATGCTATGTTGGAGGAAATGGGAAGGTAACCAGTTAGCACGAGCGTGCATAGCTCACAGCATCACACAATGCAAACATACTATTGCATTCCCTTCTTCATTGTGCATTTGACTTTCATTGACAATATGACCGAACCAACATTAAATTCACTACACAATGCCCATGCAGTAGTGACCAAGAGACAATGCAATCAACAAAGGATATGCAGCTGCCACAAACCAGGCAGCAAAAATAACTGAAGCAAACATTTAACATCCTCGTGAACATGTATCATGAAAATTATTCTTAGCTCGGGCATCATAAAAAAAAATTTTGAACGAAAAAAGTACACTGCCTTTAAACAGTTACACAGTGAACAAAGCACAGGAGGAAATGGTCAATAGGCCCATCTCACCTGTGTTGTGATACGAGTTTGCCGTCAATTCATAAACCGTGTTATTGTAGGTTTAGGATGTTAATATTAATTAAACTTAAAATAGTGTAGTGACATTTTTAAAATGCATTTAAATATACTGTAGTTTTGCTCCATGCGTTGACAATTTATTTTCTGACCTATAATTTTTACTTGACACAGCGATAAAGAATGTGTCAATCCATCTTTCAAGCTGAGAACAGCCTCTCTTGCATCACATGAAAGATTCTGTTCACCCCTCAATGTAAGCACAACTTTCAGTGAATTGTGTGTTTCGTTGACATCTTCCCTTTATTAACCGAGCAAGCAGATATGTTGGCTGTTCAAAAAGTTACACAAACAAGAATAGTCCAAGACATGGAAAAAGTCAAAAAAAAGATAATTTATAAATTGAAAATGCATTTATGTATCTTCTTACTAATCATTTATTTGCTGTCAATTTTGTAAATTAATGTATTACATTTTTTTGAAAAATCCTTGACGTTTTGGATTATTATGAGTATCTCATTTATGGAACATTTTGAACCTCCTCATTTTGTAACTCACAGAAGGGATGTTCAATAAATGCAACTGTTGTCATAGCACAGGGTCAATAAAACCTCCAAGCCTGCATGCTGCATCATACATGTCAATCATCCCAAAAAAATTGTAGCCTAATATATCAAATCGTGCATATCTTGTGTTCATGGTACTGTCAGTGCAGATAGCCATCCAGAAAAGAAAAGTGTCATCGGTTTCAGGAAGAGTTGATTCTTGGTGTCACAAATGTATTCACGGATAAACTTCTGGCAGCCTGCTGAGATCTAGCCCAAGTCCATCACTGACCAACATTTTCTCGAGCACCAACACATGGCAAATTTATTTTTCAACACAGATCTCTACTTCCATCTAGCGCAGTGTTTCTTTCATTGCATCCTGCTATCCCCATGTATCTGTCTTTTAAAATGTTTATTCCATATCCATACATCTTTTTCTTTCTTTCTCCATATATCCCTTTCTTTCTTGTTTTGGGGAACAGCACCTACGCTAACAAAATATACAACACGTATGAGTTTGCTGTTGATTCATCAACATACAATTGGACCGCTCCTCACTAGGAGCAGGTCCCCATGCTACTCAAGAGCGAGGAGCATCAACTCCTCCCCTTCTCTGAGTTACTAGACGAGGGGGTTCATAAGGTTCCACAAACGCGATATTCGTAATAGTCCAAAATGCCGAGGGTTTCAAAAATTTCAATACATTAATTGACAGAATTGGCAACAAATATAAACGATTAGTAAGACAATATACAAATGCATTTTAAATATATAAATAGACTGTTTTGAAATGAGGCAAAATGTTCATTGTGTATTTTTCCTTTTTAAGTATTAGTCTTGCTAAGATTAATTGTACGGCACCATTGTTAATAGAAACATGTGACGTTGGACTGCTTTATGAAACTACGAGGCAATTTCATTGTTTTGTTACCTCTGCCACCGAAGGTGAAGGAGGTTATGTTTTCACCCTTTCTGTCTGTTTGTGTACAGGATATCTCAAAAAGTTGTGGACGGATCTGAATGAAATGTTGTGGACATGTTGTGCGTGTGACAAGGACGAATTGATTCGATTTTGAAGATTCGGATCCGGATCTGGATATGAGAATTATGTCATTTTTAAAGTGATTCTTCACCATTGAGAGATCGGGCCAAAAACGATATAGTACTCTATAGCATATTTCAAAAATGTATTGGGCCCGATATGTTCTCATGGATCAGGTATGACGTGGCGGAGGTATGTGTTCTACTGAGTGCACTTCTAGTTTTGTTTTTGTTTTCATGCACTCGGAACAATATAACAAACCAATTAATCGACAGTTAAGTATGAAATTGTCCAAATAATTATCAACCTGTAATGTTTAATTATTGATACAAGGTATTTCAGCTTTTCATTTTAAATTGATTTGTAAAAAAAAAATTTAAAACATCTTTTCACTTTGTCGTTCTGGGGGATTTTGTGTTGATTGGTGACAATTTTTTTTAAAGTTTAATTCATTTTAAATTCAGGCAGAAACACAACAAAATGTGAAAAAGTCGAGTTGTGTGAATACTTTCTGAAGGTGCTGTACGTAATATGTTATACAGGATGTTCCAAAAATATCTGGACCATTTTGGTTGTTAATATATTTAGTACCACAAATGATACAACGATACTCTTTGGTTTATACGATAATGAAACTCATAAAGATTTCTTTTTTTTCAAGTCTTGTGATTTAATGTAAGAGAAAATGGTGACTCCACAGGAGAAAGCTCAGTGCATCAAATGCTTCATGAGACGAGATCTGACATGCAAGTTCAGCGTAATTTCCGTACGAAGTATGGAAGGAATCCGCCATCATGGACTAGAATCAGAATCAATTGAATTGGCCACAATCAATTGAGTAAATATATGAACAACCAAGGTTGTTTTAAGATATTTTAAGTTCCTTGGCATTCATAGGAGAGTTTCTGCTCCAACATGCACTGTCAACTGTGGGACCTTCTATATAAAGGTATGTTTCTTTACAAGTCCTCTTTGCCTAAAAAATTTCTCCCCTTCCTCTTTGCCTAAAAAATCAAACTATTACAGCGCTTCTTCTCTCCATGCTCTGAATTCGCCTTCATTGCATCCATCAAGAATTGTGTTAAATCGCATCTCTGACCTAAAACTTTTCAAAACCACAGTTTGCCATGGATGCTCGCTTTCCATCAACCATTCTTTTTTTCCAACTTCAGTGCCAACTCACCCCCCTCACCCCTCACTCTCACTCTCAAAGCAACCATCCCACTCTTCTCCCTCCAAGCCTCCCTCTCACCTCTCTCAAAAATTCCCCCTCACCTTTCTCCCACCTTTCATCCCCCTCATTCTTCCTTCTCAAAGTTGTCCCCCCTCTCATCCACCAACCTGCCTCCCTCCACTGCCCTCTCACCTCCATCTCTTCACTCCACCTCCTCAAATCCTCAACTGCCTTCTTCCTTGTCTCTTGCCCCCCCTCTCCCCCAGCACCACAGAGCCTTTTCTCCTCCTCATTCGGCCCCCTCCCCTCGCTATTCTGCAATACCCCACACTCCTTCAGCAACCCTCCTTACCTGCCCCCTCGTCCCTTGTCCTACCCTCCCCCTCCCCTCCACCTCCTGCACCCAAAGCCTCCTCCCCTTCCTCTTCATTAAAAGTGTGCACCTCAAATATCCGGGGCCTTCGCTCAAACCTTTCAGATCTTTCCATACAGGTTGCCACTGACAAACCAGACATTATCTGCCTAACAGAAACTTTCCTCTCCCAAGACGTGTCTGACTCCCAAGTATCTCTCCCTGGTTACTCCCTCTTACGGTATGACAGACCTGAGCCTCGTCCTGGTGGAGGTGTTGCTCTCTTCATCAAAGACTCTATTCCTCACTCTCCATGCACTGCTCTCACTCCCCCACACCCCCAGGAATACCTCTGGCTTCGGCTTCCCCTCCACTCCCACCTCATGTTTATATGTGTACTGTACCGTCCACCGAACAGTGATGACTCCATCTACACCTCACTATCCGAAAACATGGACCATCTTCTATCTTCTCATCCAAACTCTCTCTTCCTCTTATGTGGTGACTTCAATTGTCATCACGCCAGTTGGCTAGGTGTGGGTACCTCTCTCACCTGCCATGGCACCTCAGCAAAAGCTTTCTGCGACTCATTGGGACTGACTCAATCGGTCAACTTCCCGACCCGGATCTCAACCAATGGTACTCCATCTCTTCTGGATCTGATTTTGACAAATTTCCCTGACAATATCTGCTGCTCTTCCTTCGCTCCAATTGGTTCTTCTGACCACGTCCTTGTCAAAGTGGACATCTCTCTGGCTGTTATCAGAGAACCACCTCACCGCCGTCGAGTCTGGCATTTCACTCAAGCCGACTGGCAGGGTCTCCGAGCAGCCATCAAACTTACAGACTGGTCTCCTATCACTACTTTCTCAAACATCAACTCATCCTGGGAATTCTTTCAAAGAAACTTGCTCTCCCTCATGCACAGATTTATCCCCTCTCGTGTTCAGTTGTCTTACCCTTCCTCCCGCCCTTGGTTTACTGAAGCTTGTGGCGAGGCAGTTGTCCTGAAACAATTTGCCTTTGCCTCATGGAAAGCAAACCCAACTGAGGGCAATCTCAGTTCTTTCCACAAAGCTCGGAACAAGTGTGTATCTACCCTTAGGAGAGCCAGAAAACAACATCTTTCTCATCTCAAGTCTGAACTCTCAAACCTCTCTCCCTCCTCAAAATCCTGGTGGCGTTTAATCAAATCTGTTTCTGGTGTATGTTCCCCCTCCATCCCCTCCCTTACCTCAAATGGCCGCACTGCTGATTCCACACGTGATAAAGCTGAATGTCTAAACTCGGTGTTTGCAGCTAAATCTTGTGTCCTAAACCCATCATTATCTCTACCCACTTTACCCAGTCGCACCCAACTGTCCCTGGACTCTGTATCCTTTTCTCCTGACAAGGTGGAGAGCTGGCTTTCAAACCTCGAGTCAGATTCTGCAACCGGTCCAGACGGCATCAGCCCACGTGTCCTCAAAGCCTGCTCTTCTGCTCTTGCTCACCCTCTCTCTGTTCTATTCACCCTCTCATTTGCCCAAGGTCATCTGCCATCTGCTTGGAAATCTGCTAACATCACTGCCCTGCATAAAAAGGTGCAAAAACAGATCCCTGTAACTACAGACCAATCAGCCTTCTCCCAATCATCAGCAAGGTGATGGAATCCATCATCGCTTCAGAGATGAAATCCTTCCTCTTCTCCAATGGCTTGATTTCCAATCATCAATTTGGTTTCAGACCAGGTCACTCTACCCTAGATATGCTGCTACTGCTCTCCCATCAATGGATGGAGGTCCTCAATGCCAGACAGGAAATCCGAGCCGTATCCCTGGACATATCACGTGCTTTTGACACAGTCTGGCACCCTGCCCTACTCACCAAACTCTCTTCCCATGGTATTCAAGGCCATCTCCACTCATGGCTCGCAGACTTCCTCTCCTGTCGCAGTCAACGTGTGGCCCTAAATGGAGTTCTTTCATCCCCTCTTCCTGTGCAGGCTGGAGTTCCTCAAGGTAGCGTTCTGGCCCCTGTTCTTTTTCTGGTTTTCATCAATGATCTCTCGGACTCTCTGGAAAATCCTCTATTTCTCTTTGCCGACGACTCCACCCTCTGCCGTACCATCTGTCATCCCTCAGACCGGCAAGCAGCAGCTTCTTCGCTCACTGCAGATCTGGATAAAATCACAAACTGGTCCAACACGTGGAACATGTCTTTCAATCCAGACAAATCTCACACTCTCACTATGTCTCTTTGAAAGGACCGTTTACAAAACCCCCCCATCCACTTTCTCAACAATCCTCTGGAAGAAGTCTTTTCTTTCAAGCTTCTAGGTCTCACTATCTGCCATGACCTTTCCTGGGAAAGTCACATTTCCAACCTCGCCTCAAAAGCCAGTCACCGACTGGGAATCCTCCGTCGTGCTAAGTCCTTCCTCGGCCCTCTTGAGCTCCTGACCACTTACAAAGCTTTTGTCCATAGCCTGATGGAGTACTGCTCTCCCCTCTGGGCTGGTGCTCCTGCCTCTCACCTTTTTCGGCTTCACGCTGTCGAAACCAGGGCATTTAAGATCATCGGCATCTCCCGCAATGAAGCTGAGTCTTTGGGCCTCTCACTCAATCACCGCAGGTTGGTCGGTGGCCTTTCTGTCTTCTACCGACTCCTCTCCAGCCTTGCCCCCCCTGCTCTCTCTGCGATTTGTCCCCACCACATTTCCACAGGGCGCTCAAGGTCCGCCAACAACCCCCTTCTGGTAAAACTACCAAAATCACAAATCACTGCTCATCTTCACTCTTTCATTCCTCTTTTTTCCCGCCTTTGGAATAAACTTCCTCACTCTATTCTTTCCCATTCTTCCCTCCAGGCTTTCAAAACAGCTGTTCACCACCACCTCTTATCTTCCCCCATCCAAATCCTCGATCTTTTCTACCCCCAATAATCCACCCAAGCCCACTTCCTTCATTTCTCCTGCTTTCCTTCCTGAAAGTCCCCGAAATGTCCATCTTCTCTTCGCCATGTTCCCCGTCCCATCCTCACTTGCTGTGAGTTGTGTGTTAGCTCTCACATGAGCCTCGACCAAGGTATACAAAAAAAAAGAAAAAAAAAGTCATGTCCAATCAATTTAATTGGCCACAGGTGGACTCCAATCAAGTTGTAGAGACATATCAAGGATGTTCAAAGGAAATTGGATGTACCTGAGCTCAATTTGGAGTGTCATAGTAAAGGGGTTGAATAATTATTATCAATGCATATGTATATATGTGTATATATATATATATATATATATATATATATATATATATATATATATATATATATCATACACAAACATGTATATGTACATACAGGATGTTTCAAAAATACCCGGACAACTTTGCTTGTCAATATATTTGGAACCATAAATATGATACAATTTAGTTTATATGATACAGAAACTCATAGTTTTGTGCACACCATCAATACACTTCAATGTGAGCTCCATTTGTCATGTGCAAGACATCAAGGCGGTACACGAGTTCTCACAGTGTTTGGCTCAGCAAGTTTGTGTCCAGCAGTGCGCATGCAGCTGTGATCCGAGAAGGAAGATCCTGCAGGTTTGCCGCCTTGGTGTTGTAGACAACATCTTTGACAAACCCCCAAAGTAAAAAAAATCAGAGGGGTTGGGGGGCATGTGTTGTGATAATGGGGGCCAGACGGTTGGTCCATCTTGGCAAATCCAGCGACCTGGAAATTTATAATTCAGGATGGCTCGAACTATGAAGGCCGAATGAGGGGGAGCGCTGTCCTGTTGAAAAATAATATTAGGTTGCAGGTCTTCAATCTGTGGGAAGGCGAATCCTTGCAACATGTTGATGTACTGTAAATCGTTGAGGTCATTGTATCCTCTGCAAAGAAAAAAGACACACCAAGCGGTCATGGAGCAGGCCACACCACACACTGACCTTTGGACTGTCAAGTATGTGTTCAATAACCATGTGGCGTTTTTCATAACCCTAGATCCTCACATTGTGCCAGTTGACCTTCCACCAAACACATGAATGCAAGCTTCGTTTGTGAACATGACATTTTTCAGGTAATCTTCATCATCCTCTATGAAACTGAGCATTTGTTTTTTGAATGCATAGTCGAGGCTCGTGGAAGAGCTAGTACAGTGAACGGATCAGGCCGGAACAGACAAAAACAGGACTCAAAACACACATGCATGGGGTGGACAAAATGCATACAGAAGGAAACTCCAAGGAGGGAAAACCTGTATTTATTTACTGCCGAATTAAAAACAAAAATTCTTCATCACCTTCTTTTGTCCAACATGTTTGGCTCCCCATATCTTCTTGCTTCCTTATCATTTCCCCTTTGGCTTCCAGGCCTCTGGCTCGAAGGGGCCAGGTCTATATTTGCTAACGAGACCCTCTTGAAACACCCTCTCACTATGCTCTTGCTCCCTCTCAATCACATCCTAACCACGCTTCCAAAACAGCTGTTGCCTTGCTGCACCTTTCTGTACCTCATGAAGAGTTGGAGGGTCATTCCTGCGTCCTCGGATCCAAGCATCCCATTCTGGCACGATGCTGTCCAGTGTGTAATCCTCTTCATTACAGCTCCCAGATGGCACCATGATCCTGTGAACTTTCTCACTCCCTGCACACTCATATTTATCCTTCCACAAGGTAGTACTTGTTTACAGCTGGATCTTCCCCTACAAGACTCTGGGTGATATGTCTGCTGGATGGAAGCCAAGAGACGATTCCCAGCCACAGACCCTTCATTGAGACTGAGGCGAGACTGATGTAATGAAGGGGAGACACTTGCTCTCTGTCTTTTCATAATTGTACTTGATTAGATTGATGAAAAACTGATTATATCAGGCACAAGATATAAAAGGGCAAACCGGTCGAAATTAAATACCTTCCATTTGGGTCCGTTGTTTGGTTTGAGTTCCTGCAGAATCTGCACCTTATGAGCATAAAGCTTCAGTCTTTTATCCAAAATCCTGTGTGCAATGGTGGTTGGTGGTATCAATTCTCTGGATTCACATTAAATTGATTTTCTGGGACTTAGTTGAAATGATTCACGGACTTATTCAATGTCTGCTGCACTAGTGTCTGGTCAACCGGTACTTTTCTGTCTGACAACTTCCAGTCTCCTTAAATCTCTTGTATGCGGACAACTTTGGTTGTTAATGTATTTATTCAATTGATTGTGGCCAATTCACTTGATTCTGATTCTAGTCCACCATGGCAGATTCCTTCAATACTTTCAACGGAAATTACCCTGAAGTTGCATGTCGGATCTCGTCTCATGAAGCATTTGATGCACTGAGCTTTCTCCTGTGGAGTCACCATTTTCTCTTACATTAAATCACAAGACTTGAAAAAAAAGAAATCTTTATGAGTTTCGTTATCATATAAACCAAAGAGTATCGTTGTATCATTTGTGGTACTAAATATATTAACAATTAAAATGGTCCAGATATTTTTGGAACATCCTGTATAACATATTACGTACAGCACCTTCAGAAAGTATTCACACAACTCGACTTTTTCACATTTTTGTTGTGTTTCTGCCTGAATTTAAAATGGATTAAACTTTAAAAATTTTGTCACCAATCAACACAAAATACCCCAGAACGACAAAGTGAAAAGATGTTTTAATTTTTTTTTTACAAATCTATTTAAAATGAAAAGCAGAAATACCTTGTATCAATAATTATTCAACCCCTTTGCTGTGACACTCCAAATTGAGCTCAGGTACATCCAATTTCCTTTGAACATCCTTGATTTGAGTCCACTTGTGGCCAATTAAATTGCTTGGACGTGATATATAAAGAAACACACCTTTCTATAGAAGGTCCCACAATTGACAGTGCATGTTAGAGCAGAAACTCTACCATGAAGTCCAAGGAACTGTCCGTAGAACTCAAACATAGAATTGTGAGGTGGCATAGATCTTGGGAAGGGAATAAAACAATTTATAGTGTTGAAAGTTCCCAAGAGCACAATGAGCTCCATCATTAGGAAATGGAAAGAATATGGAACAACCCAGACTCTTCCTAGAGCTGGCTGTCTGACCAAACTGAGCAACCAGGAAAGAAGGACCTTGGTGAGGAAGGTGACCAAGAACCCATGACCACTCTGAAAGAACTACAGAGTTCCTTAGCTCAGATGGGAGAACCTGCTGGAAGCACAACAATCTCTGCAACACTTTACAAATCCAGGCTTTATAGGAGAGTGGCCAGACGGAAGCCGCTCCTGAGAAAAAAAGGCACATGACAGTACACCTGGAGTTTGCACAAAGGTATGTGAAAGACTCTTAGGTCATGAGGCAAAAGATTCTGTGATCTGATAAGATGAAAATTAAATGCTTTGGCCTGAATGTCTGGCAGAAACGAGCATAGCTCATCACCCATCTAACACCATCCCCACTGTGATGCATGGTGGTGGCAGCATCATGTTATGGGGATGCTTTTCAGTGGTAGGGACTGGGAGAATTGTCAGGATAGAGGAAACAATGACTGGAGCCAAATACAGACAAATCCTTGAGGAGACCTTACTTCAGAGTGAAAAGGACCATAGACTGTAATGAAGATTTACATTTCAAGAGGACAATGACCCCAAGCATAAAGCCAAAGCAACACTGGAATGGCTTCAGAACAAGAACATGAAAGTGCTTGAGTGACCCAGCAAAAGGCCAGACTTTAATCCCATTAAGAATCTGTGGAAAGACTTGAAGATTGCTGTTCATCGATGCTCCCCATCCAACTTGACAGAGCTTGAGCAAATCTGCAAGGAAGAATGGGAGAAAATCCTCAAATCCAGACATGCAAAGATGACACAGACATACCCAAGAAGAATCGAAGCTCTAATTGCTGCCAAAGGCGATTCTACAAAGTATTAACTCAGAGGGTTAAATACTTATTGACGCAAGACATTTCAGCTTTTCATTTTTTATTAATTTGTAAAAATGTCTAAAAACTTGTTTTCACTTTATCATTATGGGGTATTTTGTGTAGATCAGAGACAAAAACTTTAAATTTCATTCATTTTAAATTCCGGTTGTAACACAACAAAATGTGAAAAAGTCAAAGGGTGTGAATACTTTCTGAAGGCGCTGTGCATAGATAAAGATTATCATGGCTAATTCACATAAACAATCGGCTGTAACTCGTGAGCAATGTTAATTTTCTAGTCACCTCATTTTATAGCTCACTTCAATTTCTTTTGAACTAGTTATTCCAGCTGAAACCAAAATGCAGTTTGGCTGGTGTTAATGGCATCTAAAAGAGATTATATGGCCGATCAATCCACACATAATAAAATATGTTTCAAATTTTGGAGCAGAAAATATTTTCGATCTTTCTTTAGCCCACCATCTTCAGAACTTGCTTCACAGTATCACCACAAAATACATTGTAGGCCTCATCCACTGTTTAGATCTGAGTTTGTCCAAAATAACCAATCCAAAGTCTTAACATTTTACAAGATCTATATATCAGAGGGGAGTGTGATTATTTTATTTGAGGTGATAATGCAATTCCCCATATATCTTATTCGTATCAAGTTATTTGAGAATAATTCTTTACAAATTATAGGTGTCTGATACATTCCGTGTGGTCCAAAGGTATCCTTCTGTCTTGCTGCAAAATCGTAACGAGTCTTAATTTATTTTTTTCTTTCAAATAAGTGAAAATGCTACTTTTTGACTGTCGAAGTGGAGGCTGGAGTCCTCTGGGGCAGTATGTTGGGCCCCATCTTGTTCCTCATTTATATAAACTCGTGGGCCCGTTGGTCTGATTGACCAAATTTTCCTTGGTCTTCACAGCCTTGTTACATACCAGCCTGCTGTGCTGCTTGAGCAGGCTTAGATGTGCTTGGGGCCAGGGTGGGGATTACATGTTCATTATTATTATTGCCATGTGATATGACCATTCTAATTATTGCTGTAAATATTATTAGTATTAATTAATTAATGCTTTGTCACAATGTTATCATTGTTTTTGTTATTTATTTTGTAATTAGAGTGCCATGCCGTGGTAGAAGGACCTATTAAGCTGCTTTATTTACCTTAACATGGCGTGCGTTTAAAACATGGGAATTCTATCAGAATTTTTTCATAGTTTATTTGCCTAATCAACTCAGGAGGTCATGAAAATCATTTTGGTTTCTCCCATTTCACATCTGAATGCTCTCGTATAACTCCACAAAAACATGGCGCGCATGTTCCCGTGCGCGCACGTGCGCAAGTGCACGCATACACATGTACACCATTTATCGTGGAGTTTAAAGGGTCTCCAGGGTCTTTTGGGTACTCTGCATCTTTGAGGTCCTCGGGGTCTTATGTGTCTTCGGAGTCTTTTGGGTCCTCAGAAACTTTTGGGTCTTCCAGGGCTTTTGGGTCTTTTGGGTCCTCTGGGTCTTTTGGGTCCTTGGGAACTTTTGGGTCTTCTGGGTCCTCGGGAACTTTTGGGCCCTCATGGACTTTTACAGGACAGAACAGGCCAAAAGGAACAGTCGAGACAGAGGGGAAACACCAACAGCAGAGGTGAAGGCCAAGATAGAATTAGACTTGGCCAAACAATGGGTGTGGAGAGGAATTTGAGGGGGGGGGGCAGGAGAGGATGCACGGAGTGGACAAGATTGATGCAGAAGGAAACTCTGAGGGAGGAAAACTGGAAATTTGGAAGGAGGAGGGGTGGGGGTGGGGTACCCTCTTCCACCGTTGGATAAACTACAGATGCATCACTCTCTGCTGATCTTGCATTGATTAGATGCTGGTCTGATTAATGGAATGTCATTCAATCCTGGAAAATGTCAGTCTCATCCTGTTGCTCCCAAAGGATTGTCAAACTAATCCATTTGGGTATTTCCATGGTAAGCCACTGAAAGAGGTTCAGTCCCTTGAACATCTCAACCTCACCATCAGCCATGCATGACTTCTCCTGGGCCGACCACATAGCAAAGCTGGTCTCCAAAGCCAGCCACAGACTAGGAATCAATATCAATCCAAGCTTTCTTTGATAAAAAAAATCAGAGGTACTAATCAGTCTACTTCACTTTTGTCTGTAGATCACTAAAAGGATTACTCTTCTTCCCTATGGTTTGGCACTCCAGGATCACATCTGTGTTTCTTGGATTCTGTAGAACTTCAAGCTCTCAACATTATTGGAATCTCCTGTGATGAGATTGAAGCACAAGGTTTCAAATCAAATCTTTCAAATCTCAGGCAGATCGGTGGTTTCTCTTCTTTCTATCGCCCTTTCTCCCATATTACTCCTTCTCTTTGTAGTTCTCCAACCATCCCCGGCAACTCCAGGATGCACGCATTCTTCCAGTAACTCTTTCCCGGTTAAACTTCCAAAATTGAGGTTAACTGCACAACTTAACTCCTTTATTCATTGCTTCTCCAAATTATGGAACCACTTTCCAGAAGACATTCTTTCCTCCTCTTCCCTCCAATGCTTCAAGCAGGCAGAGCACCACCACATGTCATCCTCCGTCCCGATCCATGATCTTTACTACCCACATTAGCTCAACCTAACTCAAACATATTACTTGCTGATTTCAGTCTCTCTCTCTGTCTCTGTCTCTCTCTTCCTTTCCTGTTCATTTATTCCCTTGCTGGATGTGCCAAATTGTTGCGTCATTAGCACAATGTCAACTTAACCTTGCTGTTCCACGATTCCAGCTCTCAAGTCGAGGAAAAAAAAATGACATTTATGAAAGAGAGTATGTATATGAAACTGTCGTTTCTTTGAACAAGTTATAATTGAGATAGTTTAATCGAGTATAAATTTTCGTCAGTCACATCCATCAGTTTTGCACAGAAAGCTAATTGGAGTTGAGAAGAGCATGCAAACATTTTTGGGGAATGTGGTTCACAAAGTACATTGTCGCTTTCACAGGTGATTCCTGAAATATTTGGCTTGAACTGTCATTTTCAGTCCATTGCTTTCGCCAGACTTTCATCCAAACTTTTTTTTTATATTTCGTGAGGATTGCTCTTTCTTAACCACATTCTGTAACTAGAACAGCACTCAGTAGAGCATATACTGTACCTCCACAAGGCTCGACAGTCTCCATTTTGTATCCCACTGATTGGCCGGATACGCATCCAGACCTCAACCAAAATTTAATTGGTTTGTTCTTGTCACCTACACAAGTCATCCATCAAGTTTTGTCATACTCCGTCACCAACTTTTTGAAATATCGAGCGAAAAAAAAAAATATATATATATATATATATATATATATATATATATATATATATATATATATATATATATATATATATATATATATGTGTGTGTTGCGGTTTGGGCTCCATCTCTCAATGGTGAAGAATCACTTTAAAAATTATAGGAGTCGGATCCGGATCCAGATCTTCATCAAAAGCTTATCAGTGCCTCCTTGTCACACACCCAACATGTCCACCAAATTTTGTGGAAATCCATCCAAATCTATTTCAGATACCCTGCTCACAAACAGACAAAGAGACAGGGTTGGAAACAACCTCCATCCACTTTTGGTGGTGGAGGTAATTACAGTCAATATTTCACAATTTCTGGTTTTGTACATGTGAATCATACACAACAACCTTACATAAAAGTCAGAGACTGAAGGAGAAAGCTGAATGTCGATTCCATGACCCCTTTTAGTTACAACTGTCAGTTATAACACACATTTATAACTGGTATCTTCTGTTTATAAGTTATCTAATATATAAAGCTCTTTCTAACCACTGACTGATATTAAAGATTGGTACCTTCTGGGTGATGGAGAAAGCTGAAATTTTGTGTGCCAATGGATAATGAAGCCGGTACACTGGGGAAAAATCACAGAATTGTCGGACAACATCCAGAAATGAAAATATAAATAAATGAAAAAAAAAAAGATGCAGTTGAGCAACCCAAGACAAAAATGAAGCACGGCAATTTTGTGTGCCAATGGGCATCAAAGCCGATATACCAGGAAAAATCACAGAACCATCGGAAAGCATCTGTAAATGAAAATATAAATTAATGAAAATTTATAAATGAAAATAAATAAATGAAAAATCGAATGCAGGTGAGCAACCTGAGACAATGGGGAAGCACGGTTTGAATGCTTACACAACGTGTAAGCATACCCCACTAGTAAAGTATAAACTTCAGGCCGATGGCTATTCCACTTTGGGTAGAATAAAAAAATAGAGGTTCGGTTTTGTTCTCTTGACATTTTATATTCAAATTAATTTCAGTAATGCGGAACATAAGAGTGGTTCCAGGATTGGGGGACACGTGACTTTTATAGCCACAGTGGCTTCCGAATCGTCTCTTACCTTTTTCCCCCAATTTTTTTTTTATTCCGTAGAAGACAGAAATTACCAGCTATCTTGATATCTCCAAACTGCTTCAGATGGTGAATTTTTTCACTCAACAAATTTGATCCACCCAGGCAAACTCAAAGGACTATAAACAGGGAATGAGTTTATTAACAACATGCTGTGCACAGCCTGAAAATCATGATGCTGCTTCTAACATGCCCATTTAGGTATTCACGCATATATGATTTCCATTTTTTTAAATGTCAATAAAATAACAAGCGAACCACTTTTTTTTTTATCCTAACCGAGGTAGCCTGAAGCCTTACTTTTTTATCAGCCTGACTGCTTTTCACTCTTGAAGGTCTTACAATTAATTGGGTATCCTAACTATAATTCATGGACCGGTGGATGGGTGTTTGTTATGACAAAAATTGAACATTTCCATCATATGTTGGACTGTCTTGTTTGTATGTTTGTCTGTGAGTGTGAAAACTCACGAACACTTTCAACTATCTTCGTCAAACTTTACCAGAGGATTCCGAAGGATAAAAGTGAGGCTGTCAATGTTTTTTGACTATATATATATATATATATATATATATATATATATATATATATATATATATATATATATATATATATATATATATATATATGTCAAAGGTCAAGGTGAAAGTGACGTCATTTGCATAAAACAGATGCCACCAAAAGTGTTTGTGCTTCGTGACATCAAACTTGACACAAATGGGTTGGAAAACATCAACTACAAATTCTGAGTAGATTTGAGAATTTGAAATTTGAGAAGGATATAATTCGGATATGCTTCAAGATAGAGGTACAAAATTGCAACCATGTTCAAAGGTGGAGGTGACAGTGACGTCAATTTGCATGATTTTCATCATACCGATCAGACTATCACCTGATGCCTTCTTGGTTGTTTGTCACGCTAATCCTCCTACAGTTCTGAGCTGATTACATCCAGACTTGATACCTAAGATCAGCATGCCCCAATTAATGTATAGGGGTGTTTTTCTCTTTGCCAGTCGTCTTGGAGGGGGAAGAGAAATGACAAAAATTGTCGACGTAAACGTGTATGGTGTAGCGCCACCTCCAGGTGGGGGTGGGGGGGTATTACAAATCTCCACCATTTACAGTGCAGTTTGCCTGTGCTCACGTTTTTCAGTGCAGTGAGGTGTTTTGAATTATAAGCAGTAGGTATGTTTTTGCTTCATGCACATAACCAGTGTTTTTTATTTTTTGGCCTATACAGAGCTGAGCATTGCTTATACACCGCCCCAAATAAAGGTATGCGTCAGAAGAAGGTGTTGCATGTGATGGGGAAAATTTCCTTTTTAAACAACTTCTGAAATGTACACATGGCTTACTCAATGTATACGACTGATAATCAATTGTTTATGTTCAATTACTATTAATTTCTTTGTATTGGAACTCATATAGTCAAAGATCTTAAACCGAGTGTATTTACTGGGACCTGTAATCTGCTGCCTTTACCACCCTCTATCTCTCACTCTCTTTCTCTCACTTTGTTTATCTCCACTCTACCCTCCTTGTCTGTTTGTAGTAGCTTGTGTCAGGCCTTCAACAATTTATGTAACGACTTTTTGACCAGTATGATAAAACGTCGAAGATGTCTTTCTCATGTGAAATAGCCGCCTCATCAAGGCCAGCTGTAGGTCATCATGACCAAACTCCCTTCATCCATTTGTCCTCTCAACCCTCCCCTACTCTTCCCAAGGTATATATATATATATATATATATATATATATATATATATATATATATATATATATATATATATATATATATATATATATATATATATATATATATATATAGCAAGAATGTAAGCTCAGCTTTAACGCAAACCATTGTAATGTCCTACATTCGATGTTTTGTGGCTCCGCGATCATGAATATATATTTTTTGATTTTAATGTGCTTTCCTTGTGTGGACAGTGAATCATTTAGAAGTGTTGCAAAATTGAGTAATAGGACTTTGCACTGAATCTACTTAAGAATTCCACTGAATTTGGTGCCGTGACTCGGATGTACTAATCCCTCGGGGCAGCCGATGGTCTGGAGGGACGGCGAACGCTTGAGCATCGCAGACGAGAAGGTAAGCGGAGAGCATTCACCCAATCCCTGATGGGGAGGCCTGCCCTTAACGGGAAACGTACGTGAACGAAGGAAAGTACATTTCAGAGAATCTTTATTGATAGGCCTGAAAGGATCCTGTGGTCGGGGACCGCTTAAGCCTACGGGGCTGAACTGAGATCAGGGATCTCTTAACGGGGAGTTAACTTCTCCGCCGTTCCTTGAGCGGATTCATTACCCGGCTCGCTGTACTCGGTACTGCTAAGGCATAGGGAAAGGCCATCCCCTCTGGCCAAAAGGAGGGGGTTGGACTCCCACCTCCGCAAAGAGAGGGGCTTTGAGACCCAGCTTGCTGTGTTGTAAAATGTAATGGTGTGACAGGTATGTGGTTCGAGTTGACGATAATATATGGTTGTTTTATCACAGTGCTTTTTTGTTATCATCGCTGCATTGAAGTGCATGTTTCGTTGTATTTGTGATCTTGTAATGATTGGCAGAACGGGAAATACTGGTGGAAAGTGTGATGGGGTTGAACAAACCGAAGTGGCCTGTCCCAAGCCATGCCGAGGGACATGCACGAGATACATGTTCAATAAGTACGGGCCTGATTCTGTGAGGGACGTTGCAAAGTGGTGCAAATGGACGATGAATAGTAAGCTGTCTTTTCCTGAGAATGGCACCTTTGTTCGAGATTGTTTGAACCACTTAAGGAAAATGTTGGAGGAAAAAGAAAAGGACAAAGGAACAAGTAAATGTTGTAGGAGTGTCAGGCATTGCCATGGCGATTCCACTATCTAAACAACTATGAGTAGAAGTTGGACCATTATCGACACAACACGCATTTTTGATGGCTATTGTTACGCCAATTAATCTGTTGGGAAGAGACCTATTATGTAAGCTAAATTGTACAGTGAAGTGCACACCAAAGGGAGTATACTTACATATGCCTCACGAATATCATATAACTGTCTTGAATTTATTTCAGGAAAATACAGAGAATTTTGTATACTGGTGGACTCAGACGGATGGTGAAGCACCCAACCGTTTGCAGGTGTGCGTGTCCGATTTGGAGAGGATGGTGCCGGAGGTGTGCGACTGGGTAAGTCAACATCACATGAACATGGACATGGGACAGACTCGGTAACATTGCATTGCAGATTGCGAGCTAAAGGAAAAGATAACGTCTATGTGAGGGAAACAATTTTGAAATTACACCAAAGCCTTGACATAGCATTGAGAACAATGTGGATTGGGAAGCAAGGGATTGGCCTGGATATGCATCTGATGCAGGAGCAATTAAATCTGAGGAATCAACCATCCAGTGTTACACCGCATGTTACCTTAGCGGTAGCTCGAGGTTACCAAGCACTGGATGTAGGGCCCATGATAACCCATTTTAAATGGCACAGGGAGCAACTTTGGTAGGATCTAGTCAGGTAGAAGGACTATGGAAGATCGGGACAGACGGATATTGCTGGCCAGGCTACAATGGAACAGTAAAGGCTGTGTTTGAGATGGTTGACCTTGCAGAAACAACTGGGTCAGAGAAATTAACGGCACAAATGGCCCCAGGTGGCCACCCAGCACCTTTTGAGCCATTTGTTCATATCCAGATTGATTTTATCCAACTACCAAAGTAATGTGGATTCGAGTTCGTTTTGGTCATCGTAGATTTATTCACAAAATGGGTCAAAGCTTACCACTGTAGAAAAGCAGATACCATTACTGTGGTTAAAGTGTTGATGAAGGATTTTGTCTGTAGATTTGGGATTAGCTGTAAGATCTCGAGTGATCAGGGACCTCATTTTACAGCCGACGTGGTGAAGGAGATGTGTCGGGTTTTGTAAATCAAAAAGCGTCTGAACTTTCCTTACCATCCGCAGTCTGCGGGGGTAGTAGAGAGGCAGAATGGATTTCTAAAGAATAAACTGGCCAAGATTTGTGAACAGACTGGATTAAAATGGCCAGATGCACTGCCAATTGCCCTCATGACGATGAGATCTACCGCGATTAAATAAAACTGGCTTATCTCCGCATTAGATTCTCATGGGAAGACCCATGAGATGACCGCACTCACCTCCATTGTAAAAGAAATGAATGTGCAACAAATGGACGAGACATTTCTGGCTTTCTGTATTTACTTGAATCGTGCTGTGAGTGCCTTCTATGCACAGGTGAAGCATGCCTTGCCTGGGCCAGCCACCTCTGCTCACCACAACTTCAAGCTGGGTGACTTGGTCCATGTGAGGATATACAAAAGAAAGAACTCTCTCCAAGCACGGTGGTGCGGGCCGTTCCTCATACTACTAACTACTCACACAGCTGTGAAGTGTAAAGGGAGAGCAACATGGATTCACGCCGCACATTGCATGCTGGCACGCCCGAAGAATCCCGAGGAGAACGTTGCTTCCTGATAGCTTTGATAATTCTTTTTGTTGCAGGTTTATTTGTACTACTGGCTGCAACTTGTACATTGTGGCATGGTCAGTAAGGCTGATAAGTAATGCTCGTTACCAAAGTTACTTGTATGTTCCTCAGCCAAGTGCCTGCCACACAGACTGCTGAGTTAACCACATAGCACACAGAGACCGGAGAGGGTTAGCGGGTAAAGTGGGAGTGGATAAGGGTTCAAACAGAACGGAGTTGCAGAGGAGTATCAGGGTACACTTGCACCAAGAGGAACTATATGGGATAAATACATATCTGGCTCTTTCTCTTAACCACTCGGAGGCTTTTAATAGAACTAGTTGTTGGGTCTGCACTCGAATACCTCATTTAGCGTTTCATGGAATACCTTTGTTAGCAATACCATTCGATCTGTGTGAGTGTTGCGGATACTGGATTAAATGGTAGGAATGGAGTGAATGGGATAATAACACTATCCACCACAATTAGGATTGGGAAACGGGCTGGTTAGACCAGATAGTTACTAGTTCGGACAGGAAGTGCCTACGGCAATGGAATTTCAGTGGCTGGTTCCTATGGAGTTTTGTGCCTACCTGCTTACGGAAGTTTTAATTTGAGTAGGATACCTCCATATTTAATAATAGAACAAACGAGGGAAAAACCAAATCTAAGCCAAGTGCAAGAAGCATGGGAAGAAAAAACGTTGGGTAAATATGAATGGAGTAGCTATGTCTATGAAAATCACACAATAGGGCTACAAGTAGCTTTAAACATACCTATTTTGTGTGCAGAAATCGAGCCTATCCATAGTTTCCAGTTAACTGGACCGGATCATGTTATTTGCCATTCATTATACCACACATGCGCCTTCTCAACATTTCACCTTTTGAGCATTCAAGACGAAGTAAACGGAGTTATACATCAACTGAATTGTTCTTCATGATTCTCGTTCCCCAGTACAGGGTCGAACAGATCTCCGTGGGACTGGCAGAACTCGCCGCCTCGCTTGAGTCACTTGCAAATAAAACTGCCTTGGGCATGGTCGGTATTAATTCCGAGGTAGTCGCCCTGCGCGCTGTCGCAATGCAGAACCGAGTCGCCTTGGATTTGGTGCTAGCAGCACATGGTGGAACCTGTGCGGTGATTGGATCTGAACACTGTACATATATTCCTGATAATTGAGAGCACATTGCAAGCACAGCGGACAAAATTAAGCAAGAATGAGCTAAGTTCCATGATTATTTTACTAAGGATGAACTCTATTCTTGGTTTGAAGGGATTTTCGGAAAATGGGGAACTACTCTGTTGCATTGGATTTTTGTGGGATTGCGATGGATTGTCATTGTTGTCATGCTCGTTAAAAGCGCCACAACCACATTGCCAACATTGGTCATCTCTTGTTTGAAAAGGAAAACTACAAAGGTAATGGTGGTCCAGCAACCACCTCCCTATTCTGATTTATTAGTCCCATGACCCTGATGAGATAGAACTTAAAATTGGAAATCCATCAGTCAATGTCATGAGTGCATTCGATACCTATGGGAAATGTTCTTTCCGCTGTACTCATCTACTTTGTTCCTGAACCCTGCATAGGTGTGTTGAATCAGCCACGCAGCCTAAAGTGGTAGCCCTCGACTGTATTGGCCCAAGGGCCTACTTCTATTGGAGCCTCAAGCAGGCCCAAAGCTGTACAACCACCTGAAGCTGACTACTCCGATGGACAGGAAAGAAAGAAAGGGACTGAGCTCTACGATGTGTGCTGGGAAGGTGACTGTCCAGAAAGGAATGGGCACATTCGTGCATGGAAATGTATTTCAAATTGACTAAACTGTTAATCTTGCGTTGTGTTGCCATAAGGGCAACAATGGGCGGAATGATGGGGAAAATTTCCTTTTTAAACAAGTTCAGAAATGTACGCATGGCTTACTCAAAATATTCGACTCAAAATCAGTTGTTTATGTTCAATTATTATTCATTTCTTTGTATTGTTACTATTCACTTATTTGTGTTGGAACTCATATCGTCAAACATCTTAAACCGAGTGTATTTACTGGGACCTGAAACCTGCTGCCTTTACTACCCTCTATCTCTCACTCTGTTTCTCTCCAAGGCCTAAGTCACATTTGGCACGGTGGCCGTAGGGTCTACAAAATCTACGGCCACTAGCAATTATAGGGCGGCCGCAGTATTTCCATGGTCACACAATGTAGCAGTCACATATGTTTTTATTTTTCGGGGAGCCGCACGGCGTATTTATAAATTGTGGAGACCGAAAACGTGGGGGTGCCGTACGGTCTTTGATTTGATGTCGCACAGTGACCTTAGGGCATCCCTGCAGCGGCCATAGAATTTTCAAGGCAGACGCATGGTAGCCTCAAGGTGCCCGCAAGGCGACCGCAGGGGGGCCCTAAGGCGAAAGTGCGGCCAGATGGATGGGCCTACTTCGACTGGAGGTCTACTTCTACCTTTTACCAGAAGGACGGTAACGAGTGGGTTCTTTTTTTTTTACCAGTTCTTTTTTTCGGCTTGTCGAATTGCTACGGCCAACATAGAAATAAAAAAGTTATAACTCCACACTATAATTCCACGGTGACCCCTACGGCCTGTAAAATATAGCCATATGACGTAGGGCCACCCTGAGCCCACCGCAGAAACTCTGCAGCCGCCACACGTTTCTGTCAATTCAGGGGGGGGTACGGCCACCGTATCCTCGCCGTAGAGCAAATGTGACTTAGGCCTTACTCTCACTTTGTTTATCTCCACTCCACCCTCCTTGTCTGTTTGTAGTATCTTGTGTCAGGCCTTCAACGATTTATGTAAGATCATTTTGACCAGCACAATAAAATGTCGAAGATGTCTTTCCCATGTGAAATAGCCGCCTCATCAAGGCCAGCTGTAGGTCATCATGACCAAACTCCCTCCATCCCTTTGTTCTCTCAATCCTCCCATACTCCTCCCAATAAATATATCTCTATATATATATATATATATATATATATATATATATATATATATATATATATATATATATATATATATATATATATATATATATATAGCAAGAATGTAAGCTCAGCTTTAGCGCAAACCATTGTAATGTCCTACATTCGATGTTTTGTGGTTCCACGATAGTGAATAAATATTCTTTTATTTGTGTGTGGACAGTGGATCATTTACGAATGTTGCAAAATTGAGTAATAGGACTTTGCACTGAATTTACTTTTGAATTCCACATCAAATGCTTGGAACTAGATCACCCGTAGAGTGGATACTCCACTTGCACGAGTAATACCGGCTGCCCTTCAGGAACAAAATATGGTTTTTAATACCCCCTCCCTTAGGCAGGGATCAGTGTACAGACGAAAGCCCAATTGCAAGTCATCTTCCCAGATTTGCCCAGCCGTTTTTGATTCTATAATGATCAGATGTATGCACGTACACAATATAGTCAGAAATATATTAAAATCGTGCAATCGTGCAAGGCTATATTAAAACAATATTGCCTTGTTTTAATACAGCAAGAAATACCAGATTGGGGGGAGGATGGTGGAGGAGATGCAGCAAACAGAATTTTTCCACATGGCGAGTAATCCCCCCTCTCTCCAGCAGGGGGCAGTGATGCATACAGGCATATTCTAATTCGTCATCCCCTCTCTCTCCATAAAATGCATCTTACACTGTGACATACACACAGGTGAAAACTGCAAGTCATTTCACCACCCTCGTGGGTGGGGAGGCGTTATTTTGTGCCGATGACCTTACCCTGGGTCCCCCCAGCAAGTATCCAAAATGTGGTTGAGATTGGCCCAGCCATTTTGAATTCTATA
>NC_140978.1:3014500-3037000 GCF_056783735.1 Eptatretus burgeri
AAAGGACTATATTAATTTATGATGTCGTATGCATCCATCCGGTTTCTCATTAAAAAGTTTTACAAGGCAGACTCTACCGAGAACTGTCATTGTGACTTTTTTGTTTCAAAATGGAGGCATTTGTGGTGATTCTTCCTGAAATACTTTTAAGATATTGAGTTGAGTTGTTTTTAAATTGTTATAATAATTCCAATTGTAAAAGTGATCGGATTGGTGTCTGGAAATCTCCACATCCTTTCCCGTGTTGTTATTTTTTATTTGTCTGTTTATCATTTCGTTCCATTCAGTTGTGTGTAGTGAGCATAATCACTTCTTGGGAACATGACTTAAATGTCATAATCGTGTAAATTGCTTTACTCAAAAGCACTATACAGTTTGCAATGTGATTGTTTTATTTTTATTTAAGATGCTATGCAATTTAGATTATTGTACATTTAGACCGGGAGCCCGGAGCCCTGAGCTCAAATGAACGAGGTACTTATATCTGAGCACAGGGGCATGAATAGAGTATCAAAAGACATATAGAAAGTTATTTCAGCTGGGTACCACCCTCTGCATAAGGACCCTGGTAAACCTCCAAAGGGGTCCTTAAAATTGGCTAGATCAAACATTGGAAGTACCAGTTGGTATCACTTCCATATGATGCATATGACCAACCTTACAACAAAACCACATGTGACAGACATGCCTACTACTGCAAAAGGCCCCCCAGAAGCCCAAACAAAGGCCCCCAAAAAAGGGGGCGAGCTCAAACATTGGAGGTACTAGATAAAACTAGTTTTAAAATCATATATGCATCCCACAGAGTGTAAAATGTTCATTACCAGATAAATTGTCTGCTGCATTGGCCCTACCAGAACCCCCAAAAGTAAGCCCTTAAGACCCTTGATACAACTGGTCTGGCTCAAACATTGGAGGTACTAGAAAAAACCAGGTTTAAATTCATATATACATTCTACAGAGTGTAAAATGTCCATTACCAGACAAATTGTCTGCTGCATTGGCCCTACCAGAACCCCCAAAAGTGAGCTCTAAAAAGGGTAAAACATTACAGTAGACCAAAAATACACAATTGGCATAATTTTGTACATTATGCTTGCACACCATTACCGTAGGAAACATTTATGTTTAACAATTTAACAAAAGAACTACAAAATACT
The DNA here is from genome assembly GCF_056783735.1 of Eptatretus burgeri. Taxonomy (NCBI): domain Eukaryota; kingdom Metazoa; phylum Chordata; class Myxini; order Myxiniformes; family Myxinidae; genus Eptatretus; species Eptatretus burgeri. Next base: position 3,015,661 of record NC_140978.1, read on the forward strand.
AATAAGCCTACTGGTATCACACTATGAACCAGTAAACTCGGAAAAACTACAGGCTCATATTGTACTGAAACACTCGGAAATATATGAAGACATAAATAGTTCTAATGTTTCCTAACTTCTCCGAACAGGAGATGTTATATTAGGAGAGGTCAGGGAACATTAGAACTGTTATTACTTCCAAAGATTTCCGAGTTCGGAGATGTTAGGAGAACTTCTCAGAGAAGAAGTTAGAGATCCAGAAGGGTCACCAAAGCTGGATGGAGGTCATGTTTTCACCCCTGTCTGTCTGTAAACAGAATATCTCAAAAAGTTATAGACAGATTGATACAAAACTTGGTGGACAGGTTGGTTGTGTGACAAGGATGAATTGATTCGATTTTGGTGACGATCCAGATACAGATCTGGATACGATAAATTTTTTTTTAAGTGTTTTTTTCACTTTAAGAGGTGGGGCTAAAAACGATATTTCAAAAGGTTGTGGACAGATTATGACAGAACTTGGTGGATGAGTTGGGTAGGTGATAAGAACAAGCCGATTAGAAGTTGGTTGAGGTCTGGATACAGATCCAACCCATCAGTGGAATAGAAAATGTAAAATGTTTAACCTGGCATTAATATGCACTCTGCCAAGTGCCAATTCCAATTATATGGGTCCATCTACTTCTGAGATTTATATAATGTTGTCTTGTTTATTAAATTATTTACATTCCTTAAGGCTGCCAAAGTGCGTGTCAGTTCCTGCCAACTCTGCCACCAAAACCAGTTTGGATTGTTGAGAGTCCCTGGAGGATGAAATTGGTGTCAATTCTAATATTTATAACTGATGTGATTTACACCAGAACGATAAATACCACTAAAGCATGATCCTTCTTTAATCCATTAATCTGCAGAGGAATCTCCACCACGTTTGGTGTCAGCGCCAGCTGTGGCTATTGTGTAGTTTAATGCTTGATGTGTGGGTTGTACAATAGACAATACATTCAAAAGTGGGAACATTTTTCTCGCACATCCTTTCTATTCACTTTCTGCTGTAAGAAAAAGAGTTCTTAACTTCAAAGAATGTATCTCTTTTTCATCATTGTTAATATTTTTCTTGTCTGCTATGATAACTTTATTTTATGCTATAATATTTAAATGCAAGGTGCATTAATTGCATTTTTCGTTTTTTTGTAAAGAATGTCAAAGGTCCTAGAGTGTCCAGATCAAAGAATGGATGAGGAAGTAAAATAACAAAAGGAAGAGTAAAAAGTGAGCATGCGGGGTCTTTGGGAGGACACAGGGGGTAAACAATATGGATAGAGCCACAAACTCTCACTGGACATTTGGAAAGAGGTGGGCTTGGGTCAGGTATGAGAACATAGGACGAAGCAGCACGTCACTGCATCCACTAAATGTCGGTACTCCAGGGGCTCCATTTGGCCACCCCCCAGGCAGATGCCAAGCCCATTCCCATCAACTTCAGATGCTGATAAACCTGCTGCAACCATGAGGAATATGGTTGGCCCGTTGGCCTCCTCCAGTCATGAGGCTCCACTTACTGAGAGAATCTGGTGAGCAGGAAAACGAGCCACATGTCCATACAGCAATAGCTGATGATCACGGATGACACTGCAACCAAATCTCAGGTGAGTCTCTCTCAGAAACCACTCATTGGACACATTCTGGCCAGCGAAAGCCAAGGATTCTCTAAAGAGATCTCATACTGAAGGAGATAAGTCTCCATCTCAGATCCTTAGTCAGAGTCCAAGTTCCACATCCGTAGAGCAAGATTGGAAGGACCAAGGACTTTGACTCATACTTTCCTCCTCCTGCATAGGTATCGACAGCACCATACCCCATGATCCAGTGAATCTATGCCTCCCCAGGCCCAACCCAGAGTCTATCGACCTCTGGCTCACAACACATGGAGACATGAATATCATTGCCAATGTAAGTGAATCTCTCTGGGATCTTGACATCCTTACGACAAACATATACAGACAAGACAGCAGCATCCAAGATATCAATGAAAGGCTGGATCTTTGTTTTGACCGAGGAAACCCATAATCCCAGTGGGTTCTACTCCTCATTCAGTGCCTCGACATGCCCCATAAGGAGATCCAGCATCTCTGAAAAGATGACTCCATCATCTGCGATATCAAAGTCAGAGATCCTGACATTCCCAAATAATACACAGCAGCTTGATCTCTCCAACATCCTACTCAGAATCCAGTACAGAAAAGCACTGAAAAGTTTTGGGGCCAGTACACACCCCTGAAAAACTCCAATAACAACTGGAAATAAGTTGGAAATGGAATGACTACACCTCAAAGCACTTTCAGTACCAGAGCATAGTTCAGAAATCAGATTGATCTGTTTTTGTGGCAACCCAGAAAGACCAAGAATCCTCCAGAGGGCATCCCGATTCACTGAATTGAACGCTTTGTGTAGATAAACATAGGCTGCAAACAGCCCCTGCCCCTGCCGAAACTCTCGTCTGCATTTGGTGAGGACCAGAAGAGCAAGGATACGGTTAATCGTTGACCTATTTGGTGGAAAGCCTGACTGCTCTGTTCACTGATGCGAAAGCAGATGGTGGCGAACCCGATCAAGAATTATCCGAACAAATACCTTGCCCGGCACTGAAAGTCGCATCACCCCTCGGTAGTTGTGGCACTCCTGGTGATCACCCTTACTTTTCTAGAGAGGGACAACAACAAAGCCCCTCTTCCAGTCAGTTGGGATGATGCCTGTGCTCCAAACAGAGCACGTAACTGCATGCAATGACATGAGTACAGCATTTCCACCAGCCTTGAAAAGTTCAGTATGGATTCCACAGATCCCAGGAGCTTTATCCCCTTTCAACTAGTCAACCACAGCTTGCGTTTCCACAAACAAAGGTGGTTGACAGTTGATTTGAGGGTCAGCAATAGGGATAGTTTTACCCCTGACATCCAACTCATAGGGATAGTTATACCACTGACGTCCGCAGACACAGTTGGGCACTAGATATAGATTGTCGTTGGCTCAGAAGGATCTCCTCTGCCCTTTGACAGGTTTTGGTATGAATCCTACTGGGTGTCCATATTCAAACACCATCCTCACCAGGAAACCGGGTGGGGGAGACGGTTGAGTCACTGACAACCCGACCATGGAACAGGTTAGTACAGGTTTACATGATACCTGCAGCAAGTCACAGATCTGATCTGGCTTGACCTTATAATAAATTCAATCTTGAGATTGGCCAAATGTTGTTTCCTGGCTCTTCTGAGAGTGGACACATTTGTCCCAGGCTTTGTGGAATGGTCCAAGGCTGCCTTTGGTCAGATTTGCCATCCAATAAGAGAAGGCAAGTTGTTTCAAGGCAACTGCCTCACCACAGAATTTGGTGCATCATGGGTTGAAGAGGGAAGGGTATGACTGCTGTGGAGGAAAACTTCCTATTTGAATATGGATATATTGTGGATTTATTATGTATGCACTGCTTACTCAATGTATACGCATTATAGTCAATTGTTTCTGTTTAACTCGTGCACATGTCAATTACTATTTGAATTGCTGACATGTATTCATTTCTTCTGTAACCCATTTAATTGGAACCTATACAGTCAAACATTTTGTATTTACTGAGCCTTGTAACCTGATGCTTTACTTCCGTCTATCTCCATATATATATATATATATATATATATATATATATATATATATATATATATATATATATATATATATATATATATATATATATATATATATATATATATATATATATATATATATATATATATATATATATATATATATATATATATATATATATATATATATATATATATATATATATATATATATATATATATATATATATATATATATATATATATATATATATATATATCCTGGTGTTGGCGCAGTGGTAAGGGCAGCGGCTTGGGATCCAAAAGGTCCTGAGTTCAAGCCCCGTTGGGCCACTGGATTAATACACCAGGGGGTTGACTCAGCCTGTCATCCTTCCGAGGTTGACGAAATGAGTACCAGTATACTGGGCCGATGTATACCCCGGTTAAAATAGGTGTGCCATATCCCTGTGTCGTAAGAGGCGACCAGGGTTGCGTCAGGAAGGGCATTCAGCGTAAAACATGTGCCAAAATCACAATGCGGATCATACAGAAGATCCGCTGTGGCGACCCCGAACGGGAGCAGCCGAAAGAAGATATATATATATATATATATATATATATATATATATATATATATATATATATATATATATATATCTTTTTATATCTCTCTATATCTCTCTATATCTTTTTATATCTCTATATATACAGTAATACCTTGACATACGAGTTTAATTTCGTTCTGTGCCCTAGCTCGTAACTCGGTTTGCTCATATATCAAAACAATTTTCCCAATTGAAATTAATTAAAATACCATTAATCAGTTCCATCCCCCCAAAAAACACCCTAATTTCTTTGTTACGTAGTTTTAAAAATGAGAAATGTATTTATAAATAATAAATAATTAATACAAAACATAATACAAAGATAATAAAATAGAATATAAATAAATAAACTGGTTTAATAAAGTGCATTTACCTTGGAGATGAGACGACTTCAGCTTACGGAAGATTCTGGTGGAGGTGGCGGCAGTGGTGGAGGTGGTGGTGGAGGAGATTTGAAGGTCTCATCACACTTTATCGCTAAACGTAATTGATACAATTTTTTTTTACATTTTATTTTTTTCTTATTCCGTTTGCCGTTACACTTAATTGCTACAATTTTTTTTACTAATTAATTGCTACAATTTAAATTTATTACTACGGTACGACCCTACTCAACGAGATAACCAAGAGAACTGAACGAGTGAGTGGCGGGAGATGCGTGAAAAGGCGGGAGATGCGTGAGTTCGCTTGCTTGGCTGCGCGCGTCTCAAAGCTCGCTCCACTCGTAACTCGGATCTAGACTCGTAACACATAGCAAAAAATCGTCCGAGCAACGGCTCGTAACTCGGAATACTCGTAAGTCAGTGCGTTCGTATGTCAAGGTATATATATATATATTCTCTCTCTCTCTCTCTCTCTCTCTCTCTCTCTCTCTCTCTCTCTCTCTCTCTCTCTCTCTCTCTCTCTCTTTCTCTCTCTCTCTCTCTCTCTCTCTCTCTCTCTCTATATATATATATATATATATATATATATATATATATATATATATATTTACTTCCATCCACCCCCCACTCCTTTCTCTGTCTCTTGTTAGTCTCAAATTGTAGTTCCTGTCATCTGGTTCTGTTGACAGGCCTTTCCAAAGATCTATGTAACCACCTTTGCCCAGTATCGTAAGACTTTGGGAGATGTTTTCCTCATGTTAAAACTAGCCTAGTCAAAGTCAGTTATAAGTCGTCATGACCCAACTCCCCTCCTTCTCTTTGTTCTCTGTCCTTCTCCCCAACTCTCCCCTTCGACATGTATATGTATATATATATATATATATGTATATATATATATATATATATATATATATATATATATATATACATATATATATAAAATATGTAAACTCAACTTGAGCGAAGAACATTGCGTGGCTGTCATTCGATGCTCTGTCCACTCCGTGATATCGTGAATAAACATTCTCTGATTGAATGTACTTACCTTGTGGACATTGGATATTGTGAGTTGCAATTGAATAACAGGAGTTGCTTTGAAAATTAAGAGTTCCACAACAATTTGGTGCCATGACTCGGATTGTACTGGTCCCTGGAGAGCATAGCCCACGGTCCGGAGTAACGGTGAACACTGGCTACAAACTAAAGGTAAGCTGAGAGCGTTCGCCCTCATCCCTCATCGGGGGGCTTTGCCTTAATGGGAGATGTACTTGAACAAAGGAAAGAACACATCAGAGAATCCTAGGAGGCCACTCGAGGCCCTTCGGGCCGTTCGTCCATATACAAGTTGATTTTATCCAATTGCAAAAGTGTTGTGGGCATGAGTTTGTTTTGGTCGACGTGGATTTATTCACAAAATGGGTTGAAGCTTACCCCTGTAGAAAAGCAGATGCTATTACTGGGGTTAAACTGTTGATGAAGGAGTTTGTGTGTAGATTTGGGATACCCTGTAAAATCTCTCGTGATCAAGGAACTCATTTTACAGCCGCAGTGGTGAAGGAGTTATGTAGGGTTTTGCAAATCAAACCGCACCTCCACTATCCTTACTATCCACATTCTGCTGGGGCAGTAGAAAGGCAGAATGGGTTTCTAAAGAACAAGTTGGCTAAAATTTGTGAACAGACTGGGTTGAAGTGGCCAGAGGCACTCCCCATTGCCATAACAATGAGGTCGACCCCAAATCAGAAAACTGGTTCGTCTCCACACGAGGTTCTAATGGGAAGGCCCATGAGGACACAGCACTCGCATCCACTCTCCGTAAAAGAAATGAATGTGCAGCAAATGGACGACACACTATTGACCTGTTGTATCACCTTGAATCATGCTGTGAGGGGCTTCTATGCACAGGTGAAGCAAGCCGTGCCCGAGCCAGCCACCTCTGATCATCACTACTTCAAGCCTGGCGTCCTGGTCTATGTGAGGATTTCTAAAAGAAAGAACTCTCTCCAAACACGGTGGTGTGGGCCATTTTTGATACTGCTAACTACTCACACAGCCGTGAAGTGTAGAGGGAGAGCAGCATGGATTCACGCCTCACATTGCAAGCTGATACACTGCCCGAAAGACCCCGAGACCATTGCGTGGCTTTCATTCGATGTTCTGTCCACTCAGTGATATTGCGAATAAACATTCTCTGATTGAATGTACTTTCCTTGTGGATATTGGATATTGTGATTTTCAATTGAGTAACAGGAGTTGCTTTGAAAATGAAGAGTTCCGCAACACTGCTGAAGGTGAAAAGGAATGGAGTTAACATGAGGGCAGCAGATATTTTTCTTAGGCAAGTTTTAAGTGTTTAGTTGATGTTTTCTTCAGCTGAAATTTATATTTAACTTTCATGTTGCTTCTACCATTACAACATAAGGCCACACTGATAATTAAGGTCCAGAGATAGTCGGTAATACTTTAAAAAGAGGTTTAAAATAATCATATAATGCGTTTTCATTCCCAGTGTTGACAGCTGAAGTGATCAAGCAGGGTGATTGAAAAGTGTATCAGCTTTGAAAGACTAAAATCTAGCAAATACTAAGTGGATGTTTTAAAATGCTAACATGATCTTCACAATTTATGAACAAGGTTAATCATACTACTGCCTGGCTGGGGAGATGTGGTTTAGTGTAGTATTATCACAGCATTATGAAAATACATAACAATGACAGTGAAGGCTCAAACGATTCAAGCAGGTTTATTAAAATTAAGTAATGAACGAAATTGGTTTCGGTTGTAATACAAATATGGCATTTATGAGATGAAATGCTGCACTAGGTATTCAGGAACATATGCTTCCCAACCAGGAGATGGAAAAAATGATTTTTGGTGCAATTTTACAAGTTAATCAATATCGACAATAAAAAATAAATTTGTCTGGAATATCATTGGTTTTATCATAAGTATTGAATATTTTTCACTTGAAATTGTCCACTACATATACCATGTTGGCTTAATGGTTAGGGTGCTGGGCTTGGGATCCGAAGGTCGTGAGTTCAAATCTTGCTCAGCTCTTGAATTAATACCGGGTGGGGTTAACTCGACCTGTCATATTTCCGAGATCGGCAAAATGAGTGCCAGCATGCTGGTATACGGTGTTGGAGTGGTGACCCGTCCAGGATTGTGCCCAATAGCCAAGGAGACTGCTTAGGCAGCACCAACGCTCTGCACAGAGTATGCTCCCAATGGATGGATTGATACATACCATCAGCCAGAGACCTGTCACGCAAACATTCAGGATACCAAACATATAATGAGGACCAACTTTGCCCCACTTTTCCTGCCAGGGACACATTTCCTCACCTTACTCGACGTGTTGTCTTAAACGCCTAGCTACCCCGTGCATACGAAACTAAATGCAGGATTAAGCAATTGGTTCATGTATGTCTGTCCATCTTATCAGTTTATGATCTTCAGTTTATAATCGAGGAACAACTTCTTTAAATTGAATCTTATATTTTGAATACGAATTGGAACATGAATGGGAAGACAAATCTGCCATTTTACCCAACTTTTTCTCTGCATTCATCCCAACCACACATGCAGAGGGAGGAATGACAATCTTGTTACCTGCCTGGGAGGTTTTATACTCTGTCTGCCTGCCTGGCAGTCAAACAAAATTGAAAATCATTTCAAACAGGAAACTCACTGTTTTGAAGGATATTGTAAAGGACACAAACAACAGGCACCAACAACTAATGTAATGTGTTAGATAGGGTGATGTAAATAGACGCTGGGTAAAATGGCGGTAAAACCCAGAATTTATTTATTTGTACACCTTTTGCAATCTTTATTTCATATAAATTGAATTATGAACTTGAACACTGTGGAACACAAATCGCCTTCTAAATACTCCCAAACCCCTTATGTTTAGCAGTACTTGAATATGTTAAATAAGGTGGTTTTTTTATGGTGGTGTGTAATGGTGGTGTGTAATGGTGGTGAACAAGACTACTTCATAGCGCTGAACTTCCGGATTTTTAATGATCTTTAAAATCATTTTTGTATAAGAATTGAAGAATATACTTGAATACTGCGTGGCGTATCATGTTCTCTGAATTGTATAATTACATATGACATCGATAATGCCATAAAAAAATATCCTTTCAGCTTTTTGTTTTGGTGATACAGTGAAAATGGTAATTTTTAAACACTCTCACAACCACTGATTAAAACAAAGACATACTCACTTGATTAATCAAACATATTAAAAGATTATTACAATGGAAATATAAGGAGCTAAGTAAAGCATGTGTCTGCACTTTATGAAATGCATGCTCAAAGTAAAAATAAAAATAAAAATCCTACCGATGTGCGAAGGAAGGGGCTCAAAGATGGCATTTATAATATGAAATAGCCAAAGTCTAGAAACGAATGAAACCCTTTAGAACATTCCAGAATTACATCTTAGAGCCCTTTAAAATGAACCACTGTGGGTTCGAAAGTTTCTTCTTCATTTTTTTATGGACAGATGGAATGAAGGACATGCCCAAATATTGAAGCGGCTTCACCGCTTTAAACAACAATAATATTGTTAATTCAAGCGGCTTCACCAAGTTCGAACATGAGCGGAAGCACTCGGGTTCCTCCCAAACACCCGGTCCTGAGGCCGCCGGTCACGGATAACTCTGCACACCGACAGGTTGCTAAGCAATCACAAGCACTGATTGGTACCAGCAATCCTGGTAGGGTTCGCAAAACTTTGCGTGTTACCATTTCCAGTGGATTGGCAGCATCAAAGGGGGGTCTAATGCCCTCAATGCGTACTCAAGGTAACTTATCATATCAGGTGCAGCTGAGCGGAGCTGCCAAGTATGCACTGGCTAATAAGAGCAAATTAGTGGGGCAGAACTTCCTGGCTAACCTGTGTGTGGACTATGCTGAATCAATGGAGGAAAAGACAGGATGAGCTGGGTACATTTATAATATAAGCAATTTATTATACAACAAGTGAAATGCAAATATCTACAAAAAGGACAATAGAAGACAGTGCAGAGCTAATGCGATACAAGGAACTTCTACAATCTTATTTACACAAACACGACAGACGCCATCAGACACACACACAAACACACCCAAGGAAAATAGAGTAAAGAAAGACAGAGGAAGTACGAGGTGTTGATGACCTCTATGGAACCTGGCATGGCCAACGGACCCATGCTTCCCAGTCGCTGAGGAGGGGGAGGGGGGAAGAAAACTGTGGGTGTCTGAAGTGCTGAGTGAGGAGCATGCAAATGAGGTGCAATGAAATGCAGGTGGGTGCAGAGAAGGAAAAATGAGAAGAGGTGCGTGTCAGTAGCATTGCTCTTTTAGGTCTTGTGCGTCCACAACAAATGAGACAGAGGATAAGAGACAGAACATGTGAGAGGAAAGCTTAATAATGACATGTGGGGATGTCTGTAAATGTAAATTCTAATGGTCTATGATCAGTCTGGCATTCCGCCTACTCGTCCACCCAGTGCTCCACTCCACATACTCCATTTCCACCTTCCTCCTTGTGCCACTAATCAAGCCATTACTCTTTCCTCTTCACCCAACACCGAGACCTCAGAAACTACCACTGACTTTAAACCAACCACTCACCACTCAACCACTTCTCAACTCCATTTCACTACTCTGCAGTGTGTGTATAGACTTTTGGCAAGGGAGGAGCCAAAAGTTGAATCAGGATGATCAGTAAACATTTCCCAGTGCCTCCATTGGTGCATGGATACTTTCCCAAGAAGTAGCCCCGCCCCTGCGAGGCTCCAATGCTAAAAATGGGCTAATTTCCCCCTGAACTCGGTCATGCGACGGAGCTCTGAGATCAACATGGAATGCACATTTCTGGGAGTGCTTTCCCGGCCATGAACATGTGCTGGGTACCAAATGCGATCATGATTGAGTGGAGCGCCAAGGCCATTCAAACAATGTTGAATGGATTACAGCGCATACTTGCACTTCGAGCTCAATGCCAAAACGTTCTGAACAAAAGCACCCGCCATGGTAGGTCAGTCACATCCCTGGTTCCCCGATATCCTCAAAGGACAGTGGTGAGTATCTGGGGTGCTGACTGTGGGTGTGGCATTTGTAGTGGTTGTGGTGAGGTAGTTGAAGCATTTGGAGCAGTTGTGGTGGGGTGGTTGAAGTGTTTGTGGTGAGGTTGGCAAGTGTAGTTTATTGTGGGGATTTTTAGGAAGGTGTTGTGGTGGTCGTATGAAAGTTGTAGTGTTGTGGTTTGAGTACGGAGAAGGTTGAAACAAAATGTCCGTTGGGGAATGGCACGTGCTTTGAACGGGCTTTTGGTGGAATATGCTAATTAAGCTGTCTGTTAACATGCGTGCATGCTTGCATGAAGGATAAGTCATGTGTGTGAAGTAGAGTAAATAAAATAGATAAAGGAATAGAGGATGGAATTAAAGACCTGCCAAAAAGCCCTCGCAACACATTTTGTCCCATATACCCACTGGGCATGAGGTAAGGGTGAACAAAAACGAATAATAATGAAATAACTGCCTGTGGACTGACTGCTATATGTTGGATGCATTTGCTTTGGTGGGGGGGGGGGGTGCTGGCTTCACAGAACCACAACAATATGTATTGAGATAATCTTTTAGTACATGTTTGAATATTGTATTGTGCTTAATTCAATTACATCTTAGTCTTTGCATTTTTTTTTTATATTTTTTTGATTGTTACCTCCGCCCACCGAAGAGGGATGGAGGTTATGTTTTTTCATCCCCATCTGTCTGTCTGTTTGTCTGCAGGATATCTCAAAAAGTTGTAGACGGACTCGGATGAAATTTGGTGGAGAGGTTTGGTGTGTGACAAGGATGAAGTAATTCGATTTTGGTGAAAATCCAAATCCGGATCCGGGCAGAGGTATGCGTTCTACCGAGTGCCCTATTAGTTTTGCCTGTTTTGTTTGACGTTTATTCACATTCTCCTGATTGATTGCCATTAAGGTACAATAGCTGTTTCTATCACAGCGCAAGTACTACTCAAAACAAGGAGCTTCATGGGTTGAAACAAAAATATATATAAATTTATCATCACGTCTATATTTTCAGTTCATTGTGTGTATGTGGGTGTATGTGTATGCATGTACGTGTGTGCCTGAGTGTGTGTGCCCATGTGCTTGTGCGTTTTCAGATTTCCAAAGAATTATATTAATGTTTGATACTTCTTGTCCATTTTTATTATTGCCTATTTGTGATGCACATCTTGTGGTTGCAGTATCACTTCTATATAAAGTCGGTGAAGGAGCGTTGGTGTAACCACTCGGCAGATCGTATTCCACGGAGCATAACTTCAATATGTAAAACTATTATTCATTGTATACACAGTTGTTAACTCTATTTTGGGGCTTCCCGAGCAGTTGTAAAGTTCACCAATAGGCCTATCATGCAATCGTGAAACCTATGGGTCGCTGACTCCACGAGAAACAGTACGTTATACACAAATCACCCTGGTATAATTATCCATGTACGCAGCATGGCGACGAATGCAGTGCCAAAGCAAAAATAATAACCATTATTCCAGCCTTCCCTGCTGAACAAAAGCACCTCCAGAGGATAGACCAAGTCGGCTGCCGAGAGTAAAGAGAAGTATATGATTTTTATGTGCATGCTCCAATTTACCAACACATGCAAAAACATTAGCATGCTATTAGTCTCCCTGCAGGCTAAGTTATGGAGATTAGACTGAGGTTGCAGTGTCAGCATCAGGAACCGACTCTACATGCACACTCAGTAGGACGTTAGATCGATAGCGACTAACCTTCCAGGCACCTTAACACCACCCCTGGAGTAACTGAAACATCATCAGAAAAGCCTCCCTCTACTGTTTTCTCTCCCAACTTACTTGAAAGGAAACTCATTTCTGCACACAAACTCAAACCTACATTTTATTCCACTCATTTGTAACAGGATTACTCAACTGCAGTTTGATTCAGACAGAAAAAGGATAATGTTGATATTTATTCACCTCTTCATGGTCATTGTTGCATGGGGAAAAGGGTGAATGATTTTACTCAAATGCTACAGTTTAAATGTGCATGCATAAGAACAGATTGATTATCATTATTGGCTTTCTTAAACACTTTTTATATCCCTGACACATATTTATTTTTTTCTGTGAACATCTTATCTGAAACGTCTTTGGTGATGGCGTAGGCTTGGAACTGAATTCTATACAACATCGAGGCTCATGGAAGGGCATAGTGAGCGAGGGTAAAGAGTCAAGGAACTGTCAATGGGGGCAGTGGGGGGCATATTTTGAATCAACAAACAGCACCAATTGAAGGAAGCATGCACAAAAAGTTCCCACTGAATACTTTATCTCATAACTCAAAATTAAACTTAAATTCAACTGAGAAATTCAGGAGCACAAATGGAGCTCGAAAGCATCTCACAAATGCAAAGTCTCTCCGTGTCTGCTTTGAACTCATACTAAACTTGACGAAAACGACAGTTAAAAAAAATTGTACATTATATTCTTTTATGTTCTCCACAATCTCATAATAAAGGTTTGTTGAAGATTTCATGACAAAAGCTCAATTGGTAAAAATGTTACGGTCTGGACTTACACACTGAATCTCAATGGTAAAGAAGGATTTTGATTAAAATATTTATGGCTGGTCTACAATTCAATGATGTCGTCATCCATAAAATCCCCTATCCCCCCATTGGCAGTAGAATGAGATGTGCCAAGTTTCAAATTTTTCAGATATAATGTTTTATCTTTTTGCATTTAATCCAACATGGCTGCCATAACATGTAACCTGTGACGTCACATTTATCATTAAAATATGCTCCATGGAGGGTCGCTACTACTCTGAAAATTTTTTTGTCAATTGGATAAGTGGTTTCTGAGAAAAATATTTTTAAAATAATAGAGCAAAAAAGGGCCAAAAATAATAAAAATGGCCGAAGAACAACAACAATTATAATAATAATGAAAATTATTTCAACAAAATTATTAATTTGTCTTCTCCATATTCTCATAATAAAGCTTTGTTCGAAATTTGATGAAAAAAGCTCCAACGGTAAAAAAAAAAATGTTGCAGCCCGGCCAAACACGGAAGTGACGGTAAAACCCCATCTCCCGCTGCATGGGGGAAAGGATAACTAGACTGTCACTCGGTAGAGTACATACCTCCACCAGGCTGAACAGTTTACGTTTTCTATCCCACTGATAGACCGGATCTGGATCAAGACTTTAACCAAAATTTAATTGGCTTGTTCTTTTCAGCGAACCAACTCACCCACCAAGTTTTGTCATCATCCACAACTTTTTCAAATATCATGCTATATGTCGTTTTTGGCCCCATCTCTCAATGATGAAGAATCACTTAAAAAAAATTTTAATCCTCGGATCCGGTTCCAGATCGTCACCAAAATCGAATCAATTTGTGCTTGGCAGACACCCAAGCTATCATTGAGGTTTCATCCAAATCCATCGATAACTTTTTGAGACAGCGTGCTTCCAGACAAACAGACAGAAAGACCAACAGGAGTGAAAACATCACCACCTCCTTCAGTGGTGGAGGTAAAGAGGCAAGACCTACTGATTGTAAACTCCAACTATTTATTAAATGCTTCAACAATTACTCATATTTGTGTATTCATAACACAAATACTTTACATATGTATATATATATATATATATATATATATATATATATATATATATATATATATATATATATATATATATATATATATTTTTTTTTTTGTTACGGCCATGCGTACCGAGTGTATGATGAGAGGGTTAATCCTCATTTCTCCTCGGAAGAGCCGGACCTGTGGCCACTGCTCACAATTAACTTTGTGGTATGGTAGGTTGCTTAACAACCACAAACGCCAATCAGTTAACCACAAGTTCCAGTGTCCACCGTCTAATTTTCCGTTAAACTAGACATCACGTGGCCTCCTGACCAGGGAGCGCACCCTCGGCGATGCACCAACCTTGTCTTGATTAAACCCTAAGTAAGGAAGCCGAGCGTTTACTGCTGGTGCACACTGACTGTGACAGGTTAGTTAGTTTGGGAATTACATCCCAATCTGTATAGGATCGGACAATGCTGGATCAATGGAACTAAAGGACAAGCACAGACAGGATGAAACATCAACAAGGAATTTATTATTCAGAAATATAAATAAACTGAAGAACTTTCTATTTTCATGTGGTGTTAATGGATGAATTCAAATCTATCAAAATAAAGAATTCAAATAAATAAAGAATTCAACAGGCATTGATAAAAAAATAGACAAAGAGCAGATGCTTATCACTATGCCTTACTTAACAATTAAACACTAGACATGGGCACCCAGCAGAGCATTCAGGGGTGAAATAAATTTTGTATCGGCTTACCTTGGCAGAAGTCATCGTGCATCCAATAAAATGTCCCAAAATGTGTGAGCGAGCCTTGGTCTGCTGCCAGCACCCTTCCTCGCCATGCACCCACCCGCAAATAGAATCGAACACCATTCAACGTCACGTCATCACCCCCAGGAACCAGGGACGCCAAGAATCAGGTACGCCATGAATTAGGTATACCAAGAACCAGGTGCGCCAAGAGCAGGTACCAAGCAGAATCAGTAGGAATGCTCCAACCATCTCCAACCATCAGGATCTATCAGGAGCCAGAAACAACGGGCAGCTGTAACTCACAGTTAGGAGCTGTAAGAAACCATCACCAATGGCCAGCATCTGTAAGGAACTGTCTCCAACCATTGGGAGCTAACAGGAGCTGTAACCAACGGACAGCTGCAAGGAGCTGTTAGCAATGGTCGGAAACTGTCAGGAGCTATCAAGAACTGTCAGGAAGGCGGTCCTCCCGTCCTTTTTAGAGGCGAACAGTGCAGGCGGAGCCTCAGGAAGACTTCAGGGAAATCCTGACATTGGGACTGACTCAATCGGTCAACTTCCCGACTCGGATCTCAACCAATGATACTCCATCTCTTCTGGATCTGATTGACAAGGACGTGGTCAGAAGAACCGATTGGAGCAGAGGACGAGCATGCAGATATTGTCAGGGAAATTTGTCAAAGTGGACATGTCTCTGGCTATTATCAGAGAACCACCTCACCGCCGTCGAGTCTGGCATTTCATTCAAGCTGACTGGCAGGGTCTCCAAGCAGCGATCAAACTTAGAAACTGGTCTCCTGTCGCTACTTTCTCCAACATCAACTAATCCTGGGAAATCCTTCAAAGAAACTTGCTCTCCCTCATGCACAGATTTATCCCCTCTCGTCTTCAGTTGTCCTACCCTTCCTCCCGCCCTTGGTTCACTGAAGCTTGTGACGAGGCAGTTGTCCTGAAACAACTTGCCTTTGCCTCATCGAAAGCAAACCCAACTGAGGGTAATCTCAGTTCCTTCCACAAAGCTCGGAACAAGTGTGTATCTACCCTCAGGAGAGACAGAAAACAACATCTTTCTCAGCTCACGTCTGAACTTTCAAACCTCTCTCCCTCCTCAAAATCCTGGTGGCATCTAATCAAATCTGTTTCTGGTGTATGCTCCCCCTCCATCCCCTCCCTTACCTCAAATGGCCGCACTGCTGATACCGCACGTGAAAAGGCTGAATGTCTAAACTCGGTGTTTGCAGCTAAATCTTGTGTCCAAAACCCATCGCTTTCTCTGCCCACCTTACCCAGTCACACCCAACTGTCCCTGGACTCTGTGTCCTTTTCTCCTGACAAGGTGGAGAGCTTGCTGTCAAACCTCGACTCAGATTCTGCAACCGGTCCAGAAGGCATCAGCCCATGTGTCCTAAAAACCTGCTCTTCTGCTCTTGTTCACCCTCTCTCTGTTCTATTCACCCTCTCATTTTCTCAAGGTAATCTGCCATCTGCTTGGAAATCAGCAAATATTACTGTCCTGTATAAATAAGGTGCAAAAACAGATCCCTGCAACTACAAACCAATCAGCCTTCTCCCAATCATCAGCAAGGTTATGGAATCCATCATTGCTTCAGACATTAAATCATTCCTCTTCTCCAATGGCTTGATTTCCGATTAGCAATTTGGTTTCAGACCAGGTCACTCCACCCTGGATATGCTGCTTCTGCTCTCCCATCAATGGATGGAGGTCCTCAATGCCAGACATGAAATCCGAGCCGTATCCCTGGACATATCACGTGCTTTTGACACGGTCTGGCACCCTGCCCTGCTCACCAAACTCTCTTCCCATGGTATTCAAGGCCATCTCCACTCATGGCTCGCAGACTTCCTCTCCTGTCTCAGTCAACATGTGGTCCTAAATGGAGTTCTTTCATCCCCTCTTCCTGTGCAGGCTGGAGTTCCTCAAGGTAGCGTTCTCTGCCCTGTTCTTTCTCTGCTTTTCATCAATGATCTCTCCGACTCTCTGGAAAATCCTCTTTATCTCTTTGCTGATGACTCCACTCTCTGCCGTACCATCAGTCATCCCTCAGCATGGCAAGCAGCAGCTTCTTCTCTCACTGCAGATCTGGGTAAAATCACAAACTGGTCCAACATGTGGAACATGTCTTTCAATCTGGACAAATCTCACACTCTCACTCTGTCTCTCTGAAAGGACAGTTTAGAACCTGCCACCCCTTTCCCATCCACCTTCTCAACAATCCTCTGGAACAAGTCCTTTATTTCAAGCTTCTGGGTCTCACTATCTGCCATGACCTTTCCTGGGAAAGCCACATTTCAAACCTCCCCTCCAAAGCCAGTCGCCGACTGGGAATCCTCCATCGTGCAAAGTCCTTCCTCGGCCAACCTGAGCTTCTGACCACTTAAAAAGCTTTTGTCCGCAGCCTGATGAAGTACTGCCCTCCCCTCTGGACTGGTGCTCCTGCCTCCCACCTTTCTTGGCTTCATGCTGTGGAAACCAAGGCATTTCGGATCATTGGCATCTCCCGCAATGAGGCTGAGTCTTTGGGCCTCTCACTCTCTCACCGCAGGCTGGTCAGTGGTCTTTTTGTCTTCTCGCCCCCCTCCCCCTGCTCTCTCTGCGATTTGTCCCCACCACATTTCCACAGGGCACTCAAGATCCGCCAACACCCCCATTCTGGTAAAACTAGAAAAATCACGAATCACTGCTCATCTTCACTCTTTCATTCCTCTTTTTCCCCGCCTTTTGAATAAACTCCCTCACTCTATTCAATCCCATTCTTCCCTCCAGGCCTTCAAAACAGCTGTTCACCACCACCTCTTGTCATCCCCCATCCAAATCCTCAATCTTTTCTACCCCTGATAATCCACCCAAACCCACCTCCTTCAAATTACCTGCTTTCCTTCCTGAAAGTCTCTGTAATGTCCATCTTGTATTCCCCATGTTCCCCACCGCATCCCTCTCCCTTCCACAGATCTCCTAATGTCTCTGTTCCCCACTGCTTTGTCCTTCCCACTCCCGCCGCTCTTGTCTCATGCCCCCTTGCTCTGCTTTGTGTGTTAGCTCTCACACGAGCCTCGACAAGGTATACAAAAAAAAATCCAGCTTGCCTATTGGCGCATCGTTGCACGTGACCTCCAATCGTCAATCTAGCGATCATCCTTTCCTCACCATCGAGTGAGCGCAACCTACAATCAACACAAGCCCAGTCAACGCCACCCTGCTTGGGGAACTGGACGAGTGCCAGAAAGCAGCCACCTGCTGGAATAACCAAGTGGGTGCGCGAAGCGCCCACAAAATGCTAATAGCGGCCACCGTTCCCCCCGTCCAGCCCGACATGAACAGGGGCCAGCCATCGTCCATGGAGGTGCCGAGTGGGGCACCAAACGTCGTTGGAGAAAGGCGGATGCCAGGCGTCGACTAAAGAGAGGTGGGTGTCGAACGTTAATGAAAGAGATGAGTGAGGAAAATGATCCACAGCCATATTTGACAGTCAGAATAACTGTTCAGGAAAAGCCTACTGTATATTTAAGCAAATGTCCTGTAAGTCTGAAGTGTAAATAAATCGTCCACCTCCAAGCCAATGTGTCCTGATGGAAAGGGGTAGAATGAGTTTCCGTTGGCCTAATGCCTTTCTTTCGCGTGCATGAACATGTTGGAAAGAGGAAAAGGCCATCCCATAAGAAAGGGAATCTGTTCTATTCCCTTCTCAATGCATCATAGAGTTAATGCATCCCTAAATGTTAGTATTTAGCTGCTTACACTTGTAATTCGGTGTCATTGCATCGGTCTTCAGCATAACAAACTTTTTTGTCATACTCTTATCACGCAAATATGACGAGCCTCACCTAATTTTATTCCCCCTTCAAACAAAATGTTTTTGTTTAATTTGGATGTCTCGTTCTAATCATTAATTTTACAGCACTTATACTTGAGCCTCTTGAGATTAACTTGGAATTTCAGTCGGTTGGTTGAGCATCCTTTGTGGAGTCAAAATTCAATGTGATGGAATCTTCATGGTATTTGCAATAATATATCCCAAAGCAATACTCAGGGCCTTCTTCAAATATGCTGATGGACTTGATAAATGACATAATTTACCCTTTCCATTACATTCAGTGAAATAACCTTCCACCTTTTTTAATTGGTCATTCATTCTAAGTCTTATGAGCTGGATTGCATTCCTCATAAGCCCCACTAATTCCTTTTTCCATTCTGAGCATTCATCATTGCGGCAAGATGTTCCTCATTCTCACTGAAAAGGTGCTCTGTGGACCTCCTCATAACACACGAGCTGACACTTCTTATGGAATTGGTTCCTCCACTGATGTATGCCGCTTGGGGTAATGGTTGCACTCTTGCTGAATTTCTATGTATTATCTGCATTTCCATCACACTGTCCCATTTTTCGGGCACCCGCAGAACCCTGCTTCCCCATAGCTGTTTTTGTGGGCTCCTCTCTGTATTGGACTCATTCATTCTTTGAAATTCCCATTGTTACAACCTTTACAACCAACTGCACATTTTTATGGAATATTGTCTTACTGAAGCTCCCTCTCTGTCTGTCGACTTTCAGGTACAGTACTTGCACCTGGAAAATAATGGGTTTCCAGGTAGTATGAACCAATAAGACAAAGCCAAGAGCTTCAACATTAATTGCCATACCTATTAATGATGTGATGTACAAATATTTTGGGTGATTCTGATGAACTCAAAGCTTCAATCCCCACAAATAGAGCAATAAAGTAATCGTGTGTCAAGTTTTTAAATCCTGCTCCAAACATGTCTGGATATGTCTCAGCAAACATTCAATATCACCCGTTAATTGCTGAAACTTCTGAGAAGCCATTTTCCTTGCATTAACTGAGTCCATTGTGCAGTGGCTCCATCTGCTGTGCCGTTCCAAGGAATAATTATAGGAAGGTACTTTACTACATTAACATCACTCAATTGAGAGCTTGGATATACATTTTACTCCAAGTTTCCCAAAATTCAGAATCACTGCTCACCTTCAATCATGTGTTCTTCTTTTTCCACCTGTGGAACCAACTTCCAGATTCTCTTCAATCTCATTCTTCCCTCCAAGTATTCAAGACAGCTGTTCACTACCATCTCGGATCATCCATCATCCAAAACTATGATCTTTTTTTACCACCTCTACCCCCCTCCCCCACCCACTCCCAAATCAACCTATTTCCAAATTTCCAGTTTTTCCTTCCTGAGAGTTTGCTTCTGTATCCATATTGTCCATCCTGTGCATCCTCATCCTCACCTCATCCTTCCGTCGTCTCCATTTATTCTGTCCCTCAACCCTGCTGTTGGTGTTTTCCCCCTCTCTTTCTACAGTTCCTTTTGCTCTTGCATCCTAATCCGTTCTGTGTTCTAGCACTTCTAAGTCTTGACTTTGTATTTACAAAAAAAAACTGTCCATTAAAGAAACCACCAATCCAGCAGATTTTTTTTCATTATCCGACCACTTATTTAACCTTGATGCACATTGAAATTGTGCCAAGATGCTTCCAGATATTCCTCTCCCCCCCTATCCCAAACACATCACATCACACAAAGGTGGGTTCACTTGTGCAGTCCTCACTACAGACTCCATCACTCACTCAACATGTGGTTCAGCGAAAGTTTCATGCAGCAACTCAAACTAGGTCTGGGACATATCATGTGTCTGTTTTTCTACCAAGACAACCTGTAATTTACTGTTTTTCCTCCATTTGCAGAGTTGATTCTCCAATATATTTTTGAGTAACTTTGTGTCACAACTAACAGCCTCTTTACATGTTTGTTTCTAACATAGTTCTCTCGCTTTTGTTCACCATTCTTCACCAAGTCAGCCAACTTATCCCCAACCACTGTTCTTCACCAATTCAGGCTCTTTTGCTTCAAGGAATCATTAATGCACAAAACACCAGATATTCCTCGATTCTCATGGCAATTAGCATACCTCGATCAACTTCTGTTGATTACATCCGTTTGCTCTACCTGTCTGCAGATGCAGATCGTCATGAGCCTTCACAAGCAAGACTAGTTCTTCATTGTATCCCCAACCATTTCTTTCACTTTTTATTTATTTCTTCCAAACTCAGCATCTTTTTAAAATAACCCTAAAACATACCATCTCCTTTCTCTGTCTTCTTTACAAATTGCACAACCAACGTTTTATTCATACTTCCAAATTAATAAATTGTCCCAACATATCTTTCCTTAGCTACTCTCCAATTTTATCAACTCTCCTAAATCAGTTCCCCTTACCTTCTCAGTCAGCACAGTCATTTTCACATTTGTGGTTTCTGCATTTATACCTTCAAGCATGTTAGACATGTTTATATTTTCAACATCCATACTTCATTTGAG
>NC_140978.1:3042000-3052000 GCF_056783735.1 Eptatretus burgeri
CTGCGCGTGGGCTTTGTGCATATACATGGCAAGTTTCACGAAGATTCGATGAAGACTCTGGGTTGTGAAACAAAAAATGTCAAAAACAGGAATGATGTCATAAAAATTGATATGACGTCATAGGGATGCATCATACAGTATGTGCGGTAATTCATCTCTGCCAATGCCCTGTTCGATTCCCATTAACAGAATTCAAATAGCTTGCCAAGTTTCGGAGATAATGTTTTAGGCGATTTCCATTAGCGGAGATATTTTGACATCATAACTTTTTTTCTAGGAGGAATTTTCAAAATCGGAGATGGTTACTGTCTGCGCAGGGTATTTTTACATATGTATGCCAAGTTTCAGGAAGTTTCGATGAAAACTGTAGGCTGTGAAACAAAAAAGTCCGCAAGAAGAAGATGAAGAACAACAACGTGAGAGACTTAGAGATCCTCCACGAGGATCTAAAAACCAAACAATTTACATGTTCTGGCCCTTGATGGAAAAAGAAACATTCAATATCGTCGACATAAAAGCATTCCAAAAATATCTTCAAATATGTTGATATTTATGTTCAATATTTCTGTGGGCACCTCTGTCACCGGTCCTCATCTCCACACGCGGTCCCACCGAAGCTTGGTCCCATCCTTCCTCAGCAGGATAAGATTGACAAAGTGCACCCTGGGATAGAGTCGCAAAAAGTTGCCCTCTATAAAATGAAGGGGAAAAATTGGAAAAGCAAAAAGAGAAAAATCAGCAAAATAGTAGGGAGTTGACAAAGTTCACCAAGCTGCACAACTAGGCCGTGTCCCAAACACATGTTGATTGGCGTGATACCCGACGCTACATACACAGTCCTCAGCCTCACTGAAGCTGTTATGTTCAGCACAGTCTTCAATCCCACCGAAGCTCGGTCTCACTTGTCCTCGGCAGGATGGAGTCGACAAAGGCTGTACGGCCAGGCCTTGTCCCAAACGCATGTCGATCAGCGTGATGCCAGGCGCAACGTGCGCCACCCTCAGCCTCGTCAAAGCTGGTGTTTTTGGCTTGGTCTTCAATCCCACTGAAGGTCTGTCCCATTAGTCCTGGGTGGGAGGGAGTCGACATAGCTCACCAAGCTGCATGGCTTGGCCGCATCACAAACGCATGTCTTACAGAGCGACACCTGGTGCCACATCCGCAGTCCTCTGTCCCACCGAAGCTGCTGCTCTCGTCACAGTCTCTCACTCTCATTGAAATTGTATTCAGTGGGGTCCCAACTGTCCCTGACAAGGCACACCACCCCACCGCAATCTTGAATGTGTGTGTGTGTTATTGGTTGTTATCTCCAATACGGGTTTCAGAAGGTTGAATGAAGCCCTGCCAGATCTCAAAGTGTCTGTGTGTGTGTGTGCGTGTGTGTGTCACCATTTTTCTCAGAAATGGCTTAACGGATCTTCGTTAAACTTTCAGAGGTTCACTAGTGATTGCCAGCGAAAGTTTTGGGCAAGAATTTTAAATTAAACATTGAAAAAAAAGTTGGAATTTTTGTAATCACTCTGTCGTGGCTAAGTCTTTGTAGCTACGTGAAAGGTAAAGATGTCTAAAGTTACGATCTTTTGACATTTGTGATGGATTCTAATTTTGATGCAATTGCTTTTCAATTTTATTTGCCCTCATGTGAAATTTGCTAATTATCTTTTTCACCTGGGCAACACCAGGTATCCCAGCTCGTCATCAATAAGATAAATAAATTATATAAGGTAAAATCTATACATTTCCATATTGCACACTAAATCACTGATACAATAGCTAGCTGATAACACATCATATATAACATGCATGACAAGGACATCAGTGCACTTATATATTAATTACACAGACATTGGCAGACCATTAACAAATCAACATTGAGGATGGGATTTCAACTTAAAATCCCAATATCGTATCATTAGCCATATGCTCGCATTGAGCACACAAAAGTGCCAACCACAAGACTTAAACAGCCAAAAAATTTGAACAGCTATCTGATGAGAAACATAGCAGCAAAGAAATAAGATTCAGTCGAAGCCTATTCCATCGGCAGCACCTCTCATGCTATAACTATATCAGTCCAAATGAATCTCATTTGAAGCCTGACCTTCAAATGGATCACTTAAGGAATCAGATGCCGTACTGAATAGCTCAAAGAACGTGTAAAGGTTTCCCATGTCATGCATCATTTTGCATTATCTATAACATGTTCACTGTTTTGATAATGTATTTTTTTTTTTAATGTAGTGGATGTTTCCCAATTGAGTTTGAATGTACTGGGTGTATTTCACAGAGCGTAATTAGATTTTGTGACCATGAAAAAGATTATTATGAGAATATCTGCAGGCAGATGGAATTTGTTATGATGCTTTGTATATTGATTTGGCTGTACTGAAGGCCCACTGTTCAATTTTTTTTCCTCCATATTTCATTCCAAATTACATTAATTGTCTGAGAGAGATATTGCACAGTGAACAGGTGCAACTGCCCCCACTGGGCACAAAGCTGCTGGGTTATACTCCAAGCATGAACTCAGGAATTCCACAGCCTACTGGGTTGACCACCATCTGCTGAGGCTTCCCAAGCTCAAATCTACTTACCTGGACCGACGAGGCCGATAAAGTTGATTCTCTTGAAACAAGGTCATATTGATTGGGTTTGTTGCCGAAGGTTTTTCATCTTCGTTTTGGAGTTATAAAGTGGTTTTAAGTGTACTATAATTTACTTATATCCTCCTTTGTCTCAATGAACTTGTACTGCCAGGAAATGGAGTATTATTTTTGTGTTTGTGTTGTAATTTGAAGGCTGGTACCAAGAACCAGCTATTTTGGCATCTGACGAATTTTGTTGTCATTTAATCATGGAATGCTGTTAGTTATATATCCATATTATTATCGGCCAGAAATACAATAAAATTGCAGCTAGAATTGGCGAACAGTGTATATTAGCTCAGTGATATAAAATCTTGTTGACTTAGCAATATCATTCTCCTTATTCTTTTTGATTACTCACCTTGTTTGCCAGTTTGATCCTTTTTATACATTTGGACCATCCATGTTTCAAACTGTTGCCTTAATGAAATGGTGACACAATGGAAAAGCCTGAGATCCACTTGTAAGAATAACATCATACATACTCTTGTGTTGAAAAGTATTGCCTCCTATTCTTTTTCTCCTAAACAAGTAAAGATATTCCAATGAAACAAAGTGCAATCTGGAGATTAGTTCTTCTCGCAATCGGGTGCAAAGTTTCATAATTCTGATGCCTGTTGTCTCAGTGCTATGCTGGTCAAGATGGCAGAGAGCGGCACAACATTGTCAGTGCTGTGCAGCGTGAAGCGCTGGAGATGAGAGTTTGGTGCACCATTATGATCCTGAAAATAAGAGACGGTCATTGGAGTATTGCCACAAAGGATCATTAGCCCAACTTGTCGGATTTACATCTCATCTCCAAACATTAGGAACACCTTCATGGAGAACATTATTCTTCCGAAGATGATGTCAAGGTCACTGTGAAGTGCTGTTAAATCAGCAGGATGCACGTGACGTCACAAAACTACTTGAACGTTGGCAGATGTGACAACTTGAACTTTGTGGCCCGCAGAGGTGATTATGTTGACAAATAAATATGCACGATTTTAGAATAAAGATTGATGTTAGTATCTGTCTGTTTCATTTGAATATCTTTCCCTGTTTTGGAGAAAAAGAAAAGGAGACATTACTTTTCAACATGTCCTCATATCTTTCATACCACAAAATAAAAGTGAGTCCCTATTTTTAACCAAATACACCCGAACCATGGGTAATAACAAGAAGGAAGAATGCTCAAAAGGATATACTGCTACAAGCAGTGAATATGGTATATACATAAGGTTTGCAATGTTATTTATTGACTTTTGATGAGCAAAACACTCTCTTCAGTCCGTCTTTCATGCTCACCATTTTGGAAGCTATCGGATAGAACTTAAGACAATGCATCAATCTTGACCTCCCTGCAGACAAAAAGGGCTTCTTGTTTGACCAGCTGCAAGGGGAGGGACCACTGAGAAAGCTCAATATGGAAGAGATAGACTCTTGACTTCCCTCTTTCTGCATCTGCTACTCCCCTCTGATGCACTGTGACAGGCAGCAACAAAGTATTGTGGACTTTGCCTCTGTCAGTGGTACAAGGAGGTGGCTTCTTGAAACAGGGGATAAATGTCATTATATAATCAGAGAGATAGAGTCCGTGGGTGAACAGAAACATAAGAAAAAAACAAAATAAAGAAACACACAAACAAACTTTTCTGTGTTTCCGGCTCTTTACGGAGCATTGGTGCTGCTGAAGCAGTTTATTTGCAAGGGTTATATTGGGTGGTTTACCATTACCTTCCCAGCATTGTATATCTATGCTCTATCCTTTTAAAATGCTGAGCATCAGGCAAGGAAGCAGCACCTACCATTTTTTACAAGTCATTGGTATGACTTGGTTAGGGTTCAACCCACTAACCTCCCAGACTCAAAGCAGACACTCCAACCATGACACCACCGAGTCAGGTAAACTGTAAATTGTGGGAGATAAAACTGCTTAATTATTGGTGTATAACAATTTTACTGCCTTAGGAATTGTCACTGCATATTGTGAATTAAAACAGTGTGCAATAAATTTCAAGTTAATTTTTTGCAGAACCAGTCCGAGCTTCTAGTTTTGTCCCTTTAATTCCCACGTTGATTTGTCAAATCAATCATTTCCACGCAGTTCATTTTGGCGACATTACACTGAGTAAATCATAATTGATGATGTTGTTTGGTATTCGTGCAAGAGTCTTATATAGCCTGGTCCTTAAGATCGGGTTCAGTATTTATGTGTTTAAAACAACCTGATTAAAGGAATGGACGTGGCCACATTCAAAGGCAAAAATCCGACACACAACCAGCTCGAGCTGACAATCAGATTTAAGCCATGGCACATAGCATTTGCCAAGTGGTGGACAATGATATATTAAAATAAGCATTCCATTTTCATGGTCAAGTACAGGACATTGAGAGCAATTTATAATGTCACAGGGAAGTTACAGACCTCCAGGTGAAGTTATAAACAAGCAATTTATAATGTCACAGGGAAGTTACAGACCTCCAGGTGAAGTTATCAACACTAAAGATTTGGAAGATAAAGATAAAGTGAAGTTATAAACAGTGAATGGCCTCCACCTGTGTTAGATTTCCTTGTATCCTTGTAAGATGGGTGGGCATAGACAGCCAGGGTGTAGTAATGACTTGTGCATTGCATGATCTTAGATCGAAGGACTTGATATCAGGAAAGTCATTGGCCACGATAATGATTGTGGAAGAACACAAACAAAAGCTCTGGCAGTGTTAGGGAGACATTCCCAGGAAAGCAACTTCATATACTTGAGCTGATCGGGTTGTGTGGGTACAACAGCCTGGTTGCGTGATATTGCAAAGAAGATGCCACCTGGTAGATGTGATAACTTTGCGAAAGAGAAATGCTCGACTTTCCGTGAAGTTGATGACAGTCACACATAAAGAAAAAAAGTATTAAGGAGAGATAATTATTTTTCTCTCCCCTTTGTTCCTTATTCTTTCCTTGCCTTTTTAAAAGGGATCTAATGATTATGGAGGAGCTTGGCAAATAGACCTGACTGTCAGTCAGGTCAGGCCAGATTAGAACTGTGACTTGCTGTCAGGTGTCATGTAAACCTGTACTAACCTGTTCCATGGTCGGGTTGTTGGCGACTAAACCGTCTCTCCCACCAGGTTTTTTGGTGAGGAGGGTGTTTGGATGTGGACACCCAGCAGGATTAAAAACAAAACCTGTCAAAGGGCGGAAGAGCTCCTTGTGAGCCAACGGCCATCCATATCCAGTACCCAACTGTGTCTGCGAACATCCTCCTGCAGTTGGGTTACTTTTTTATTAGGAGGTTGGTGGCAGGATTTGCACTCCGGCCACCGTAAAACCCTTCATTCCGCAAAACACAAAAACGCAAAGAAATCTGAAAACCCACTCTGTGGGAGTACCTCCTGCGCGCAGCGTCCCTTTGCAGGGCAGCTGACCGGACGACGGGATTGGGGCAAAGCATTCGGGACCCCCAATCTTTGATGATAGGAGGGAAACCACAGGGTAACATTCCCGGGTCAGATTGCGGGAGCGTGTGTCGGAGTGGTGCTGAGGTGTCGTCCACCAGAAGGCGGTCTCCTTGGGTTAACCTGAGGTTGTCCCTTCAGGTGGGTGCCTGTAATGTCCTATCCCTAAGAGTGGATGATCACCCGTCTCTGTTATCATCTGACCTCAAGCGTTTGGACATCGGTATTGTAGCACTCTCTGAGGTTCGGAGACCGGACTGCGGCAAGACCATGGTGGGTGGTTACACCTACTATTGGTCTGGTTGTTCTGATGGTTACCATTCCCAAGGAGTTGCTGCAGCTGTGTCCAATAAGCTGACTCCAATGATAATTGAGGCAACACTGATCAACAAGTGTATTATGAGACGAAGGGTTCATCACTCCTTCGGTGTCATTTCCCTGGTCTCTGTTTATGCTCCGACTGAGGCGAGTGATCTCACTATGAAGGAAGCATTCAACGCCACGCTCGATTCTGTGGTTGATCAGTGCCCCAGACGAGATACCCTTCTAGTCTTGGAGGATTTCAATGCATCGACTGGAACTGATAGGGATGGTTATGAGACAGGTGTTGGTCCCCATTGGTCAGGAATTATGAACCAGAATAGCACTAAGTTCCTTGACATTGCAAGAAGTCATGGACTTAGGGTGGCCGGTTGATAGTTTCAGTACCCACAAGCTCATCGCTGGACTTGGTTTTCCAATGCTGGCGGTGTGGCAAAGGAGATTGACCATGTCCTCGTCGGTGGTCACTGGAGGATGATCCAGAACTGCTGGGTCTACCGGAGTGCTAAGTTCCTCAATACTGACCACCAGCTTGTTGTAGCAACTCTGAAGTTGAACTTTAAATCCAGGAGAATGGTACCATCCCAGCCTAGGCTGTATGTTGGCAAGCTCAAGTATGAGAGAGTCGCTGAGGAGTTTGCGAACAAGCTGAGTAGAGATTTGGGGGGTCTGGGTGCTTTGGGAGGTCCTGAAGAGTTGTGAAGTGCCTTCAAGACCACTGTCCTTAATGTTGCCGGTGCATGTCTTGGAACTCACCATCGGGAAAGAAGAATTTTGTCTCTCAAGGGACACTGGATACCATTGACCAGAGTCGCAGGGCCAGGCTGAATGGCAGAGCTGAGCTGTTCAGGGAGCTGAGGCGTAAAACTGTACGTGCGCTAAGGGTAGACAAGGAGGCCTATGTGCGAGTAATCTGTGAGGGGGTAGAGTATCAAATGTGGTCAAGTGATTCTCGTCCTGCTTACAGGGGAATTCGCGCATTGCGTTCATCCAAGCCTATCCCTTGGTGTACTGTAGTTAGAGCAGAGGGTGGTCGGCTCTTGACAGATGAGTCCGAAGTGAAGGCTCGCTGGGCCGGTTACTTTGAGCGGTTGTACCAGGCTGATCCACCAGCTGTTGAGTTGGACGTCAGGGGTGTTACAATCCCTGTTGCTGACCCTCCAATCAGCTGTGGTCCACCTTCGCTTGTGGAAACACAAGCTGTGGTGAACCGGTTGAAATGGGGTAAAGCTCCAGGGATCTGTGGTATCCATGCTGAACTTCTCAAGGCTGGTGGAAATGCTGCACTCATGTCATTGCATGCAGTTCTGTGATCTGCCTGGAACACAGGCATCATCCCAACTGACTGAAAGAGGGGCCTTGTTGTCCCTCTCTGGAAAGGGAAGGGTGAGTGACAAGATTGCAACAACTACCAGGGGGTGACGCTGCTCTCAGTGCCGGGCAAGGTCTTTGCTCGGATAATTCTTGATAAGGTTCACCACCATTTGCTTGAGCACCAGCATCCAGAGCAGTCAGGCTTTACACCAAAGAGGTCAATGATTGACCGTATCCTTGCTCTTCGGGTCCTCACTGAACACAGACGAGAGTTTCGGCAGGGGCTGCTTTCAGCCTGTTGAGTTCTGTAAAGCGTTCGATTCAGTGAATCGGGGATGCCCTCTGGAGGATTCTAGGTCTTCTTGGGGTGCCACCAAAACTGATCGATCTGATGTCTGAACTCTACTCTGGTACTGAGAGTGCTGTGAGATGTGGTGGTACCATCTCTGACATATTTCTAGTTGTTACTGGAGTTCGTCAGGGGTGTGTACTTGCCCCCACACTTTTCAGCACTTGTATGGACTGGATTTTAGGGAGGATGTTGGAGAGATCAAGCTGCGGTGCATCATTTGGGAATGGCAAGATTTCTGACCTTGATTTCGCAGATAATGCAGTCATCTTTGCGGAGATCTAGATATCCTTTCAGGGGCCCTCAAGATGCTGAATGAGGAGTCTGAGCCGCTGGGATTATGGGCTTCCTGCGTCAGAACTAAGATCCAATGCTTTCAATGGCATCTTGGATGCCGCTATCTTGTCTTTACCTGTTTGCGGCGAGAATGTTGAAGTCGTGGAGAGATTCACTTACCTTGGCAGTGATATTCATGACTTTGCTGGCTGTGAGTCAGAGGAAAATAGATGTCTGGGTCGGACCTGGGGAGTCATGGATTCACTGGATAATCGGGTGTGGCACTGCCAGTACCTGTGTGGGAGGACGAAAGTCCGAGTGTTCAGGTCCTTGGTGCTTCCATTCTTACTCTATGGATGCGAGAATTGGACTCTGACCAAGGTTCTGAGACGGACACTTAATTCCTTTGGTAACAGGTCTCTTCATAGAATCCTTGGCTATCGCTGGTTGGACTTTTTGTCCAACTAGTGGTTGCTGAGAGAGACTCAAATGATATTTGTTACCTGCATAGACTGTGGGCATCAGCTTCGGCTGTATGGACATGTGGCTCGTTTTCCTGACGCTGATCCTACTCACTAGATTCTCTCAGCGAGGGAGTCTCCTGAGTGGAGGAGGCCAATGGGCCGACCACGCGCCTCGTGGTTGCAGCAGGTTGATCGGCATCTCAAGGCGATGGGGTAGGGC
Organism: Eptatretus burgeri; assembly: GCF_056783735.1. Lineage (NCBI taxonomy): Eukaryota > Metazoa > Chordata > Myxini > Myxiniformes > Myxinidae > Eptatretus > Eptatretus burgeri. The sequence continues at coordinate 3,051,022 of NC_140978.1, forward strand.
CAGGCATCTGCCTGGGGGATGGCCAGACGGAGGCCCCTGGAGTAACGGCGGAAAGTGGACGCAGCGACGCGCTGTTCTGGTGCATGCTCCCATACCTGACTTGATCTTGACCAGTAGAAGGTGATGAACAAATCAACAAATTGTTGGAATTTATCGTGAGCTATGTGCTCAGGTGGAAACACCAAACAGACACTGCAAAGAGCTGAAGAACCTCACAACCACAACCACAAGAACCTCACAACCTTTGCTGTGGTCGCTCACCCTCAAATTCAGATTAAACAATAGTTCCAAGATCACAATGACATCCCCAATTCACCAATCACCTCTTTGATCAAAATAATAATAATTGGTGGAGAGAACAAGGGGGCCCAGATAATGTGGATGCACAATCTTTTGTGACGAGACCACAATGTCGGGCTCTCATTTTGCAGACAAAACACATCAACTTGTGAGTGGTAAACTCAAGGAAAGAAAGCACTGTGACGTAATGAATCAATTAAAAATGTTTTCCCTGATGTTTAACTCTGAATAGACAGGACTATTACAAAATTAGGGGGCCAGTTTAGTATTAGTAGGGAAAGTAAGTGAAATAATAACTGTTTTATGCATACAAATACAACAACAATAATCACAATAAAATTTGTGTAAATCCTCATGTTAATACATATCAAGATTGTTTAACAAATCCACACTGCAATTTATTGTACGGTCACAAAACACCTCTCATTATGAAATGGGCTCACCTCTGCAAACAGCGGAACGTTGAAGTTTTGAAAATCAAAGATGTGTCAAAGTACCTGTCTGGAGGATGAAACAAAACTTCAACAGCGATTATGAATTGTGGAAATATCTCAACAAAAGTGGAAAAGGATCGAAAATTACCCAAAATTGTTCATTACACAAACAGCAGAACCAATATTGTATGTTCACTGCTGTATGTTCACCTTTCAAATGCGGAAAAGGCAATAAAATGGGAATT
>NC_140978.1:3062000-3244500 GCF_056783735.1 Eptatretus burgeri
GAGCTAAGATCCTCGTCCTCTTAATGATGACGTCATAAAAACGAATATGACGTCATTGTGATGTATCAGGTTTGTGATAAATTATCTGTGCTAATGCCCGGCTTGATTTCCGCAATCAAAATTCAAACAGCTTGCCTAGTTTCGGAGATATTGGTATAGGTGATTTCCATTAGCGGCGATATTATGACGTCAACTTATTTTCTAGGAAGAATTTCCAAAATTGGATATGGTTACTGCCTGCGCGTGGGCTTTCTGCATATACATGGCAAGTTTCACGAAGATCCGATGAAAACTCTGGGTTGTGAAACAAAAAATGTCAAAAAATAGGAATTACGTCATAAAAATTGATATGACGTCATAGTGATGTATGATATGTGCAGTAATTCATCTCTGCCAATGCCCTGTTCGATTCCCGCAAACAGAATTCAAAAAGCTTGCCTCGTTTGAGATAATTTTTTAGGCGATTTCCATTAGCGGAGATATTTTGATGTCATAACTTTTTTTTCTAGGAGGAATTTTCAAAATCGGAGATGGTTACTGTCTGCGCAGGGTATTTTGACATATATATGCCAAGTTTCAGGAAGTTTCGATGAAAACTGTAGGCTGTGAAACAATAAAGCCCACAAGAAGAAGATGAAGAACAACGTGAGTAAGACTTAGAGATCCTCCACGAAGATCTAAAAATTGTCGTATCTGATCCAGATCTTCACCAAAACCAAATCAATTCGGCTTTTCACACACCCAACCTGTCCACAAAACTTCATCAAAATCCATCAGTAACTTTTTGAGATGTCTGGTAACAAAATTTAAAGATCATCAGTAACAAAACAGAGACAGAAAGACAGGTGTGAAAACAACCTCCATCCACCTTCCGTGGCAGATTATTAAAAAGGTGATTTGTCAAGAATTTGCCTCATATCAGTTAAAATGAAGAAAGTCCACCAAACGTATGCAATTGTGAAATGTACTAAACCAACTCGAGGAATATGGTAATCCACTTAGTGCAGCGCATCGTCCCAGTGTTCTTGTTTTTGTACAAAGTGCCTGTAACTCACCCCCGCCGTCGTGGAGAATGGCTGCCGTGCGTCCAGCAGAGTTGGTTTCGGTCCAGCACCGTGGGGGTGCAATGCTGCCCTCATTCACAGCGGCAAGCTCAATCTGGCTCTATTTTAAAGCTTGCAGAATATCGAGTTTGCGTTCTGCAGCTGCTCATGCACACTCCTGTTCATACATCCGTTTGTATACAGATTGCAGTCCATATCCACAAACAGCAGTGTTATCATTAATGTTTCTATTTGGAAAAAAAAACAAGAGTCATTATATTAGATTACTTCTTTGTTTTCATGTCATTTCGTTTTGATGAATGATTGACAGCAATAAAACTTGTTTTTCTGAGTGGCCCAGTTGAAGTGAAAATACTGGAGTTTATCCGAATACGGACATTTCCAACCACAGGAGCAGTGACAGAGCGGTACACCGTACACCATGAGAGGAATTTGACGACTTGGAAGACCTCAAGCAGCAGATGGTTTGGATGGTTCGGGACATCAACCTATCGGAGCAATGCAATGACCACCATTTGCTTCTCTTCAAAAGGATGGTTTACTTTTTTGCAAAATGGTCAGTGCAATATTACACCATTTGTAGTTTACTGTTGGGGAATCCAGAGAGCTTTAATGTAGTACTTCTCAAAACATAACGTACATTTACTCTGAAACTGTCATCATCCATCTGGACACCACATTTCTACAATGAAAACAAGAACTGAAGAGTAGCTAAACAAGCAGCATGCTTCATTGGTAGCTTATTCCTTTCATAAATGTAAAACATAATCAGACCGAAAACTGCTGAATGGTGTACTGCATTCAAAATGCAGAATTCGACTTTCCATGAGCCTCAACAGTGTGGACGAACAAATAAAATTCGACTTGTCAACTCCACCAATCTGACCTCCAAACTCGACCCCCTCAAATTACGCCACATAGAAGGCTCTCTTTCTCTTTTCTACACATATTACTTCGGTTTCTTCTCACAAGAAAACTTGCTGCTTGTGTACCTCCACCATTAGCAAGACCAAGGAATACCCGACAAACCACTACTACATCACATGATTATTGTGTGGCCATTGGCATCTCAAAAGGTGGGCTGTTATGATGTTTGTTTCTTTCCCTCCACCGCCAAACTCTGGAACTATATATGTATATGTTGACATATATATATATATATATATATATATATATATATATATATATATATATATATATATATATACATATACATATATATATATATACATATATATATATATACATATATATTGTTGTGGTTACCAAATTCGCAAACCACCATTCAGGTCCCTTAGGTGAGGTATCTCGGTAAGTGCATGTGTAGTTAGGCCCAAACCCGTTGTCTAGTGGGAATACATGTCATTTATGCGAGCTGCGACTCTTCAGGATAGCCGTTTTTCTTTTACTATCTTTATTTTGGACCAACCGCCATGATTACCACCACAACCACAACATCAACCACCAACCACAACACCGCTTCACCACAACCGCCACGACCTTCACGTCACACCTCGCAACCGTAGCATCGCCACCGTTCTTGCCCCGCTGTGGGTACCGGTGTTGGACTCGTGCAGGGCGCACGTTGAACAGCGTGTACAAAATCACGGATTTTGTGCTTCAAAAACGGATCAAAAACGACACACGCCCACTTTTTGCCGTCCAATCGGTGAGCGAGGGGCGATTTGGCCCCGCCTCCAGAACGATCGATATATGCAAATTTGTGGATCAAAAAGCCTTCACGCCCACTTTTTCTCGGGCCAATGGGGAGCGAGGTGAAAGGTCAAAGGGAGGGGGTCAAAGGCGAAGCTACGGGGGGATAAAAGGACCGTGTTCGTCAGTCAGAGCAGAGTGGAAGTCTGGAGCCCGAAGCCTGCAGTAACTGGAGAAGCTGAAGAGAGTCGAACGAGGAGAGCCCAAAGAAGAGTCCAGGGTGGAGAGTCCAGAGGCGGAGAGGCGGCAGCGGCGAAGGCAGACGAGGGGGTGCTCGCGACGGTGCCGGGAGCTGCACGCCCGAGGAAGGCCGGCAGCGCGACCTGGCCGAGGTGGAGACGCACACCAGGGATAATAAAGATCCTCTATACCCCGAGCATCAGCAACCCCCTCCTGTTTCCCCCCGCGCTGAGATAGTGCGACCAAGGGGGCCCCCTTTCCCACCCCCTGCCAGGCACTGTCCGCGAGGCCCGCGGAGTGAGGCGCCATCGCCGCTCCGCGTCTCATCACCAGACGGGTAGGCGCGACCCGGTCTCGGCCTCAGGCCCGCCTCATTCTTGAGGGTATTCTTTCCTTGGTTTTGGGTATGTGTTGTCGGCGCCGTCTGTGAAGTAGAATTGTATAAGTGTTGCCGTGTGCTCGGTAGTCGGTATTAGCTCTGCATTGTTTTCACTTTTATATTTGCTTTTTGTGTAAATGGAATTGTGTTTTCTTTTTTTTGTGTGCTTTTGGTGGAATTGTATGTGTGCTTCCCGTGTGCCGCGAATAAATGTGCTTTATTGTTGAACTGTTCTCCCGCTTCACTTCGTCTTTTCCCCCATTGAACCCTCATCTTGCTTCACGTAAAGGGTTGGTAGTGGGCTGAGTACGCCCGATAATTAATCGAACCGTCGAGGTCGACGATAACACCGCTCGGTTATTCTGATAGTACGGAACGGGTCGCTTAAGTGGCCCGTGTCCGAAGTCGACCTGCGGCGAGGTGCGATCGCCCGGTCTACCCTCCGCGTGGGTACTTAGGTAGGTCGAATTTGGCGAGCAACCCTATCCCACGCGGGGGCTGATTGGCTCGATCGCGGTGAGACCGAAAGGTCCACCCGTGACTGGTTCCCGGCGTTAGTCCGAGAGGGTCACGACTGGATTGTCCGTCCGGTGGGCGACGTGCCGCGATTCGAGTTACGTGGCCGTCAGCACGCCGGCGGGCGCGAATCAGCAACAATATATACATATACACACACAAACACATATACACACACAAACACATATACACACACAAACACATATACACACACAAACACACACACACACACACACACACACCAGTACAAGAAGTCGTGTTTCCAAAAAAATCCAACATTCATCTCCCAACAACTTCAGAACAATTTATCCCTCAGCCCATTGTTGTAAAATCCCTTTTCACTCATTTGTGAGGGAATCTGGCATCAAGAGGCCAGCCTTCACTTCCAAGTTGAGGGATTGTGTGGAAAATTCAGTTCCGTACTGCAGAACAGCACAAGTGCCTATTACCCTTGCCAGAGGACAGGGTATTGCATTTCGGTCCATTTGTCTGTCTGTCTGTCTGTCTGGCTTTGGTTGTTTGTTTGCACACAATGTGCTAACGTGAACAACAGTTTTTACATGTTATATTTTTTCAACCGAGTAACTTTATAAAGTTTGTGCAATGAGAAAGTGAGTACTGTTACGGAATGGTATAAAATCATTATGTTGTACATAAAAGTTAATTGTATTATTTCATCAGAATATTACAAACTAGTAAAGGCATATAATTTTCAAGCATAACGTGTAATGTGGGGGAAAGGATTTTACACTGTGATAAAATAACTGCGTTCTGTAAAAGAAATTCAAATGTACTTTGAAGAAAGCTTTGATGTCCTCGTGTTGATAAATACACTCTGAGAATGAAAGGATAATTTACATGGGTAAGATAATTATTGAGGCTGTTAAAAAAATCTCGTCGGGACAGACTTAACTGAACCATGTCCAGCTCATCTGCAGGAGACTGTGGAATGAAAACAGCTTGGAAGAAGAGAACCCGTCAGATGCCAGGCCCTTGAGTGACTTTGTGCAAAAATCAAAATTAGCCAAAGTGCATCGGTGATCAGGAGAGAGGTACCGTATGAAATGACAGAAGGAACGTCTGTGTGCTGCATGGCTTGAGGCAGATTTCATTTTAAAATCTGGCTCATCCAGTAAAGAGGGAATCAGGAATGCTGCATACAAACTGGGACCGATTCCATGACTCTAAAGCCATGATTAAAGAACCAGTTTCACCCTGCGCTCAAAGCTGGGCATTCTTATATACTGACCGGTCAACTAGATGAAATGAACCTACTCGCAGGGGTGGATCGCGGGGGGGGGGGGGGCGCACCTGGCATGCACCCTCCCTAAACCACTCAGGGATGCATCCGGCATGTGGTCTCCCGAAACCCCTCCCCTCCCATCAAAAGCTATCACTTTTTTCACATGTAGTGAGGGATATATAACTGAATATGGGAAAGGAAACTGTCTCGTGCAGTGAATTTTTCTAACAATTTCCACTGTGAAGACTATGTATGTATGTATGTATGTATGTATGTATGTATGTATGTATGTATATATATATATATATATATATATATATATATATATATATATATATATATATATATATATATATATATTAAGGTAGGTAAGCCGACATAATATTGCATAGTGTTTCAAAAATTTTAAACATAAAATCTGCAATGATTACTTTCAAGAAAATGCTTTCAGTGTTTAATTTTGTGTACATTTTCGAAGTGTGCTTATGTATTGTACCAAAAAATCAGGGCCTGTTAGTTACTAAACATTGCTAAAAAAAAAAAAAATAGATATCGATTCGGCATTTTTGGTATAGTTTCTGTTATTGTCATTTTAATTTCCAGATTGAACAACAACAACCGAAGCGGAATGATGCAGTTCTTCAACAAGGGCAAAATTCAAAGCAATATTTAGTTGTTTGTTTTCTTCAAAAAAAGACAAAAGTAAAAGTAAAGGACCATGCATAAGAAATAGTTAAGCTGTTACAATTTGATTTTGTAACTCCCCTAACTGGTAAAGCCTTCTTTGTCTGTTGGAATTTTGTCATGATAATTATAAGTATAGCCTTCTTGTTAGCAACATGCTATTTTGTTGGTTTGGTCCTTTTATCAAGCATCGTGATTGCAAACTATCCATAATCCATTGAAGAAAAAGAGCAGACTGCATTGCGTAATTTAACCATTGCTTATTAAATAAGAGATCCTGAGTTCTCATCCCATCACATGAATGTTTAATTATTTCGTTTCAATAAAAACGATTAGTACTTTTAAAAAAGAGAGCTTCCTTTCAAGTGTATTTGAGTGTTCTTTGTATATATTTAGAATATCCCATATTCATTCTACTCTTTGTTTATGTTAGGACAGGTACCAACACACACACGGAAAAATAGATGGTGCAGAGAGAAAGTACAGGGTAGGGTAAGCATCCTCTAAATACGGTTAACCAACGCGACCCAGAAAGCTTAGGGAGAAACAGGTGGGAGGAATACTGATGTCTAAAGTGTGGTAGTGGGAGGTGTGATGTATTGCAATGTGGGGGGTTCGGTGTCGTGCGAGAGGAAAATGTGAATGTGTGTCAGTATACTTGTTCATTCATCCCAGCCCGCCAAAGTACAATCGGACTTATGTGTCCAGAGTGGACAGGATAGATTGGGATGGAGAGAGATGGTGGAATTAGATGCATGAGGAGGAAAGTCCCTACCCTAACCATGTAGATATCTGTAACTCTGTGGGATGCTCTGCCTGAGCATCCCACCTCGTGGTAGCTGCGTGTTATTCCCTCCTTCCTACTCGATAAAGGGTACTTCTGGCAACTTGCGCTCCACACTGATCTGTTTGTGTGTGGCTGCTTGGCGACCGGGTCTGGCTTCGTGGTTCAATGGCTCCGACAGCAGCGGCACGATGATGGCAAAGGGGGTGAGATGCACACGAGCAGGCTGACGGCCAGAGTGCAAGGTGAGGTGAAGTGGAAGACAGAGGCGAGGCGAAAAAGGAGAGCAGGCTGCGGCGAAGGCTACAAAGGAGGAGAGAGAGAGAAGAAAAATAAGGAAACAGCTCTGTGCCACTGCTTTTATGAGCCCCGGTGAAGGGCAGGGCAAGGACTGAAGAGCGAACCACTGTGGCCAAAATCCCGCTGGTCTATTGGGCCACAGCGGCCTTCGCCATGCTCCACCAGGCTCCATGACCGGAAACCGGCTCAGTAGCTTGCCAACCTTGGGATGGCTCAGAGCTCCTCACTTTACATGGGGCCATGATCCCTGAGCGCGAACCCCGGCCATGAACGTGTGCTGATCATTATTCCAATGTAGAATTGTAGCGGACTTCTCCAGCTACTCGTGGGCTCTTCCATGAGCCATAATGCACATTCGGGCCGCATGTCAAGTTCAATGCCAGTCGCTGACTGGAAATCCTCCATCGTGCAAAATCCTTCCTCGGCCCACATACAAAGCTTTCTTCCGCAGCCTGCTGGAGTACTGCCCTCCCATCTGGACTGGAGCTTCTGCCTCTCACCCTTCTCAGCTTCATGCTGTGGAAACAAAGGCATTTAGGATCATTGGCATCTCCTGAAGTGAGGCTGAGTCTTTGGGCCTCTCACTCTCTCACCGCAGGCAGGTCAGTGGTCTTTGTCTTCTACCACCTCCTCTCTGGTCTTGCCCCCATGCTCTATCTGCGATATGTCCCCCCCCCCCCCATATTTATGCAGGGTGCTTAAGGTCTGCCAGTAGCCCCTTAGTGGTAAAACTACCAAAATAACGAATCACTGCTCACTTTCACTCTTTCATTCCTCTTTTTTTCCCACCTTTGGAACAAACTCTCACCTCTCTACAATCCCACTCTTCCATCCAGGCCTTCAAAACAGCTGTTCACCACCACCTCTTGTCTTCCCCCATACAAAACCTCGATCTTTTCTACCCCCGTTAATCTACCCCAAACTCACCTCCTTCAAATTCCCTGCCTTGCTTCCCAAAAGTTCCCTGTCATGCAAGGTCCTGAAAATCCCTGTGTTGTTCATCTTGTTTACCCATGTACTCTGCCCCATCCCTCGACCTTCCACAGATCTCCTGATGTCTGTTCCCCACTGTTTTGTCCTTCCCTCTCCCACCCCTCTTGTCTCCTGCCCCCCCCACCCCCTTGTTGTGAATCATGTGTTAGCTCTCATATGAGCCTCGACAATGCATACAAAACAAAAATGACAATGTGGATGCAACGTTCTCTTAAATTAGCATCATGGTTTAAGGGTGATAAAAAGATACTAAGATGTTGCCAATTAAACTTTATTGATAATCAACTTAAAAAAAGTAAATGTTTTTACCACGGAGCACAATGTATTGTTATAAACCTTTAATGGGAAATGTATTCAAATTCACCATGATCATTACATCTATGTGCTCGAAGATGTGTATATTTTTTAATAATATGTATATGCATTTTAAACGATCTTACATCTCTTGACTGTATTGGAAGGTTACCAGTCTGATAAGAAAAAACACCCCGTTGCCCCAAAAAAGATTGGCTTTCCAAATAATCTTTAATCTTCACTCAGTAGAATAGAATCATCGATTATTCTATTTAGTATATTAAGGGATTGTTATATATCAATAATTATATTCCGGTTTCTGAAAGTCTGGCGGGAAGCAGGAGTTTAGCTTAATTATTAATTACATGGCATTTTGTGTATGTCGTGGTCAATTAGTGAGAGGCATTTGTCTCTGTGGAAATCCACTGAGATTAAGGTGCGACACATGGATGGAGAGGAGATGCGGAGGCACTTTAAACTTTTTCTCACGTGTTTGACTTGCCAACAAATATGGTGCCCAAATGCTGCATCATGGGCACTGAAACACACTATTCAATTTTAAAAAGCGGCAAATCCATATGTGGATTAAAAAAGGAGGGAGGAATGCCCCACCCCCAAACTATTTTTTTGTTCAGTAGTTTGACCCTCCACAAACAAGTCAGATAATTATTTATACTGCATATCTCACTGAAAGGCCAGATTCGGATCTTCATGAAAGTCAAATCGTGTGTGTGTGTGTGTGTGTGTGTGTGTGTGTGTGTGTGTGTGTGTGTGTGTGTGTGTGTGTGTGTGTGTGTGTGTGTGAGATCAGGATGTTTTATAATTTTAGAAGGAAATGGTGAACAAATAGCCAACCTCAAGGATTCAAGGAGTGATGGAGTCAGAATGGTAACAAATGCCACTGGCGAGAGGGGATGGTGAACTATGTGGCCGTAATGAGGTATGCACTGATGTCACGTGTTCATTTGAAGGATGTCCTATTAACAATGTGGATTTGATGTTATTATATGCATGGACGAATTGTCACAGGGGGTATTAGAATGTCGAATATGGAATAGGTTCTAAAGATGGGATGGTAGAGATTTCGAAAATTCGTTAACTTTTCAGTAATGGAATGCATGCCAAAGTTTGCATTCACAGATGGAGTAAAGCCCTCCAAATGGTGGGAGTTTGCTATGGAGTGACAGGGCAGGGCTCAATGTGTCCTCATCTCTGCAGTGAACACATCCAAAGAAGAAAGCCATGAACTTCGAAAATTATGTTGCAAAGTTTTGATAATTAGTGTAATTGATGCACGATCAGGATGAGATGTGTTGTATAAAGATTAGACCATGTTGTGAACAATGCCTATCTGAGGCTGACCAAGGGGGTGTTAATTTTACTTCAATCAGATATTAGGAAATCTGAGATCATAATAGCAAGGTCAAGTTTCAGGTTTAATTGATGACTTGCTTACTTGTTCATGGAAGTACATGGCCAAACATACTTAGTGTATCATGATGTGGAGATAGGAGACTGATCAAGCCAAATAAAGTGATTTACTGAAGGGGTACCGACTGATATCAAACTGACCATCAATCTGAATATATATGGCTTGAGATATATATATATATATATATATATATATATATATATATATATATATATATATATATATATATATATAAAAACAAACAAACACGACATAATAGTGACCGAAGCTTTTTGTGCTGCACTCTTCAGGGTAAAAATCTCAGCAAGTGAAGGAGGAAATGAAGGCATGTGCTTTATACGCAGGTCTCAAGAAGGTAGACACTGATTGGTTCAACCATAATGATGTCACGGTTAATCCGAATTCCCATTGGTCATCTCATCATCTTCACCTCGAGCTCCCATTGGCTGGATCAGAGTTCGTCGATGATGGACGTTTGTAACCACATCCTGTTGAAAGGGGGGATGGGTTTCCCCAAAATTCCATTCAACATTTGTTACCGTACTTCCCTTGATCTTTCCATGCTGAAAGAGACACAGAGATCGTACAAATTCCTTTTGACGACATAGTATTGGATCAGTGGGAAGGATGAAGGTTGCTTCCAACATACATAAATAAAACGAGCTCTGACCTCGGCTCAATATCCTGAACATATCTGCATTGCACTGGTCTGCACAGATAGGGTTGGCAGCCAGGTGCAGTGCAATGGCAGAAGAAGCAGATACAGTGGCCGGTGGTTGCTGGATGTTTCTACATGCTCGCACTGGTTGTGTTCTAACTCTCACAATCTTTCTTCGAATCGCCAAGGGGATGTGTTGTTTGATCCGATCAGCCAATGTTGGTGTTGTGCGGCCCACGTACTGAGCTTCAGATCGGCACTTAAACTCATAAATAACATTGCTGGTTTGTGAGGTGGGTAGCACATCCTTGTTGACTGACATCAGCAAACGGCGAGAGGTAAAGATTACTCGGGGTTGCACAACCAGAAACGTGTTGGATACAATATGTTTGATTTGTACTTCAAACCTTCATGATGATTGCCCTTTCCAGGGCATCCTGATATAGATAGAACATTTGTCCGGACCCATCTTCTGATCTCTTGTCGTGTTTCGAAACTTCTGTATGTATCTCTTAACGATATGCTCAGGATAACCATTCTCAACGAGTATCTTCATGATTTTGTCAATTTCAGCAGGAAGATTACAAGGTGATCAAATCCTCTGTGCTCCGTTAACCAGGATATTGATCAAGGCAATTTTGTTTCTCGTGGAGCTGTAGGAGTCCCACCGAGTATACTGCCCTGTGAAAGTCAGCTTCCGGTAGACGGATGTTGTGAAACCAAGGTTGGATCTATCAACCAATACGTGCAAAAACGGTAACGTCTTTGATGATTCCAGCTCCGTGGTAAACTTCAGCGCTGGGTGGAGGGTGTTGAGCCATGCCTGGAAATTGTCACATGCCGTCCGAGACTCAAACAAAGCAAAAATGTCATCAACATACCGATAGTATACGATGGGGGAAATCGACCCCTTGGGGACCAGTAAGTTTCTGTATTTCGTGATAGCCTACAAAGATATTTGCAAGAGATGGGCCTAGGGAGAACCCATGGCCACACTGCCCGTTTGAACATGCATCATGTTGTTCAAACTGAATTCCACCTTCCTTGTTGCTGTGTTCATTAATTCCACGAAGACGTGTTCCGAGATCATCAGTTGTTCCATATCGGTGTGATACAGCAAATGTGCGCATATCTCAACCGTCTCCGTCAGTGGGACATTTGTGAACAAGGTTTTAATATCAAAGGATGCCATGATGTTGTCCTCACGAATCGGTGTTTTAGCTCCAATTGATTCTGCAAATGTGAAGGAATCCTGAACCACGAAATGAGAAAGTGAATCCAATACTGGTTGGAGTACCTCTCCCAACCACTTGGCAAGTTCATGTTGTGCCGATCACACCATGGACAGTATCAGTCTTCGAGGGATATTCTCCTTGTGAATCTTCGGCAGGCCGTACATTCTTGGATTGTTGGGCTCCAACAGGTTTAATTCTGTCGTTCACCTCCTCTGATAGTTCTCCAGGTTTGAGAAGCTGCAACAGTCGTTTGACGATCTGACCTTCCACCTGAGGCATGCGATCATGTTCTGTTACACCGCCTCTGCTCTGGGAATTCTGCTCCAGCCAATGGGAGCTCAAGGTGAAGATGATGAGCCGACCAATGGGCATTCGGATTAACCGTGACGTCATTATGGTTGAACCAATCAGTGTCTACCTTATTGAGACCTGCATATAAAGCACACGCCTTCACTTCCTTCTTCACTTGCTGCGATTTCTACCCTGAAGAGTGCAGCATGAAAAGCTTCGGTCACTATTATGTCATGTTTGTTTGCATTCATATTTAAGTTCTGCAGTACCAAACATCTGCATATATACTGTATAAATATATATATATATATATATATATATATATATATATATATATATATATATATATATATATATATATATATATATATATATATATATATGTCTTAAGAGGCGACCAGGGTTGCGTCAGGAAGGGCATCCGGCGTAAAACATGTGGCAAATCACTAAGCGGATCATACGGATGATCCGCTGTGGCGACCCCGAAAGGGAGCAGCCGAAAGAAGAAGAAGAAGATATATATATATATATATATATATATATATATATATATATATATATATATATATATATATATATATATATATATATATATATATATATATATATATATATATATATATATATATGTATGTATACACGAGGTCCTTATAAAAACTAACGGGACTGACTTCAAAGAAATTTTATTCCAAAAAATGGATCGAAATCTCAGCTTGTCCCCTTCAAAATAGTTTCCGTCCAGTCTCACATACTTGTCCATCCTCTTCTCAGAGGAAAGCGTCCACATCAGGAAATCAGATCCCCTTGATCTCCCACTTGAGCTTGGGGAATCGGAAAAAAATCGCAAGGGGCCAAGTTTGGCGAATACGGGGGTTGCTCCAGAGTTGGCACGTTCATCTCCACCAGAAACTGTCGCATGCTCAGTGAACTCTCAGCAGGGGCGTTGCCATGGTTGAGCACCCAGGTGTTGTTCTCCCACAGATCCCTCCTCTTGTCCTGGACTGATCTCATGAGGCACAGGAGGATCTCCTTGTACACGTATTGATTCACTGTTTGACCCTGTGGTAAAAACTTGAAGTGGACGATGCCCTTGATGTCAAAAAATGAAATGCGATAAGCATCACCTCGAGCTTCGACTTCGACATCCTTGCTTTCTTTGGTCTTGGTGATGCCGGACTTTTCCACTGACGACTCTGTCGTTTAGTCTCGGGATCGTAATTGAATAGCCACGATTCATCGCCAGTAATGACTCTCCCGAGCAGGTCTCGATCATCCTCGAGGCACTCGATAATGTCTTGACAGACAGTGACTCTTTGCTGTTTCTGGTCCTTGGACAACAGCTTGGGACCATCTTTGCACACACCTTGCGCATTTCGAGATTTTCAGTGATGATGCTCCAGGCAGTGTCCTTGTTGATGGAAAGTTGCTTAGCAATCATCCGCACCATGAGTCGACGATCTGCATGCACCATCTGCTTCACACGCTCGATGTTGTCTGCCGTTCTTCTAGTTGAAGGTCTTCCAGATGGTGAATCATCTTGAACCTCCTCCCATCCCTCTTTTAACCTTTTGTGCCATTCAAATGCATGTGTACGTGACATCGTTTCTTCCCCGTATACTTGCTGCAGCATTGCGAAGGATTCGGAAGGTGTTTTGCCAAGCTTGGCAAGAAACTTCAGATTGTCTCTCTGCTCACGACTCATCGCACGATGACTCAGACTAGACAACGTGTAAAGCACGATCTGTAAAAAAAAAAAAAATCACACAATGAGCACAGTCATCTATCACCAATTGTATATATCGCTGGAATGTTGCGAAAAACTGTGACGCAACCCTTTCATTCAAGTTGTGCAAATGGAGCACACAGCAGGCTCAGTCCTGTTACTTCTTCGACAGACCTCGTATTTCTGTTGGAAGCATAGTTTTCCAAGCTCATGTTGAGGGTCCGATTTCGGTTCTGCTGTAACAGAAAAAGTAAAAGCAATTGATGGAGAATAATAGACAGAAGCTTGCTGTGGGGATTTCTGGGATGACTGGAGACATTTGCAGCAAACAAGCGTTTTACAAGAAGGGATGGCAACAGTTTACGGAAGCTCCAGCACATGCTCCCATAACTGACCTGACCTGATATACCACCCACAGTGCGACTAGCTTTGCAATGGTTTGGCATATACTTGAGTTTAATTACTTTTCCAGTAATTGTTTTCACAGATCACAATCTGTTCACTTTTTATAAAAGTCAGGATAAAGATCAGAGATTGATTAAATGGAGCTTGACTCTATGAGAATTAAACATCAAAGGCAAAGCAAATGTGATTGCAAATACTCTGGCAGGATCTGAATAACTCTGGAATTGTTGTTATTGCTAGTTGGTGAGCAAGAATCTGACATTGGTTGGTTGTTGCCTTGGAAAATGTTTGGTTAATTTGCCTGCTATTTGCATGAAGAAGATTGTTACCAAGATAATGATCACCCAAACTTCATATAACTCTCAGAGAAAGGACAAAAGGATGATTTTGATGATGTGTTCTGGAAGCGATGTGAAATCAAGGTAGATAACTAATGTGATAATATAAGACCTGATAATGATGATGATCAGTAATATCTGTTAATTTTAAATAACTAATGTAGTTTACAGATGAAAGCAAAATAAGGCGTATGATGGTATAATGCCTCTCCGAGACGAAACTCATTTGATTTTTTATGACTAGAAAATATTGCAAACTTCGTCAACATCCTGTCGGACCTTGGGATTAATTAGGTTTACGATAGGCAATGGAAAAGTTATTTCGTTGATAAATGACAGATTGTGTTTGTATTTAAAAAATGATAAAGGAAAAGAAGATGAAGAATTAAAAAAAAATACATTTACTGCTCCACTCAATAAATATTTTAACTGAAGGTTTTGTACACCAGCTGTGTATTGTAATGATAACATGCACACAAATTTAATGTCAGCATTTTAGTGATTCAATAAATATAACAAATCATTTTTACTAAAAGTATATATTAACTTGTTACATGCCAAAATTAAAGCAGAGGGTAAAAATACCATGATTCTAAGAAAGGATGGGATTTTGGGTCTTGGCAAAAGGGAATTTTTGGGAACTGGTGGGCAACATTATTGCATTAATAATTACAAGCAGTAATATTCCATCGTATTCTTCAAATGAACCATAACTGTATTGTCTTCATTGTTCAATCACCGTTGAAAAATAAAAGGCATTACCACGACAATGTTTGTTCAGACACCATTTCCTTATGAGAATCTCAATCGTCTGTGAAAATTGCAATTTAGGAAGTACATAGGCAATTGAAAAGGAACATGTCATACGACTGTGGGCAAATATTATCTTTGAGGCAGTCATCGGTCTTGCTCTCTTTTAGCAGTGGTTTGCAACCTGTAAGAAATGAAATTTTCTGGACCTTTTAAGCTGTACTCACTGGGTTTGAATTACTAATGGAATCTCTTTATGCATCAGCACATGGATATCTTGCTACCATGGTAGTGGAATGTGTGGAGTGGGCAATGCTGGTGATGTGCTCTGGGGTGGTGTGCGTTCAAGACTTTCTACTCTCTACACTCTTTCTACACTCTGTTCCTATATGCCTGACGAAACTGCATGTGATGGACTCTGGCAACAGCACCTTGCACATGATGCTACCCTCATCCACCT
Organism: Eptatretus burgeri; assembly: GCF_056783735.1. Taxonomy (NCBI): domain Eukaryota; kingdom Metazoa; phylum Chordata; class Myxini; order Myxiniformes; family Myxinidae; genus Eptatretus; species Eptatretus burgeri. The sequence continues at coordinate 3,077,443 of NC_140978.1, forward strand.
ATGCTCTGTCCTACACCAAGATTAACCAAGCATGGTTACTCGTTCACCATGGCGGAGCGTGAGATTGTGGTGTGGGAAAGGAGACTCGGTGAGAGAATCTGCTCTGCAAAGTAGCGTTGCATTTCGGAAGAAAAATGTTTGTGGCCGCCTTTTCTTCCTCGGAGAAATGCCATGAGCTTTCTAAACGCCCAAGTTATTGTCATCAATTAATGACTTTAAAAAACATATTAAAAATAAAAAAAACTGATCCTGATCAGGAAATGTAATATTGAGGTGAGACAACACCGTCCACTTTGGAGGTACTGCATGCACCCAGACATCATGAATCACATGCAGAAGGTCAAGGCCCTGATATCCAGTACAATGCCAGGTACGCAAGCACCCATCTGGACCTGCGTCTCTGTCGTTGTATCACTGTTCACATCCTTGCAAATATGGATGGGCAAGCGGTATGAAATTTTGTTGGTGAACTTTGATAGGGGAGGGCTGGGATTGGTGGCCTGCGCTTGGATGCTGATGTCCCGGGAATATAAATGTTCATTCAAGCATTGCCTATGTGATCTTTTTAAATTCATAAAATTGAAATTGATTGTAATATTGTCTGAATTACAAAAAGGGAGGCTTGTGGATGCAGATTTTCAAAAATTTGCATAGTGGGTTTTAGGGTGATAAAAAAATATATATTCAAATGTTGCCAATTAAACCTGATTGATAAATAACTTGAAAATGTAAATGTTTTTACCATATAGCACAATGTATTGTTATAAACCTCTAATGGGAAATGTATTCAAATACGACATGATTATTACATTTATGTGCTCGAACATGTATCTATATTTAATAATATATACTTGCATTTTAAACGACCTCATATCTCTTGACTGTATTGGAAGGTTACCAGTCTGATAAGTAAAAACACCCCTCTTCCCCAAAACAGATTGGCCTTCCAAATAATCTTTAATCTGTATTCAGTAGAATAGAATCATCTATTATTGTATTTGGCTTATTAAGGGATTCTTATCAATAAAAAATTATATACTGGTGTCTGAAAGTCTGGCTGGAAGCAGGAGTCGAGCTTAAATGGAATGTATGTGAAGGTAATGTTCAGAACTCCAATCGAACTTCAGATCATAAATATTCCCCATATATTTGAATTTACACTGACCTCTGAATGGTCTCTCCCCTGAACACCAAAATGCCAGCCTTGGTGCCATTATGTCTAGAGGATGATCAGACATTGTCTTACTGAATATTATACAAGAATTCAAAATCTACATGTCCTTCAGAATCAGAGGAAAACTGTTGATAATTATTGAATCTCCTCTGAATTCTCCATATTGATATGTTTGTATATGTCTGTTTTTAATAAATAACTCAAATGTACAGGAGGAATTGAGAATTTCTTCGACAACCAAAACAAAAAACACTCAAAAAAATATTCCCCTCGCTCTGCTCGGCAAAATTATATTTTTCAATGCAATGTAAATTTTGTGTGCACATCGCACCCCCCACCCTGAGCGCCCCTCCCCCACCCCCATGCAGTTCATAATTCAATGTCAAACAGCCTGATCTGTAGAATTGGAATCTGCATACTTTGGTCATACCAAGCTCACCCTCTGAGGACTTGAAATATGACTGGCCAGTCAAACTTCAACCTGTGTGCATCCACTGGACAAGATTGTTTTGAATGTGCTCACAGCCAACAATTCGCCCATTTGCAACCTGCTGAAGTTTATTTTACAAACTAATTACCTGAGATAAGTTACCATTTCCTAAGTCACGAGTTAATTCATAAGCTGCATTGTTTTCTGTGACTTACACTTTTGTAATCTGTGGATTCTTAGGAAAATCATGAAGTATTTCTTTTAATCAGTTTCAGCATTTTAAAAGTAGACAGTAGGGACTAATAAATATTACTTATTAAATCTTCTTCTGTCTCCTGTTTTATGCTGGTTTCACCTGTGAAGCAACAGACAGGACATATTATTGTCCGTAAATATTTTATACCTTGACATCCTCTGGGGAGTGGGTGCACTCGCTTCGGTGCTTCAAGGTGGACACGTAAGAGAAAGTATCTCAAATACGTACTATAAAACCACACAAACACACATAGTTAGGGAATTTTAGCAAATTGTATTGACGATCTGTAAAAAAATTGCTTACCAAAAAATTTCTTCACTAACATATTCATCTAGGTGTCTACTAACACCCATCAATTAGTGCAAACCCAAATTCTTGTGGAAAATTATGGGGAGCCAATCAAACAAAGTTCGGGTGCTCAGAGGGCCTGCGCGAAAAAAATTGGAAAATTAACTTTTGCCAATATTGACTTGTGGGATGTCTAACTCTGGGTTTTTTGGGGTGCTGAATTGATTCCAACCATTAGATTTGAGAAAAAAACACTCCTTGATCATATAAAATGTATTTTATTGACATTTTAAACAGAACTGTGCTCAATGGAAATGTTGCTTCGTCAGCTTTTACAACCTTATTCATCAAACTCCCCAGTATCTTCCTCACTCCTATTGTCATCCAGCTGGTTTATGTTCAGGCAAGAGTTACCATGACAGATGCCGCAAGCAGAAATACACTTGACTCCTTGCTTTTTACAGCAGCACCTGAGTGAGCTGCAGTCCCCTGCACAGTTGCAGCTGGCAAACATCAGGAGGTAGTCTGGTGCAATGGTGTCTGTAGAAGGGACTGGTGCATATCCTTGCTCAGTGAGTTTCCATCCATAGTCCCAGGCATCCAACGATGGACTTTGCAGCATCAGCCAGTCTCTAGTCTGGAGGTAAGCTCGGAGAGAGTGCTGTGCTGCAGCTCCTGTTGTCGGGGGGAGTTTCTCAGGTTTTATGCTCCCAGTAGCAGCTCACTTGCTGAAGATGTCGAATCTCAAGTCTTCCAAGTCTTTGGAGGATTTCCCATGGAACATGACCATGAAAAGATCACAGCCTGCTTTAATGATATCACCTTTCTCAGCTCGGATGTCCATAAACACGTCCATTGCCCTCTCTGCTTCATCAGTCTTGCAGAGCTTGCTTAGCAAAGTTGGTTTGCTAAACCCAAAAATTACAGACTGTATCGCAGCCAGAGAAGCTGTGCAAGAAGATGAGATACCTCCGGTATATCTCTGGGAGGGCCTCCCGGATCTTTCTGACATCGTAAGATGTTTCTTTGGCTGTCGTGAGGAAGATCGGATGGTCGGCAACATGATGAATCAGCATAACCAGGACGTCTGTGTCCTCAGCCCTCACCTCGGCAGGGGACTCTCTTGCCTCATCTAGAGCTGCACGGACAATGGAGGTGTCGGCATCATCGGGGTATTGCTGTACACTGATTCCATTCCTACTAAATGTCTCAGCAAGGAGCAGAACGAGCTGGGCTTTGTTGTTCTTGTTATCGAGGAACTTTTCTCTTGCATTGATGATTTTGAGATCCAGACGAATCTGAATGTCACAGCATGCATTATTTGTTCGTCTCAAGTGGTCATGGTCCTTGGTGGAGCTGCCATATCCGTCAAAGACCACAGTTATCGTGAGGTGATGGCTCCCCATGGACTTCACAAACCGGAGGTAGTTCGCGGCAACATCCTTCCAAGTAAGGTTAGCCTCCCACTTGACATTGTGCAGGAGCCACCCACCATCAACCACAAGGCTTGTGCAGGGGGGTTGTTCGACAGGTGCCACACATGCCTTCAGGGACCTTGCTCGGGCAGCCTTGTCTGGCTTTCGCAACTTTTGATTTTTGTCAAACAGAGACATCGGTTTTGGCCTCAACTCAAAGCGCAGAGCTTCTTTGGTCTTGACGTCATGCTCACTGATGACAATGAGGCGGTTGAATAGCTTCAGTGAGTCAATGACCAGCTTCTCGCCATTGACTTTGGGTCCAGATCTGAGGCTTGCAAGTGATTTGACCTTGTGTTTGGTTACCATTGCATCCACAACAGTTTTCCCATCCATCTTAGCCAGTATGGCTCTGCTAACTTCTTCTGCTTGATCAGTGTTGACTTGGTCTTTGGGAGTGCTGCTGAACCCAGTTGAGAAGGACACCAGAGTCTTGTGGCATTGTTCCCGTGTGGCATCGAAAGGGTTGACTTCCTCCAACCACCCAACTATGGTGTTGACAGCATCGTTATCTCTCTTCATTTGGGCTCTTTTTACGTCGGTGTGGACAGGTACCCCACATTTGATCATGCTTCTTTCTAGCTCTTGGTGAATGAACGAGAAGTGGTTCAAAGTCTGAACCCAAGACTTATGAGAAGATTCATTCCGAAAGCGGCCTCTGTTTAGACCACCGGAGGATTTTGCCTCACGAATGAGTGTGGTTTCTATCGTGATGTCGGTCCATGTGCTGGACCATTCATGCTCTGAGAACCTGACTACATGGTTGCCATACAAAGTGAACTTGGATAGAGTTTCCTGGAACATGGGACTCTCCTGTCGCTGATGCATCAGCTGTACATACAGCCTTGCTCCCTTTGCGTACTGATGGTGGCCCGCTGCTGCGAAGTTATTGAGCATTCCAATGATGCAGCTGAGATGACCTGTATGGTCGGGGACACGCTCACTCCTGATGAATACCTTGATGAGGTCGATTCTGCCATAGTACCAGACCCAGAGTGCTGGTGTCCTTCCTCCTTCAGCTAAGATCTTCAATCTCTCTGCCATCCTCTCCTCGAAGACAGTGACTATCCTTGGTGCATATGTTAAGGCCCGGTCACACCTTGACGTTTTAGCCAACGTATGCCGATTTTTTGAATTTTTTTTCTAAAACGCTGGCACACGTTGAATACGTTATGGGTAAGTTTTGATAACATTGAGAGCACGCTGGCATACGTCGTAGTACGTTGCCATACGTCGTTGTACGTTGGCTTTAAACGTTGTACTTTTCGGTTGTCCTCAAATTTTTTCATGCTTGAAATTTCACGACGTATGCCGGCGTATGACTCACACGTTCCGCTACGCTGGCCACAAGTTGTAGGCACGGTCTGCGATCGTTGACAGACGTCAACACATGCTACTTGTAAGTTAATCATAAGTTGAGACACGCCGAGGTAGTGTTTAGAGTACCCGAAACTTATTTCCTACCTATGATTAACGTGTTGTTGGCACGTTACGCGATCGTTGCCACACGTCGACAGACGTTACTTTTAAGTTACTCATAGGCTGAAAGACGTCGGTATAATGGATCGTCCTTGCGTCAGCGTCCACGGCCACGGCCAGGACACTTATTTGCAGCATTCTTCAAACTTTTCTTCGGCATGACGAGGATGTTCACACTTCGATGTCTAGCTTGGCTATGATTCCAATTGTCCATCGGCAGCGTCTATTTAAAATAGTCGAGTTTGAGCGTTTTAACACGTTCAGAAGAAACGCTTCAAATTTCAAAACCCCAGCGTCAAAAAAAAACAAAAAAAAAAAACAAAGGCGAGTGACAGCAATTTAAATCGTTCATTGTAAACAATGAAACTAGCTGAGTGGTACCGTTTAAAAGTCGTTGAGTGTGAAAAAAATCCAATTGTTGAGCGCAAGCGTCTACTTTCAATAGTGGAGATGCAGCCATTTAAATCGTTGAGTGGCAGCCTATGAACCTACCCGTGGACACGCGGACGCAAGGAGGATCCATCATAACCCACACCCTCCCCCTCACACCCACCTACTACTGCCAACATGAACAAACTACTACTAATACTAATACTAATAGTAATACTGATACTGATACTGTTACTGCTGACATGGACATCGACTCAAAAAGGACTCGAAAACACTGTTGGGTTCCCCTTTTATGAGCAGCATTTTTATATACCAATTCCCAAAACCGCTGGGAACTCGTCTTTATCTGGCAGTTGTAACCTAGAAACACGTTCATTTATTTTTTTTGTCGACCGGAAGACGTCATTGGAATACGTCTACATACGTCGATGTGTGTTGGGGCTACGTAAAGAATTGGTTAAAAGCACGTCAAACATAAGTTAGAAATAAGTTTCGCGTAAAAAAGACATCACCGCGACGTGTTTCGACTTATGAGTAGCTTATAAGTAGCCTTTGTGGACGTGTGTAAGCGTCCACATATCGTGTGTAAAACTTATCCCCATCGCATGCGAGCGTGTGTCATACGCCAAGTACGTCGTAAAATTTTGAACATGTTCAAAATTTGACGTACTCTACTTACTACGACTTATGATAGCGTATTTAGCGTTCTACTCGCGCATACCAAACTTACCCATACCGTATTCGACGTGCCCCAACGTTTTAGACACACTTTTGTTACGTCAGCATACGCTGGCAAGATCGCCAAGGTGTGACCGCGATTTTGACACTTCCATTTCTACGGCAGTTATGATTCCAATCGTTGTGCGTCAGCCTTTTAATAGGCTACGTCACGACATCGTCGGCGATGCGTGCAACGCGCTATGCCCGAGTTAGACTATCGTTGGGCATCGGTTGTGTAGGCCGACAACAGGTTCAGCATTCGTTGGTATAAGTTATCTATAACACAACGAAACGTTCTGTGTAGTTACCAATGCGTTATACACAAGACCAAGTCGCTATGAATACGTCCGAATCTTTAAAAAAAAACTTCAAAAGTTCAACGTAAGCCAGCGTTTTACATACATTTTAACACGTTGCCATCGCTGGCTAAAACGTCAAGGTGTGACCGGGCCTTTAGATTAGAGGAATTTTGACACAAAACAGACAGAACACACATACACTGATGTGTTTTAACATTAATAGGTCGACTCTACGTTGAATATATTCAACTTCTGTTGAGTCCGGTACACAATAATTTTAGAGCTAAAAGTTCTTAGCTAACGTCAGCTAACAAAGAGAATTCTACTGAGCATGAGCACAAGCATAACCAACAATATAGCAGTGGTTTCAGAAATGTTGTATGCTGGTTTCAGCACAATTTGAACAATCTGAATCAATTAAGCCAAATTACCACAAAACACAGTCTGAGATATCTAAAAATGTATCGTATCAATATTTTACGGCAGGGATTCATTTTTCCTCAAATCCAATGGTTGGAATCAATTCAGCACCCCAAAAAACCCCCCGAGTTAGACATCCCACAAGTCAATATTGGCAAAAGTTAATTTTTCCGATTTTTTCGCGCAGGCCCTCTGAGCACCCGAACTTTGATTGGCTCCCCAGAATTTTCCACAAGGATTTGGGTTTGCACGAATTGATAGGTGTTAGTAGACACCTAGATGAATACGTTAGTGAAGAAATTTTTTGGTAAGCAATTTTTTCACAGATGGTCAATACAATTTGCTAAAATTCCCTAACTAACAAAACAAGTCCTGATGAGGGTTTTGCCTACTTTGATTACTCTTTCAAGTTTTCTGTGGGTTTGTAGTATTTATCAGGATTTTTTGCCAGGTGTTGCATACACTTGGTCCCCAATTTACACTCAAGATGCATTTCTAAAAACCCTTCCGAAATTCAGAAAAAGTGGTAATTGAGAGCAGTTTTTCACTCTGAAAAATGTCACAAATTGAGGATCGGTTTCTGGCTGGTAATTTTCAGTCATGATAACAAAACCAAACAAGAAAAAGAGCAATCAGAGATTGCAGACCCTCACCAGGACTAGTTTTGTGTGGTTATTTTGTGTGCTGGTGTGTTATGCAATTATCAAGAGACATAATTAGGACTGCCATGATATAACTGTTGGCAGTGATGACCAGTTCAGCCATTTCAGAGAAGTAGATTTTTGAAGGTTTTTTTTTTAAATAAAAAGATCAATATGGCTGCCGAAGCACGTGACCGATGATGTCATCAAATCTTTTTGTGGACCATTTTATCAATCGATGACGCTAAAAAAATTCATACTGATCAGATGTAGCATTCTACATATGCAATTATTATGTCATAATGAAGGCACCATATGATGTCATGAAAAATCACTCAATCCACATGAGGAGTACTTGCTATGTGCCAAGTTTCAATTTTTTCCTTCGTGCGGTTTCAGAGATACAGAGGTCCAAATTTTTCCCATTTTCCCAGCATGGCTGCCACACCACATGACCTATGATGTAATAATTATCAATAAAAAACATTCTTCCCGGGTAATTTCACGAATGATGAAAATTTCGTCTCAATCCGACAAACAGTTGAGGAGAAAAACATGAAAGTTCTGTGTGGATAAGGACAAACAAACAAACAAATGGACCCAAATGCAATACCCTCTCCTTCGGCGAGGGCAATTGCATACTAAAGACATATATGCAGTATATAATGGAGCAAGTGTATGTATGTATGAATGTATGTATGTGTGTATATGAATGTATATGTGTATGTATGAATGTATGTATGTATATGTGTATGTATGAATGGATGTGTGTATGTATGAATGTGCGCATATATATATATATATATACATATATAAATATATATATATATATATATATATATATATATATATATATATATATATATATATATATATATATATACATATATAAATATGTGTGTGTATATGTTTGAATGTGTGCATATATGAATATGTGTATGTATGCATGTATATATGTATGAATGTGTGTATATGTATGTATGTGTGTATGTATGAATGTATGAATGTATGTGTGTATGTATGTATGTATGTATGTATGTGTGTATGTATGAATGTATGTATGGGTGTATGTATGAATGTGTGTATATTTATGTATGTATGAATGGATGTGTGTATGTATGAATATGTATATATGTGTGTATGTATGTATGTATGTATGTATGTATGTATGTATGTATGTATGTATGTGTGTATGTATGAATATGTATGTATGTGTGTATGTATGAATGTATGTGTGTATGCATGTATGTATGAATGTGTGTATGTGTGAATGTGTGTATATGTATGTATGTGTGTATGTTATGTTTGTATGCATGTATGTGTTGTTACGCGCAGCCTCCATGACTCACGGTGAGTGCCCCACAAGTACCCAGAGGGGAGCGTGGCAGACAATTAACACGATGACTCCAAACTTTTATTTGAGTTGGTAACCAGGTGACACCAGCGCATGATAAAACAGGAGAAATTAAATGCAATTTATTAATTCCTACTGTCTACAGTTCAATCGCTAATATCATTCAAAAATAATTCCATCACAAAGATTCATCACCAGCCCTCAATAACTGTAAAATTCCCCACAGGAATACAAGTCACATTCAGTGCTTTTAAAACTTACTCAAAGTTACACACACAGGTTTCAATGCAGTTCTGAATATTCCCACAACTCTTACGAAGGTAACTTTACACTCATGCGTTTTTAAGACAACCCTTTCATAGTATACTTGCCGTGAATCAAAGTCTTTATCTTGCACTGTTGAAGGAAGCGTGCAGGCCCTGGATTGCATTCAGATGCTCACAATGTGCCATTGGTGATGAGCCAGCCATGTGTGCGGTGAGCAGGCCATGCGGGTGAATTTCTATGCTGTAAGGGATCACAATGCACTCTAGCCATGCCGTGCCATGAGAAGGAGGGAGGAGGGGCAACCTTGATTGAAGATGTCCAGAGAAGTTGGCGGCATGGAATATCAATGTCGATGACACCCACAGTGTTGCGTTGGTTCCTCGTGCACTCAACTAATCTGCCAGCAGGAAGAACCCACACCTGCGAAGATGCAATGGGTTACAATCAGGTCTGTGGTCAATGTGCGCCCAATAGTACAAGACTCACGAAGCCGTCACAGCCCACTCGCCGCCATGCACAGCTCACTTTGGCAAAACAAACTTGACTGCACTTAGCCGCTCCAAGGGCCCTAGACTCTGCTGGAGCTGGATCTTTGGTTCAACCCTCAAGTCCTCCTCCACTTCTCTCGAATGCTCACTGCTTCACCTTATATTGTAACGACACAAGGTCAACCCCGAAACCAGGCGACAGACAGTCTGAATTCCAAGACTGACCAAAGCTTGATCATTGGCTCTGAGTGTCGTTTTCCACAACAAATATTTCACCCAGTCCATCTCCCTCCAATGTAGGAGTGTAGCTGTCATGTTACTCGAACACTGTAGCCTGAACAAAAGTCATCCTCAAAGTTCTGTTGACAATGCATCATGGTGCCGAGATGTCACTGATGCATCCAGCTGTCTGCACACGTATCCTTTCACCCAATAACTACAACACATTTAATTCAAGTTGCCATTTACACAGTAATGGCCATATAATACTTAGCATTTCCAATTATATTGGATTCACTAAGCCATAGCAGTATGTCTCATCCACTCCTCTGAAAGATTTTGATCTAGGAAGCTGAAACTTTCAGGGATTCATGAGGGCACCCTGTAGTTGTGCATGTAAAAGTTGTGTTTGATTCCAACAAGTTTTGAAAAGAAAAATCTTTTTTCACCAATCTTGGCATGTTCTTCCTTTGGGGGGGGGGGAGGTGGGGGGGGTGCAATTGGAATTATCCAAACTGTATGACCACAATGTATTATAGAGGCACATAAGCAGTATGCATGTTTTTCACTTCATATACATAACCCGAGTTAATTATATTTTCAGGAGCGATTAAGATGGTGGTATGTTACCTATGTGCTGCCTCAATGAATGGATTGGTCAGAAGAACGTGTTGTGTGCTTTGAACAAGATCGCCCGTCGGTTAGGCACTCTGCTGTGGTCTTAATAATCATAATACCATGACCACCTTGGCAGCCCCCATGGAGAGCAGGTGCTTCTAGTCATACTATTGGCTTTATTAGCCCTCTTGGCAGCAGTATTTGCTGGTCATGTCCTTCCAGCCAGTCTTAACTCTTCACACACCACCTTGAAATTGTAAATCTAAATAATACAGCCAACCCAAATACTGAGAACATAGCATACGTGATATCAGTGACACTGAGGAAATTAAATATGTTTTGGGTTGCAACACTCAGAGATAAGAACTATTGACACGTGATGGACTAATAAACATGGTGGACTTATAACCAGTGTGCCAGTTTATCAGAAAATGGGTGGTCATTCGGATAAATGAAATAGTAGATTATATTATTAGTGCATTAGTAGTATTGTCATGGGCTGGCAGGATGGCTTCTAAGGTGTGCAGTCTGGGTTTAAATCCTGACATGGCTATAAACTATCATCCCAGTGTTTCACAAGTTGGTTGATTCATCAATGCATGTGCCATCCTAGTGATGGATGTTAAATGGTTGTCCCGTCTGCCAGCATTTGTTGGTGAATGTTTAAGAGCCCTTGGCGTCCTTTGCGAAGAGGAGGCAATCTGGCACCATGGCCAAATTCCAAATTCCTGCCTGAACCAGCAGAGGGCATTGCATCAGCAGTGCAGCCATGTCCTCAGCCAGAGATGTTATCTTGTAGCCTTCTGCTGCATACAAATGAAGGAGTATTGTTGTGTGCAAAGGCAGATTCAGTGACAACAAAAACCCCTATATTGGAAACTATGCAGCTTTCTTGTGGCTCCTGTAACCCAAGATCGGTGATATTTAACAATTGATGTCGGCCATCTTTGATTTTAGTGTGTGACGTAAAAACCCCCAAAAAAGTTCAGGAGGGCTACTCTGCTGAAATCGATTCAAAGGCAGAAAGGAAGCTTCATTCCAAATTTGGTGCTTTTATCTCCCCTGTAACAGTAAATTGACTAAGCCACATGACTATTGTTGTACAGTACACACCAATCAACTACTGCTGCATTGTTTCATATTAATTTGCTGATATCATTTATTCTGCTTTTTTAACTTGTTCTCTTTTATTTGATATTTTCTGGAAAGGGCATTGAGATATCTCCCTGTGAAAGATGACCTGCAAATAATAATATCTTTTGAGTTGTACTGTTTTTAATAGCTGGATTATCACTATTATCATGAAATGAACAATGAACAGAATAGCTCATTCAAGAAAGAATCCCAATGTTCAAAGTATATTGTAATTATTCTAAGCTGGTTCATAATGGAAAAACAATTTTACATTCAAATACAGTTTCAATCAGCATATTACCCTTTATATTATGAGAAACGTCCTCATTGTCAGCAAACGAGAGTGGTGTTACAGAATGCAAACCAATTACAGCAATCTAAAATGGCACACGTTGTTTATGAGACCAATTTGGATGCTTGCTTGTGCCAGCCTCTTATAGCAAGTAATTAATGCATGAGTTTTCTGTGCCATACAGCAGAAGTACAGGGACAGGCCTTCATGACCAATTAAACAGCAGTCAAGTTGGACAACCACATATTGTTTTACAGGCAAGATGTTTGCATTGAAACAATTATTGTAAAAAGTTAAATATACTTTAAAAATGAGTACCATTATAGATGAGATACAAATGTGTTTTTTACAAGCTCAAAAAGCAAAAATGTTGATTCCTAAAATTGAAATTATCCAGGAGACATCGAGAGTACTTATTTCTCGAAAATCACAAAACAAAATCCGATCTTATCTCTAATCTTATCGCAGGCAGATTGCAAAAGCTCCCTCAAAGGGCTCAGCTTACACGTTTATCCCCTGGGGTTGTGGTTTCACCGGCCTTTTCCGATTGGCCAAGCTGACGGCCATGTGTCCCCTTCGTGACATCAGGAGCCAGGCTACATTTTTCCTGGCAACAGGCTACAATATCAGATGGCCATGTGGTTATAAAATAAATAAATGTAATGGGAGAAGGAGCAAGAAGAAGAGGAAGAAAGACAAGGATTGATATTGGAACATGTTTCTCTGTACGAGCGATCACAGCAACTCTAATGCAACCATTATGGAACAACTTTTTGTTTGATACTTTGGTGTTTGGTACTCAGACCCAGCCAGACAACACATTTCTTGAACATCATGAAAACAACAAGAACTGACGAGTCAATAAACAAGTAGCATGCTTCATTTGCAGCTTATTCCTTTCATAAATGTAAAATATTATCAGACTGAAAGCTGCTGAATGGTGTACTGCATACGAAACTTCCCGTCCATCAAAGAGTAAGTTAATCTAACCAGCCAACCTGTCAGTAGTGTGGACATTATGGTTGCATAAACTGAGCAACTTTCACCTTCAATGAATGCAATAGATGTTTTTGTATAATGTACGACAAAAATGGCAAATAGATACGACTTCACAACATGTAGTACAAGAACAACAAAAAAAAATCTAACATTCTTCATCTCCCAACTACTTCAGAACAATTTATCCTTCAGCCAATGGTTGTAAAATCCATTTTCACTCATTCGTGAGAGAGTCTGGCCTCCACCACATTCCAACATTGACAATGAAATAATCAAGTGACCTTTTCATGAACCTTTTGGCAATTTTGTAACTGCTCCGCCTTCTCTCCCAGACTCATCTCCGAGTGTCTCGTCCCTATATATTTACATATCCACGGGCAAGCATCTCACCCAGAGCCACACCGACCTCTGCCATCTCACACACCAGCTTCGGTACTTGTCTGGATGTCTGCTGCCGTTTCACAACATGTGACTCTCATTGGTGGAAATTATTACATCCACCACCTAAGGTGAAGGAGGTTATGTTTTCACCCCTTTCTGTTTGTCTGTTTGTTTGTGTACAGGATAACTCAAAAGTTGTGGACAGATCTCGATGAAATGTTGTGGAGAGGTTCGGTGTGTGACAAGCACAAATCGATTAGGTCTTGATGAAGATCCGAATCCGGATCTGGATACGAGTTATTTAATTTTCAAAGTGATTCTTCGCCATTGAGAAATAAGGCCAAAAACGAGAAAGTAATGGAGAGCATGATATTTCAAAAATGTATTGGGCCCGATATGTTCTCGTGGATCAGGAGATAACAACCAACACACACACACTGAGAGCTGGGAAAACTGCATTCCACTTATAGAGATAACAACCAACGACCAATAACAAATAACACACACACTGGTGTCAAATGCCATTGTGGTAATACAGTTTATGGACATACACACTTTTGCAAATGTACACAAGCATCAAGTAAATAAAAACGGAAAACAAAGATTTACCTTGAAACAGCATTCTTTGAAAGAGGATTTAAAGTGGGTAATTAGCGAAATACAATTTTAAAATGTATCAAGCCACAGAACACAAAATGTTGATCTCTACTCTATGCCTTCGTAACTCGAACAAACATGGTGAACACCTGGTCGGATGGACCTTCAGGTCAGGTATGGGAGCATGTGCCAGAACAGCGCATCACTGCGTCCACTTTCCGCCGGTACTCCAGGGGCCTCCGTCTGGCCATCCCCCAGGCAGATGCCAGGCCCAGCCCCATCTCGTTGAGATGATGGACAACCTGCTGCAACCATGAGGCACGTGGTCGGCCCACTGGCCTCCTCCACTCATGAGACTCCCTCGCTGAGAGAATCTGGTGAGCAGGATCAGCGTCAGGAAAACGAGCCACATGTCCATACAGCCGCAACTGAAGCTCACGGACTATGCAGGTAACAAATCTCATCCGAGTCTCTCTCAGCAACCGCTCGTTGGACACAAAATCCGACCAGCGATAGCCAAGGATTCTCCGAAGAGACCTGGTACCAAAGGAATTAAGTCTCCGTCTCAGATCCTTGGTCAGAGTCCAAGTCTCGCATCCATAGAGCAAGACTGGAAGTACCAAGGACCTGAAGACTCGGACTTTCGTCCTCCCGCACAGGTACCGGCAGCGCCACACCCCATGATCCAGTGAATCCATGACTCCCCAGGCCCGACCCAGACGTCTATTGACCTCTGACTCGCAGCCAGCTCAGACATGAATATCACTGCCAAAGTAAGTGAATCTCTCCACGACCTCAACATCCTCACCACAAACAGACACAGACAGGACAGCAGCATCCAAGATGTCACCGAAAGCCTGGATCTTAGTTTTGACCCAAGAAACCCGTAATCCCAGTGGCTCCGACTCCTCATTCAGCACCTCGAGGGCTCCCAAAAGGATGTCTAAAGTCTCCGCAAAGATGACTGCATCATCTGCAAAATCAAGGTCCGAGATATTGACATTCCCAAACGATGCACCGCAACTTGATCTCTCAGACATCCTCCCTAAAATCCAGTCCATACAAGTGCTGAAAAGTGTGGGGGGCAGTACACATCCCTGACGAACTCCAGTAACAACTGGAAATAAGTCAGAGATCGCACCACCACACTTCACAGCACTCTCAGTACCAGAGTAGAGTTCAGACATCAGATCGATCAGTTCTGGTGGCACCCCACGAAGACCAAGAATCCTCCAGAGGACATCCCGATTCACTGAATCGAACGCTTTACAGAGATCAACATAGGCTGCAAGCAGCCCCTGCCGAAACTCTCGTCTGCGTTCGGTGAGGACACGAAGGGCAAGGATACGGTCAATCGTTGACCACTTTGGTGTAAAGCCTGACTGCTGTGGACGCTGGTGCTCAAGCAGATGGTGGCGAACCCTATCAATAATTATCCGAGCAAAGACCTTGCCCGGCACTGAGAGCAGCGTCACCCCTCGGTAGTTGTTGCAGTCTTGGTGATCACCCTTCCCTTTCCAGAGAGCGACAACAAGGCCCTTCTTCCAGTCAGTCGAGATGATGCCTGTGTTCCAGGCAGAGCACAAAACTGCATGCAACGACACGAGTGCAGCATTTCCACCAGCCTTGAGAAGTTCGGCATGGATGCCACAGATCCCTGGAGCTTTGCCCCGTTTCAACTGGTTCACCGCAGCCCGTGTTTCCACAAGCGAAGGTGGACCACAGTTGATTCGAGGGTCAGCAACAGGGATTGTAACACCCTTGACGTCCAACTCGACAGCTGGGGGATCAGCCTGGTACAACCGCTCAAAGTAACCGGCCCAGCGGGCCTTCACTTCAGACTCCTCTGTCAAGAGCCTACCACTCTCTGCTCAAACTGCAGTGCTCCGAGGGATGGGCTTGGATGAACGTAATGCGCGAATTCCCCTGTAGGTGGGACGAGAATCACCTGTCCACAGGTGATGCTCTATCCCCTCACAGATTCCTCGCACATAGGTCTCCTTGTCCACCCTCAGTGCAAGTACAGTTTTACGCCTCAGCTCAGCTCTGCCATTCAGCCTGGCCCTGTGACTCTGGTCAATGGTATCCAGTGTCCCTTGAGAGACAAAATTCTTCTTTGCCCTGCGGTGAGCTCCAAGACATCCACCGGCAACATCAAGGACGGTGGTCTTGAAAGCGCTCCACAACTCTTCAGGACCCCCCAAAGCACCCAGACCCCCCCAAGTTTCCACTCAGCCTGTTCACAAATTCCTCAGCGACTCGGTGTTCGATCGTTTTTTTTTGTTTGTTTGTTTGTTTTTTCTCCCCATTACCTTCAATTTCTATCCTCCCCATTACCTTCAATTTTCATCCTCCCCACTTTCCAAACATCCCCCATTCTCCCAACTAATCTCTTTCTTATCTCAAAAAAAAAAAAAAAAAAAAAAAAAAAAAAAAAAACCCAACAACAACAATAACAACAACACGCTCACCTTCTCCCGATTCTGCTACTTCTTCTTCCTCTTAACTTCCTCCTCGTCTTCCTCGATTTCTTTTTTTTTTACACTTCCATGACCTAATCTGTTGAACTCTCTCATACATTAATATTAACAACAAAAACGATCTTATAATGCTTCATCTTCCTCTCTCACACATGTGGTACTCTTTACTGTTTCACAATGCACTTCTCTTCTGCTATTTTAACAGACTGCTCTCATTTCGACCTCTCCTTCATTCCTTGCCTTAAAAATCCAACTATTACAGCGCTTCTTCTCTCCATGCTCTGAATTCGCCTTCATTGCATCCATCAAGAATTGTGTTAAATCGCATCTCTGACCTAAAACTTTTAAAAACCACAGTTTGCCATGGATGCTCCCTTTCCATCAACCATTCTTTTTCCAACTTCAGTGCCAACTCACCCCTCACCCCCTCACTCTCACTCTCAAAGCAACCATCCCACTCTTCTCCCTCCAAGCCTCCCTCTCACCTCTTTCAAAAATTCCCCCTCACCTTTCTCCCACCTTTCATCCCCCTCACTCTTCCTTCTCTAAGTTGCCCCCACCTCTCATCCACCAACCTGCCTCCCTCCACTGCCCTCTCACCTCCATCTCTTCACTCCACCTCCTCAAATCCTCAACTGCCATCTTCCTTGTCTCTTGTCCCCCCTCTCTCCCAGCACCACAGAGCCTTTTCTCCTCCTCATTCGGCCCCCTCCCCTCGCTATTCTGCAATACCCCACACTCCTTCAGCAACCCTCCTTACCTCCCCCCCTCGTCCTACCCTCCCCCGCCCCCTCCACCTCCTGCACCCAAAGCCTCCTCCCCTACCTCTTCATTAAAAGTGTGGACCTCAAATATCCGGGGCCTTCGCTCAAACCTTTCAGATCTTTCCATGCAGGTTGCCACTGACAAACCAGACATTATCTGCCTAACAGAAACTTTCCTCTCCCAAGACGTGTCTGACTCCCAAGTATCTCTCCCTGGTTACTCCCTCTTACGGTATGACAGACCTGAGCCTCGTCCTGGTGGAGGTGTTGCTCTCTTCATCAAAGACTCTATTCCTCCACTCTCCCTGCACTGCTCTCACTCCCCCACACCCCAGGAATACCTCTGGCTTCGGCTTCCCCTCCACTCCCACCTCATGTTTATATGTGTACTGTACCGTCCACCGAACAGTGATGACTCCATCTACACCTCACTCTCCGAAAACATGGACCATCTTCTATCTTCTCATCCAAACTCTCTCTTCCTCTTATGTGGCGACTTCAATTGTCATCACGCCAGTTGGCTAGGTGTGGGTACCTCTCTCACCTGCCATGGGACGTCAGCAAAAGCTTTCTGTGACTCATTGGGACTGACTCAATCGGTCAACTTCCCGACCCGGATCTCAACCAATGGTACTCCATCTCTTCTGGATCTGATTTTGACAAATTT
This sequence comes from Eptatretus burgeri, assembly GCF_056783735.1. Classification (NCBI taxonomy): domain Eukaryota; kingdom Metazoa; phylum Chordata; class Myxini; order Myxiniformes; family Myxinidae; genus Eptatretus; species Eptatretus burgeri. Next base: position 3,095,275 of record NC_140978.1, read on the forward strand.
CCCTGACAATATCTGCTGCTCTTCCTTCGCTCCAATTGGTTCTTCTGACCACGTCCTTGTTAAAGTGGACATCTCTCTGGCTGTCATCAGAGAACCACCTCACCGCCGTCGAGTCTGGCATTTCACTCAAGCCGACTGGCAGGGTCTCCGAGCAGCCATCAAACTTACAGACTGGTCTCCTATCACTACTTTCTCAAACATCAACTCATCCTGGGAATTCTTTCAAAGAAACTTGCTCTCCCTCATGCACAGATTTATCCCCCTCTCGTGTTCAGTTGTCTTACCCTTCCTCCCGCCCTTGGTTTACTGAAGCTTGTGGCGAGGCAGTTGTCCTGAAACAACTTGCCTTTGCCTCATGGAAAGCAAACCCAACTGAGGGCAATCTCAGTTCTTTCCACAAAGCTCGGAACAAGTGTGTATCTACCCTCAGGAGAGCCAGAAAACAACATCTTTCTCATCTCAAGTCTGAACTCTCAGACCTCTCTCCCTCCTCAAAATCCTGGTGGCGTTTAATCAAATCTGTTTCTGGTGTATGTTCCCCCTCCATCCCCTCCCTTACCTCAAATGGCCGCACTGCTGATTCCACACGTGATAAAGCTGAATGTCTAAACTCGGTGTTTGCAGCTAAATCTTGTGTCCCAAACCCATCACTATCTCTACCCACTTTACCCAGTCGCACCCAACTGTCCCTGGACTCTGTATCCTTTTCTCCTGACAAGGTGGAAAGCTTGCTTTCAAACCTCGAGTCAGATTCTGCAACCGGTCCAGACGGCATCAGCCCATGTGTCCTCAAAGCCTGCTCTTCTGCTCTTGCTCACCCTCTCTCTGTTCTATTCACCCTCTCATTTTCCCAAGGTCATCTGCCATCTGCTTGGAAATCTGCTAACATCACTGCCCTGCATAAAAAAGGTGCAAAAACAGATCCCTGTAACTACAGACCAATCAGCCTTCTCCCAATCATCAGCAAGGTTATGGAATCCATCATTGCTTCAGACATGAAATCCTTCCTCTTCTCCAATGGCTTGATTTCCAATCATCAATTTGGTTTCAGACCAGGTCACTCTACCCTGGATATGCTGCTACTGCTCTCCCATCAATGGATGGAGGTCCTCAATGCCAGACAGGAAATCCGAGCCGTATCCCTGGACATATCACGTGCTTTTGACACAGTCTGGCACCCTGCCCTACTCACCAAACTCTCTTCCAATGGTATTCAAGGCCATCTCCACTCATGGCTCGCAGACTTCCTCTCCTGTCGCAGTCAACGTGTGGCCCTAAATGGAGTTCTTTCATCCCCTCTTCCTGTGCAGGCTGGAGTTCCTCAAGGTAGCGTTCTGGGCCCTGTTCTTTTTCTGGTTTTCATCAATGATCTCTCGGACTCTCTGGAAAATCCTCTATTTCTCTTTGCCGATGACTCCACCCTCTGCCGTACCATCTGTCATCCCTCAGACCGGCAAGCAGCAGCTTCTTCGCTCACTGCAGATCTGGATAAAATCACAAACTGGTCCAACACGTGGAACATGTCTTTCAATCCACACAAATCTCACACTCTCACTATGTCTCTTTGAAAGGACCGTTTACAAAACCCCCCCCATCCACTTTCTCAACAATCCTCTGGAAGAAGTCTTTTCTTTCAAGCTTCTGGGTCTCACTATCTGCCATGACCTTTCCTGGGAAAGTCACATTTCCAACCTTGCCTCAAAAGCCAGTCGCCGACTGGGAATCCTCCGTCGTGCAAAGTCCTTCCTCGGCCCTCTTGAGCTCCTGACTACTTACAAAGCTTTTGTCCGTAGCCTGATGGAGTACTGCTCTCCCCTCTAGGCTGGTGCTCCTGCCTCCCACCTTTCTCGACTTCACGCTGTCGAAACCAGGGCTTTTAAGATCATTGGCATCTCCCGCAATGAAGCTGAGTCTTTGGGCCTCTCACTCAATCACCGCAGGTTGGTCGGTGGTCTTTCTGTCTTCTACCGACTCCTCTCCAACCTTGCCCCCCCTGCTCTCTCTGCGATTTGTCCCAACCACATTTCCACAGGGCGCTCAAGGTCCGCCAACAACCCCCTTCTGGTAAAACTACCAAAATCACGAATCACTGCTCATCTTCACTCTTTCATTCCTCTTTTTTCCCGCCTTTGGAATAAACTTCCTCACTCTATTCTTTCCCATTCTTCCCTCCAGGCTTTCAAAACAGCTGTTCACCACCACCTCTTATCTTCCCCCATCCAAATCCTCGATCTTTTCTACCCCCGATAATCCACCCAAGCCCACTTCCTTCAATTCTCCTGCTTTCCTTCCTGAAAGTCCCTGTAATGTCCATCTTCTCCTCGCCATGTTCCCCCTCCCATCCCCATCCCTCTCCCTTCCACAGTTCACCTGTGTCTGTTCCCCAATGTTTTGTCCCTTCCACTCCCACCCCTCTTGTCTCATGCCTCCTTGCTGTGAGTTGTGTGTTAGCTCTCATTCGAGCCTCGACCAAGGTATACAAAAAAAAAAAAAAAAAAAAAAAAAAAAAAAAAACTCTCTCATCCCTGAGCTTGCCAACATCCAGCCTAGGCTGGGATGGTACCATTCTCCAGGATTTAAGGTTCAGCTTTAGAGTTGCTACAACAAGCCTGTGGTCAGTATTGAGGAACTGAGCACTCCGGTAGACCCTGCAGTTCTGGATCATCCTCCAACGACCGTCAATGAGGACATGGTCAATCTCCTTTGCCACACCACCAGCGTTGGAATACCAAGTCCAGCGATGAGCTTGTGGGTGCTGAAACCATGAACCAGCTACCCTAAGTCCATGACTTATTGCAAAGTCAAGGAACTTGGTGCTATTCTGGTTCATAGTTCCTGACCCATGGGGACCAACACACACCTCATAACCATCCCTATCAGTTCCAGTCGATGCATTGAAATCCCCCAAGACTAGAAGTGCATCTCGTCTGGGGCATGATCAACCACAGACTCGAGTGTGGCGTAGAATGCATCCTTCACGGTGAGATCACTCGCCTCAGTCGGAGCATAAACAGAGACCAGGGAAATGACACCTAAGGAGTGACGAATCCTTAATCTCATAATACGCTTGTTGACCGGTGTTACCTCAATTATCATTGGGGTCAGCTTATTGGACACAACTACAGCAACTCCTTGGGTATGGTAACCATCAGAGCGACCAGACCAATAGTAGGTGTAACCACCCACCATTATCTCGCCGCAATCCGGTCTCCAAACCTGAGAGAGAGCTGCAATCCCGATGTCCAAACGCTTGAGCTCAGATAATAACAGAGACAGGTGATCATCCTCTCTTAGGGATAGGACATTCCAGGCACCCACCCGAAGGGACCGCCTCAGGTTAACCCAAGGAGACCGCCGTCTGGTGGACGACACCTCAGCACCACTCCGACACACTCTCCCGCAATCTGACCCAGGGATGTTACCCCGTGGTTTCCCTCCTATCATCAAAGATTGGGGGTCCCGAAGGCTTTGCCCCAATCCCGTCATCCGGTGAGCTGCCCTGCGAAGGGAAGCTGCACAGGAGGTACTCCCACGGAGTGGGTTTTCAGATTTTTTTGCGTTTTTGCGTTTTGCGGAATGAAGGGTTTTACAGTGGCCAGAGTGCAAATCCTGCCACCGACCTCCTAATAAGAAGTAACCCAACTGTAGTAGTACGTCCGCAGACACAGTCGGGCACTAGATATGGATGGCTGTTGGCTCATAAGGAGCTCCTCCGTCCTTTGACAGGTTTTGTTTTTAATCCTGCTGGGTGTCCATATCCAAACACCCTCCTCACCAGAAAATCTGGTTGGGGAGATGGTTTAGTCGCCGACAACCCGACCATGGAACAGGTTCGTACAGGTTTACATGGTACCTGTAGCAGGTCACAGATCAAACCTGACCTGACCTGAAACATGGTGAACACCTGGTCGGATGGACCTTGTGTTTTTTAAATATATATCAATGTCAAAATGAGAGGTGGATAACAATAGAGATCGCATAAAAAGCTGAAACAAAGCGATGTCCAGTAAAAATATCATTGCACATTTTCAATGGATGAGACACCTCCCGAAGCACCCACCGCCCGACCCAATAAAGGTGGAAACATACATGTAATCAATGTGAGATTGAAAGCACGTGTACTTTTTCCCAAATCAAATCAAAATTTTTCCCAAATTTTTCCCAAACTGAACGGTCGATATGAAACGGCTCCCTTGGCACACAATTAGCAATCACTGAACTCTCGTATTAAACATACACCTCCCAGAGATGCCCAAAATGTCCAAATTGGACAAATCAACACTTTTCTACAAGTCGGAACTGCTTATAAGTTCCATTCTGGAGCTTAAATTTTGTAATTCTTCTTAATTTATGGGATACGAGTGGCGATCGCATGTGCAGAAATGAAATAAAACAACAAACGCTGACATCTCCAGGTGTTTATAGACATTGTGATGTACCCAGCGATTATAATCGCCTCGCTGTCTGGGGTCTTAAGGCGTTTCCTGGGTAACCTGGCTGGGGTTTGAAGCCGCCTTGTTTTTTGGCCTGCTCAACCTTACCTCGACTTGTAACAGGCCGCAACTTGGAACACCTGTTCATCATAGCTACTAATTAGTAGTACGTATCATCCGATTGACATGAAATTTGAAGAGGATTTATATTTCAGGTCACTAAATTCAACCAGCCAATTATTTTTGAGGTCAACTTGGACAAAAAAAATCAACATAGGCTGAAGGTCAACAACTAAGACGGTGTTTCTAAAATCCTCAGTTTTCATCCGATTGACTTGAAATTTGAAGAGGATTTTTTTTCAGGTCACTGAATTCAACCTGCCAATTATTTTTCAGGTCAACATGGACCAAAAGGTCAACATAGTCCAAGGTCAACAACTAAGATGGTGTTTCTAAAATCCTCAATTTTCATCCAATTGACTTGAAATTTGAAGAGGATTTTTTTTCAGGTCACTGAATTCAACCAGCCAATTATTTTTCAGGTCAACATGGACCAAAAGGTCAACATAGTCCAAGGTCAACAACGAAGGTGGTATTTCTAAAATCCTCAATTTTCATGGCATTGACTTGAAATTTGAAGAGAATATATATTTCTGGTCACTGAATCCAACCAACAATTATTTTGTCAGTTCACATAAGCCAAAACGTCAACATAGGCAGAATTTCTAAAATCGTCAATTTTTATCCGATTCACTTGAAATTTGAAGAGGAGTTGCATGTTTGGTCATTGAATTCAACCACCAATTATTTTTAGGTCAAATTTGTTTTTTGGATTATGCAAGTGTCGTGCTCTGCAGGACGTTGTCTTCTTGTGTTTCTTTGTGTGCTTGTCTGTCTGTCCGCAAAGAAATTTCGTGGTTTTCTCCGCAACTGCTTGTCAGATTGAAACAAAGTTTTCACCATTGTTGCGACTACTTATGTAGAATGTTTTAATAATTATTATGACATCATAGGTCACGTAGTGTGGCAGCCATATTGGAAAAACAGAAAAACTTTGGACCTCTGTCCCCCTGAAACTGCATGATGGAAAAAATTGAAACTTGGCACATAGCATGTTGAATGAGGGTGATATTTATGGTCATATTTTCCCTCGTTATGACATCATAACTGCATATGTTAAATGCTACATCCAATTTGTATAAATTTTTGAGGGTCATTTCGGGATTAAAATGGTCCAAATTTTTTTTTTTATGATGTCATTGGTCACATGATTCCACAGCCAAATTGTTTTTTGTTTTTTTTTTTACTTCAAAAACCATATTCTCTGAAATGTCTGAAAAGATCGAGGTGAAACTTTATCATGTGACCGCCTATCCATCAGGAACAAAAGTGTCACATATATGACGTCATAGGTCACATGGTTTGGCATCCATATGAAATTTACCCTAAAACTGACAAAAATACACCACTCAAAAGAAGTCCTCTGCAAGAGTTTGCAACCTCTGATTGCTCTTTTCCTTGTTGTCTTTGATTAGCATAAGTATACCAATTTTCAGTTTTCTAGCCCACCTAAAAAGCATTAAACATATATAACAATGAGTCAGTGAGCGAGTGGTAAGAAAGCACTTTATATTGTCTCAGTTTTGGGAATCCTCAAATAGTTAGAGCTAGTTATGTTGTAGTACCATATATTGTTTAGTTAAGTGTCTGATGTTTATGTGATTATACAAGTGTTGCATATGTATTATATGAATGGGTCCCCCCCTTCCTTTCCATATTGTGTTTCTAACCCCGACAGCCTATCGTGTTAGATGTTCCTTCCCGGATCTGTCTTATCCCTCCAACCCCCATAGGAACTGACCATAATTTGGTATCTTTTAATGATCCAAAACCAGTTCAAGAATGATACATGCCCAACCACAACTAAAACCAAATTGGTGTTCATGCCCCAAATTAACCAACCAATTGAGGCCGATTCAAGCAGATCACAGAACAGAAGTGGGTGGAGGTCCAGGCATGAGCAACAAAAAAGGCCGTATTTAATATTGTTGTGGTTCTGCGAACCACATCCCTCCAAAGCAATAGCAAGCATCATATCACGGTCCCTAGACAGTTATTCCATTAATACACATTCAGACAGACCCTTCCCTTTTGTCTAGTGGGACAGCATGTTGTGTAAACTTCATAGCTAGGTCTGATTAAATCTCTGCACTCATTCCTAATCTTTTTTCAACTCTTCTACTCTTATTCCTGAGGTAAGTCCCAACGACGTGTGCCCTTCGCTGTGAGATGTGTCCTCAGCAAAGGCCAAGCAGACATTATGCCAGACACCCCTCTACAAAAATCACAGCCTCCAAACACACATGCAGCAATAATTTCCAAACACATACCGAGGAGATTGAAGAAACAGCACACCAAATGTTGAAAACTTGCAAAGGGCACGTGGCCACACCCTTTTCCACCCATTACTCCATTTAATAATTATATTTCTCTTCTTCTTCAACTCAAGTCGACACGCAACAATTATATCCAATCCTTTCCCTCAATTCCCTGACAGATTAGGGCTGGCACCGTGCATTCGACCACCTCTGATAATTGTGAACATGATGCTCGATGAGGGGCGGGCCCGCGTGCTGACCATGTGTCCAATAGCAGACCCACACGCACTGTACGGGGCATTCTCGATGGTGGGCGGACCTGTGCACTGACCACGTGTCCAATGGCAGACCTGCCTACACTGTACAGAGCATCCTCGATGGTGGGTGAACCTGCACGCTGACCACATGTACAATGGCAGACTCACGCGCAGTCAGTGATACTTTATTATCATGCAGAATGGGGCACAAATAACACACACCTTTGGTCGGGTCTGCGGATGGGGTTACAATAACGTCTTACCATCAGTCTTCGCTCACCACGACAGCCACAAATGTCTCCCGCGGATGGCAGACATCCTCGCACACCTCCGCCTCGATGCAGCTGCTACAAGGCAGAGGAATTCTGTGTGGCCGGATCGCTTGGGCTGCATGGTGCACCACGGAGCAGGCACGTTGACCAGCTCCAACCACGGTTTGCCAGGGCATGACACAGGGTTCAGTGCAAGGCGATTCATTTCATGGGGTTCAGAGGGAGACGATTCCGCAGCTTGGAACCATCTGGCCGGAAGTGAAGTGGAGCCACTTCCAGTCATAGCGGTTGGCCCGTGTGCTGGCCATGGCCCAACCAGAGTGCTCGATTTGGGTGACGACATCGCTTCGGGTCGTCGCCCCCGCCCTGCACCACTGGATCGATAAAAGGACGGATCGTGGGACGGTCATTGTTACTGAGTCGTTCAAGTGTTGTTGCTGCCAATCGTTCCTGTCTTCATTCCTGTTGGCTCGTTCTGCCTGACTTGGGATCGGCAACCTACCCATTCGCCTGCTGACTCTGCATTCTTCACCACCTCGCCGCCCTTCTCCACACACTTGCTTCATACTCGGCCTCTCTCCACCCATTGGCTTCTGGCTCCACCCAAGTCCCTCCCTTCATGCCTGATGGTTGTGTCTCATTCTCTGGACAGACGCTAGCTTCACGAGTGCCACGAAGCAAGAGACGACCCTCCAGCTGTCAGGGAGGTCCCTCCAAAACGTCCCCAGCAGAGCATCCCTCCAAAACGTATTGGTGGCACGGTCAGGCAATCATGCAAGGTGTTGAGAGACCATTAGAGTCATCTCTCCTCTTTTTCTCTTCATCAGGGTGTGTGTGTGTGTGTGTGTGTGTGTGTGTGTGTGTGTGTGTGTGTGTGTGTGTGTGTGTGTGTGTGTGTGTGTGTGTGTGTGTGTGTGTGTGTGTGTGTGTGTGTGTGTGTGTGTGTCCTGGTGCCTGTCCTCGCTCAAGTTATGATTGTACAATAATTATGTCGGGATAACTCTGCTCTGTCCGCTTTTGCAAGTTGCTTGTGTTATTGCCGCACCTCTCACATTTCTTCCTATTCCTGCTACAGACAACAATAAAAAACATTCACTGTGCCATATATCTTTCCTCACCTTCCTGTTAATAAATCCTTTGGAGAAATTATCCCAGCTCGTTTTCATCTTTTCTTTCATTGATCCAGCATGGTCCGTAACCTAACTTAACCGGGACTTTATTTCCAACGATCTGTTCCTTTTATCCAGTATGTCCTTGGCAGTGTCGCTCAGTTGCATCTGATCCAGTAAAGTGATCCGGTTCAGACAAGGCATACCGAGGGCGTGTCCCCCGGTAATTATGTCATGTGATTATTTAGGTAACCTGATTAACCCATAGACAGGAGGTCACATGGTTGAGTTATTGGCATTCACTGTCAGTTCGCAATCCGCCGCATCACGGAATTATCCGTGTGCGATGGCCTGCAATTCTGGGGAATCTGGTGGGAACCCGAGATAGCTCCCCCCCCCCCCCCGGTGGTCTTTTCACCCGACTGCCGGCCTGCAACAATATCTTACCAGCCTTGCAAGAGAGCCACATTTGATTTTAGTCCTGGCTTGGCTCTTTTAAGATTTGGCTATTCTGTCTGAGGTTCCCACCCTTGCTTGTGGATATACACATTTCGGTGCGCTTGGTAGGAGGAGAGGGAGGTTGTGGTGCACACCACGTGGCTGTTGGTGTCCCCAGAGTCCCCAGAGCATCAACTCAATTAACACCAGATTGCAAGGGTGCCATTCACCGACGTTACGAGGAACACCCACACCCTCCAGTAGTCATGGGCTTTTCAGCTTGTGCAACAAATCCAGAGGGATGTGCCGGTTCCCCGGAAGCATCGCACCAGATCAAGGGGGGGGGAGGTGTCTGTCTTGTCTTCCCCAACTATCTCTCCCTCTTTCAGTCCTGTCTGAACAAAAGCAGGCCCATATCATAAGGTGCTAAGTAGCAGTAAACATCCGATATTCTGAGGGTCATGAATGTCACGTATGGATAATGGGAATCTTTGTATGTTGGTTGATAATGACAATGTAAATATGGATTGCGCCAATAAAACTGTTTGAGCTCTAAGTGTGGTGCATTCTGTTCAGCAAAGCAATGGCATACAGTGGTGCAGAGGTTTATAGGACAAGTCATAATTTAAAGTTCATTATGGGACAAGGAAGCTCAGCATCATTAAATCACTGATGGTTGTGTGGCGACTCGGCGGGAGCATCGCTGTAACCTGTGTCTCCCCCAGGGGGCAGCGCAGCACATCGGCACAAATGCTTGCTCAGGAGACGTGGGACTCACGGATTTGGATCAAAGTTATCTGGACCGGAACATGACCCAATAAAAATATTGTTGCGGATCCAGGGTTGAGGCTCATGAGAAGTGGAAGCACTCGAGTTCCTCCCGAACTCCCAGTCCTGCCGCCACCAAACGCAGATCACTCCATGTGTCAGTGGGTTGCTAATCAACCATGAGCACTGATTGGTAGCGCCAATCCTGGTAGGGTTTCATGACTTTTTTTGGTACCTTTCCTGTGGACAGCCACACCAAGGGGGGTCTCATGCCCTCGATGAGTACTTCCTTTAACTTACCTGATCAAGTGCAGCCGAATGGAGCTACAAAGTATGCATCGGCTAACAAGAGCCAATCAGTTGGGGTAAAATTTCCTGGCCATACTACGTGCAGACTACACTGGAGGAAAAGACACAACAAAACTAGGTACATTCACAATAACAGCAATGTATTACAAGCCAGGGCAAGGAAAAGCATGTGGCACAATAATCAAAGGTTTCACTACAAAAGCAATATGTACAGCAGAGGCAAGCAAATATTGATGAGTTGTAGTAAAAGAAAATACACATATGTACAAAAGAGGACACTGTGCAGTGCTAACCTCAATCCTAATCTTAACTTGCTCTGAGGGAGGTGCCATCAAAATCATACCTGAGGAAAGTTAGAGAGCAAGAGAGATGAGAAAAGGCAAGGTGTTTGTGACCTCTGATAATTGATGCGGCCGACAGGCCCACGCTTCCCAATCGCTGAGGAGGGGTAGGAGGGAGAAAAACTGAGTGTGTTATGGTGCAGGCGGTGTGATGAGGTGTAGTGATGTGCAGTGATGTGTGAAGGGGAAAATGTAAAGGTGTGGGTCAGGGGAATTTTGGAAATGAAGCAAAGTACGTTTAAGAGAATGGACTTAACGTGAGTGTAATTGCTAATGGACCGATACTGCTCATTCCGCATTCCGTTGACTCCATTCCATTCCATTCTGCTCTGCTCATCTCGCTCATTTTGTTGCACTCCATGACCCCAATAACAAGAGAAGAGAGAGCAGCCAGAGAACAGAGCTCTCTTTTATAACCCCACAGCCGGGGTGGCGCTTGAGAACAGAACTGGCGGAGTGATGGGCATTCTCCAGCACCCTCATTGGTTTAAGGACCATTACCCCAAGGTTCGCTCGGCCCATGTGAGGAAAATGGCCTCACTCTCACCGAACTCTGCCACATGATGGAGCTCTGAGATTAACATGGCACCAGGGTATTTGGTTGCACTCTCTGGCCACGAACATGCACCAAACACCGAATGAGAGCCGTAATTGAGTGGAATGCTAGGGATATCCACATGATGTTGAATGGAATTCTGTGCACTCTTGTACTCCAAGCTAGATTGCAGAATGTCCAGACCCGAGCAGCTATAATGGTACGTGCCACTCCCTTGTCTCCTGCCGGTCCAGACAGACATGGTGAACGTCAGTGGTGATGGTGGTTGAGTGATGGCAGCAATGGTGAAATGCAGTAGTCGATTATGGCATGGTGTTTCGTGGTTGAGGCGTTGTGATTGTGGCGGTTAATGGTGATGGTAAGTGAGCTTAGGTTGTGGTCCGATGGTGTGGGGGAATTATTTTGAAGACGTTATAGTGGTCCGAGGAATGTTGTTGTGTTGTGGTTTGAGTCTGGAGAAGGTTGAAGTGAAGTGTCTGTTGGGTAATGGTGAGAGGTTTGAAAGCGAGAGGGCGCACATATGCTAATGAGCTGCCTGTTGCTGTGGTCTGCATGCTTGAAGCATCAGAGAGGGTCATGTGTGCGACAAAGTAAATAAAATAGACAAATAATGGGACGAAAGACCTGCCTAAAAGCCCACACAATGCATATGACCCATAAACCCACAACACAATAGGGAAGGGCTATCTAAAACGAATACTAATGAAATAACTGTCTTCGGACCGCTATATACTGTGTGCCATTGCCTGGGGAGTGATGCTTTTGATGGTTTTGCAGAACTGCAACAATATACGAGATAATATGATTAATGCCCATCTGTTCCTTATGCCTGGTGTTGGCATAATGGTCAGGTGGTAGGCTTAGGATCCTAGGATCCTGAGTTCAAAACCCACTCAGATGTTGAATTAATATCAGGTGTGGTTGACTCTGCCCGTCATCCTTCCGAGGTTGGCAAAAATGAATGCCAGCTTGCTGGTATCCTGTGTCAGAGTGGCAACCCATCCAGGATTGTGTCCAATAGCCAAGGAGACTGCTTAAGCAGCACCAATGCTCTGCACAGAACATGGTCCCGATGGATGGGTCTGTTCTTTCCTTGCAGAATAACATCGACTGCAATTGCCACATAACAGATAAACACACCGTTTTCCTTTATTTGTACGGTTCATCTGCCTGAGAAAACAGAACTGCCTTTGGATGTTTCTTCTGTCCTTCCTGGCGATTGTATCCACGTCATTGGTTATAGATCAGATTGCTTAAGCCTAAAGGGGTCCACAGCTAAGTAGAGCAGAATGGTCTCCCTGGAATTGAATTTTGACATCTGGGATATAAAATGTTCCTCCTGTGCGATGTACTACATCAACATTGTGCTTTGCTATTTCATTGCATTTTTCACAAGGTCAATTATTTTTGGGTCGATTTTGTAGAGCACTGTGCATTATATTATCCACGAGTGTGGGACACCATCAAACATAGACACATCCAAGCGACGATGGAAATTACTGGAAAAATGTTCTGCAAAGACAGTACTCGATGAACCTGAGACATATCTCGGAGTTTGCGTTCATTGAGAATCAAATGGAAGACCAAATCCTGCATCGAAGTAATCAGAAGGAACCCAGAGAAATTAAGAGCAAAGGTTGAGTCATCAGGAGGAACCTGGAGAGGATTCAGGTTTCAGTAACTACTCCACTTCCCTCAAACCCAATCAGGTGCAGCCAAGTGAGCTTTACAGAAAAAATTTCTGCAATAATTCACTTCTCCTTCAAAAGACAGATAACGAAAGAGAGAAATAGAGTAAAAGAGATGAAAGAAAAGAAAAATCAAAAATTAGAACGAATAAAGAGAATAGTGAAAAAATTGAGAAAGAAGTGTGAAAGTAACAAAGAACAAAAATGTCAGGAAGAACCCAAATAGATAGATTTCAGCAATTACTCCCCCAGGCTCAAACGCAGCAATGTGTACAAACCACCAGAGGTCCGTGAGCAGGGAAGCACAATCCACACAGCATCAGGATATGGCACAAACATAATCAAATGGAAGACCAAATACTGCATTGGAGTCATCAGAAGGAACCCACAGAAGCTAAGAGCAAAGAGCAAAGAAGGCAGCCATCGCAGAACTGTGAAGCAACGGACTGACTCCACAAATCTCTTTTCTCAATGTTTACTACATTTTAACGTTGGTAAAATGTTTACTCTGCATCCATTTAATATCTGATGTATGGATGGTCAAAAAAAAAAGCACCCCAACTCGAGCTTCATTTATGGGACACCCCTCAGATTGGACGAAGTCATCAACTTTTTGTGGTGAGTAGCAGTCTAATGACAGGATATTTGTTATTGAATGCATCCGATCTGTTTACAGATGGTTTATTGTACAATATTACTATGGTTGAAGAGTGACCTCTTGTGATGAGCACGAGCATAGCCTCGTTTAAAGCTGCTGCTGCGCAAGTTCGAGTCTCCTACTTCTTTCCTTTGCAACACAAGGCTGTTAGCTAGCAGGTTGTGGTGTGCCGACTGTAGCTGCTGGATGAATCATTTTCTGGGGGCACAGCTGTGCCACTGATGCAGTGCCCTCTATTACCAGTACACATACTCATTTTGCCAAACTTGGAAGGATCCCACCTGGTGTCAACCCCACCTGGTGCTAATTTGAGTCAACCCCACCTTGTGATAATTTAACAGCCGACAAGGTTTAGAACTCAAGACCCCGAGATCTCAATCCAGCCACCTTAACCGTTAAGCCATCACCAAGCTTCACAAGGCTGCGGGGTGGCATCATTAGCTGAGGGTGCGACTGTGCCGCTGATGAAACATCCTCTGGAAGTTGGGGCAGGAATTTGGAATTTGTCCATGGTGTCGGCAATAGCTCACCTACTCTTCACGCAGGACTCCATAGGATCTTTAATGTCCACCAATGCCGGCAAGACGAGATGCCCCGTTTAACATCCATCCTAGAGATGGCACACACATTGATAAATCACCCTCCTGTGAAACAATGAACTGACAGTTTATAGCTGTGTCGGGATTCCAACCAAGGCTAGACAGCTTTGAGGTGAGTGTGAGTACCTTTAAATCTACGCCATCTCGCCAGCCGCGAGTACTACGAGTATAAAATGGCAATCAGAAATGACAAACGTCCTGAACTATGCTGGAACCATAAACGGCCGTGTTATGCTGATATATTTTAGAATCACAGCCAGGATACTGTGAATCAGAGACTTGATCACGAAGAAACCTTTTCTTTTTACTTTCTTTCGTGGTAAACCCAAGCTGGATAAGGCAGAGAATTAGGCAATAAATGATTATGTCCTTTGAAACATTGGGTTACATGCTGATAAACTCCAGATTAGAAGTGTCATTTCATAGTTGAAGTTGCAGAAAATAAAGTTGCAAATGAACCGTCTTTCATTTCAACAAATAATATTCCTTGTTCCTTGCCACACCAGAAATTTTAACACAACATTCATTGTGCTGTTTTTCTTTCATTATATCACCAGCAAATACAACTCGTCACTTCGCTGATGGGTCAATAAAGTGGAGAGGGGGAAGAAAGAGAGAGAGAGAAAGGTAAAGAGAGAGAGAGAAAGGGAAAGAAAGAAAGAGAGAGAGAAAGGGAAAGAAAGAAAGAGAGAGAGAAAGGGAAAGGGAAAGAGAGAGAAAGAGAGAGAAAGGGAAAGAAAGAAAGAGAGAGAGAAAGGGAAAGGGAAAGAGAGAGAAAGAGAGAGAAAGAGAGAGAGAAAGGGAACAAATACACCCGTGCGGGAGTGACGGTCATCTCTGCGAGAAACAAGCATGAGTTCCTGTTACGTGGGTGTAGTGTTCTCGGGTCAGGAGGGATTTTTGGCCAACTTTGAAGTCACGTGACGCGAAAACGAAAGCGAATATCGAAAATCCGGCCCGACCAAATCTAGATATTGTCCCATAGATTCATATGCCACAATCAAATTCAACATAAAACTTAAGAAATGTAGGAGGAGATAGATTTTGAAAATAGTCATTTTGCAACTACATGAAGCAGTTTTTGCAAAATTCAAAGTCGCGTGACGTGTACGTATTCAAAGATATCGGTATTCTTTCGAATGGACATGAAAGACAAGGTCAGCTGCTATGCAATAACACCATTCACTAACTTTTACCATGCCCAGTAGAGAATATATGGCCTCTTGAAGGTAGGGCAGTTTTTGCAAAATTTGAAGTCACGTGACACGAAAACAAAAGCGAAATTCGAAAATCCGTCCTGACCAAATTTAGATGTTGTCCCATACATTCATATCCCACAATCAAATTCAAGACCGCTTGAAGAAATGTAGGAGATAGATTTTGAAAATAGTCATTTTCGCATTTTTTGCCAACTTTGAAGTCACGTGACACGAAAACGAAAGCAAATATCGAAAATCCATCCCGACCAAATTTAGTTATTGTCCCATACATTCATATGCTACAATCAAATTCAAGATCGCTTGAGAAATGGCAGAGATAGAATTTGAAAAATCGTCATTTTCGCAACTTCAAAGGCCTCGTGACCTTGACCTTGACATTCGGTGACCTTGAAAGTCATACCATCGTGTACGTCTCATCGACCTCTATCAGGATCACTAATGACCAGATTACCCGCTTCAACTTCATTGTGAACGGACATCGACACCCATATTATTAGGTCATGCGCGAAGAGATGACCTAAAGAGAGAGAGAGAGAGAGAAAGAGAGAAAGAGGGGCAGGTGTAGGGTGAGAGGATGAAGAAGGGGAAGTAGTGGGGGAGTGGGGAGCCACACTTCACCAAACGTTGCTATTCACTGTAGGAGGGAGGGGTGTGAGAGAGAAAGCAACACAAAACAAACAAACAAACACACACACACACTCTCTTCCATTATGATAATTCAGTTAAAATATATACACACATAAAATATATAAAAACGACAAACACAAAGATTTACCTTTAAACAGAATTCTTTGAAAGAGGAATTGAATTGAGAAATACATCAAGGCACAGAACACAAAATGTCGATCTGGACTCCCCGCCTTCACAGCGAGATCATGTCAAACACGTGGTCGGACGGACCTTATTGTTTTTATACACGTGTCGATGTCGAAATGAGGGGTGGGTGTGGGTTATATTATGAGATCACACAAAATGTAAAACAAAACGAAATCCTGTAAAAATAAAATTGCCCTCCCGAGACATCAAGTGCACAGCGCCGCATGGCACAACACAGGCAGAAACGTCCGTCTGTCCAATTGATATTCCTTTGAGAGCACGGATACCTTTATCCAAATGAACAGCTTGGAGGGCACTCGCCAAGCGGCTTAAGCGCTCAAGCAAGCGCTCCAATGAAACGGTTGTAAAGAAACGGCTGCCCAGCAGACGCACGACGTCGGGAATCGGCCGCTTGGTTGTACAACCAGATCACGACGCGGTACAGCCGCAGCACGCCCCGTGATTATCGAAAACTGTTTTTTTTCTGCCTCGTGTGTTGCCATGGTGACCCTTTTTCCACCTCGTGACGTGTGTGGTTGTGTCTGCCTTTCACTGGAGGAGACATCTGATTGGCTAATTCCTATTTCCGCATCACGAGCCGCCATTTGTCGAGTTTGGTTAAACTTGTGAACTTTCCCCTGTTTCTGAGTGTGGCAGAGACAATCCGTTTTAATCTGCAGAAGACTTCCGCTTTTTTAGTTAAAATTATCTTCCGCTGTGATCATTTTTGGTAAGTATAAAATTATAAATCGATTTTATGTGCCTTAGCTTTTGTTTTTGGACGTTTTAAAGATCACAGAATCCATGATGTGTTCCTGTTACTGATGTGATGGAATCTATATCGTTACATTCAATGGAAACTCTCCCGGGCCCTTCGGGGCCCTCAAGTGGTTCGAGCATTGGACTCAAACGTGCATCTGATTATCGAATCCTCTGGCAGCCGATTTCATCGTTCGTTTATCACGTTTAGCTGTCGCTGATATGGCCCTGACATGGCCCTGACACGGCCCTGACATGGCCCTGACACGGCCCTGACATGGCCCTGACACGGCCCTGACATGGCCCTGACACGGCCCTGACATGGCCCTGACATGGCCCTGACATGGCCCTGACATGGCCCTGATATGGCTTTGATATGGCCCTGACATGTCTCTGACATGGCCCTGACATGGCCCTGATATGGCCCTTATATGGCCCTGACATGGCCCTGATATGGCTTTGATATGGCCCTGACATGGCCCTGACATGTCCCTGACATGGCCCTGATATGGCTTTGATATGGCCCTGACATGTCCCGGACATGGCCCTGACATGGCCCTGACATGGCCCTTATATGGCCCTGATATGGCCCTGACATGGCCCTGATATGGCTTTGATATGGCCCTGACATGTCCCTGACATGGCCCTGATATGGCCCTGACATGGCCCTGATATGGCTTTGATATGGCCCTGACATGGCCCTGATACGGCCCTGATATGGCCCTGACATGGCCCTGATAATGCTTTGATATGGCCCTGACATGTCCCTGACATGTCCCTGACATGGCCCTTATATGGCCCTGACATGGCCCTGACATGGCCCTCATATGGCCCTGATCGTGTGGAGAAATCGACGGTAAATAATAATCAATTCATTTTACCATGGGCCTGGTGAAAAAAAACACCGATCTGTGGCAAAAAGGGAACACTGTAAAAATTACTTTGGACAAGTTTAATTGGTTCAGAACCTTTTTAAAATATTTTTTCTGGTGTGGATAATGCTTCGGCCGTTCGGGTTCGACGAATTACCGCATTGTCCCGCAACAAATTTGAGTTCCACTGCCCTTAAAAAAAAAACCTCAATTAATATTATTTTTTTTATAATATATTATTTTTTTATGTCCTCTTTTTACGAGTTGGGCCTAACCAAACGCAAAAGGAAAATAATTGTCAGTTATTGTTCGCCGAAAAATGTGAAGTTTTGTCATAAAAATATTAACCCTTTGGCTGCCGACAAACTGCCGCTTGTAACAATGAAGCCTTCATTGTGGTAGTTTGTCACTATAGTGGAATTGTTCAAGTTTTACAGTCACAATTGTTTTCCTTTGGTAAAATGGTTCTCAAAAGATATGAAAATAACTTTATATAATAAAGAATAATATTAATTGAGGCTTTTTAAGGACAGTGGAACTTAAAATTTGTTATAAGCTGCTTCGAACACTGGTGTACTAAATTGTTTTTATTTTCTAAAATAAGGGTGACGTCCAATGCTGTGATGTCCACATACAATTTCTGTGGAAAGAATGGGAAGAGACCTTTCCGGAACCTGAATTTTTATACACTTGTCAGAGGTAATGAATTCTGATAAATGACAGTTTATAATGTGCATGACTTAAGCGTAATTCACATTGCGAGTCTTGTTTGATGATCATAAAGCCTAATATATACAAAGTGGAAATTCTTATTTTTCAGACAGTACCATGACCAGTCAGCCAACAGCAATGGAGGCCGCTGTGGACACTGCCATATCACATTTGAAATATGCCCCTGATCGGCGTGGAGGTGCAGGCAGGAACAAGCCCTCATGTAATAATAACAAGTAATAGCAACACACCGTGCCAGCCATCCACATCCTTGATTATTAAGAAATTGCAGCATAGTTAATTGTAATGTTGTATCTTGGAAACCCAGCCTAAGTTTACATATGTCATATAGCAAAATTTATATGTGGTTCTTCGTCTTCTCATAATTCTTACCTGAGGTTGCTTAATTATGAATCTTGCAACAATGTGTAGTATGTCATCAGTAGCTAAAACTTTTAATTACATATGTGGTCCTGAATTTGTCAAAAAGGTATTTACGACTTTTACCCATGTGGTATTTCTTTTTATTCCCCATTTTTAGTATACTAGAGCGTGCCCGTACATACGTGAAAAAAAAAGAATTGTGATGTCATAGCACCGTGTCCTGTCATTGGTTTGGTAAATTAATGGCCATAACTTGGGAACCACTTGTCCAATTAATATCAAACCTTGAAAAGGCACATCCACAGGGCCCCAGCAATATACCTGGCAAGTTTCAATTAGATCGGACCAGTGGTTGTCGAGAAACAGCGGTCACACACACACACACACACACACACACACACACACACACACACACACACACACACACACACACACACACACACACACACACACAGATTGCTGGAATTAGAGATAGATGTTTCTCAATTACAATAGTATCTACTTTTATTTATTGTACGTTTGTATTTGAGTGTGCTTTTTTGGTACAAATAAAGATATTATTATTGTTAATACTGCTGTATATTTTTGCCGCAATCATGCTCTACGTGATACGTGATAATAAATGATTATGAATTACAGTTATTTTCAATTTGTGGTCATTATGTGTTACTGTGCAACGTAATGATGTTGCAATACAACTTCAATGTTTTGATAATGGCACCGGTGGAACAGGGTGTTCCGCTGGCCCCAGACCTACGGGTCGAGGGCTCCATCAAACTGGAAGCTCAAGGGTGTCATGCACTGCAATATTCGATTCTTTGGCGTGCAAAGAAAAGGGTAAAAACAATAACTCCATATTATGAACGTTGTGATTAAGTTGAAAAACAACGTCATGCTTCAATGTTGTGACAACGTTGAAATCTGACGTCATGGGTGTTGCAAATACAACTTCCCACTGACCCAATTCTGACGTCAGGATACAACCAGACCACGATGCTGCAACAACGTCAGATTTCGACGTTGTGACAACGTTGAAATCTGACGTCATGGGTGTTGCAAATACAACTTTCCACTGACCCAATTCTGACGTCAGGATACAACCAGAACACGACGCTGCAACAACATCAGATTTCACCGTTGTCACATCGTTGAAATCTGACGTCATGGGTGTTGCAAAAACAACTTCCCACTGACCCAATTCTGACGTCGGGATACAACCAGAACACGACGTTGCAACAATGTTGTGTGCCTGCTGGGTATTGTCCTCTGTCGATATTAATTACCCCGTGCATGCAAAGTGAAAAGCAAGGTGAAGCAAATGGTTCATGTCCATCAATCTATCTGTCTGTAAATGTCAGTTTGTGATCAAGGAACAACTTATTTAAATTGAATGTTATATTTGGAAAACAAATTGGAACATGAATCAGAAAACAAACCTGCACTTTTACAGCACTTTGTCTCTGAATTTGTCCCAATCTCACATGGGCGGAGAGGAGTGAGATAATATTTTTTACTGTCTGCCTGTCTGGCGGTCAATGAAAATCAGAAATCATTCCAAACAGGAAACGTACTGTTTTTAAGGACGTCATAAAGAACACAAGCAACAAGCACTAATAACTCATGTGATGTGTCCCATCGGGTGGTATAATTGACACTGTCAACAGTAGCAAACTTCCTGAATTTATTTATTTATACGACTTTTACAATCTTTAATTTATTTAAATTGAATTATATTGTTGAACACGGCAGAACACAAATCGCCTTCTTGTCACTTCCAAAACCTTTCCATTTAGCAGTACTTGGACATGTTAAATAGGGTGCTGTATAAGGGTGTTATACAAGACTGCTTCGATCGTGCTAAACTTCCAGAACTTTTTAAACGATCTTTGAAATCACTAATTTTAATTGAAGTATATACTGCACCTGAACACTGTGCGAGGTAATGTGTTCTATGAACTCTCCAGTTACCTCCGCCACCGAAAGTAGAAGGAGGTTATGTTTTCACCTTTGTCTGTCTGTCTGTCTGTCTGTCTCTGTCTGTTTGTCTGTGTACCTGATAGATCAAGAAGTTGTGGACAGGTTGAGTGTGTGACACGGACAAACTGACTAGGTCTTGGTGATGGCGACTGGAATTTTTTAAGTGATTCTTTACCATTGAGAGATGGAACCAAAAACGATATATAGCATGATATTTCAAAAAGTTTTGGGGCCCAATATGTTCTACGATATCAGACATTGCGTGGCGGAGGTATGCGCTCTACCGAGTGCCCTTCTAGTTTGTACTGTATTTCCTTGTATTGTCATTTGCAGCTGCGGAATCGTATAATCGGCTGAAATTGTTCCATGGTCCTGTACCAGCAGATGGCAGTGCATCGTTTACTAAGCAGTTATTTGAAGGCGATGTAAATAGCCGCCTGTCGTCTTTTTGGATTAACCTGAATGGATATTTCATCCAATTGGACCTTGGGTTCATTATACACTGGTCAAATTTGTATGCATAGCCATTTCATTAATGCTGAAGGAGTGGATGGCATGCTTGAAAATAATGAATAATAATAACTCGAAATTTCAATATTATTTATGATGTAAATAATTCGATTTTGTGCAATAACATTCAAATGCAAAACTTTCACGTTTCAATCTACATACGTCCTACAAATGCTTAGTAATGAAAAGTTTCACTGTTTTTCAAATCTCCTTCTTTTAGGATGATAACTTTTGAAACAATGGTCTAATTTCAAGAATTAAAAGGCAGCTTTTAATCTTTCCAAGTTTTATAACTGCATATAGCATTGTATGCATCAAATGGCATGATTATGTTTCTGGAAGGTTTAAATAAGCTATGCGAGTTTGTGAGTCCCCATTTTTGTGCGAGTCCTGGTAATTATATTTAGTTCAATAGTGGGTTTTTAGTTTTTTTACATTGAACATAAGCGCATGTATCTCCCTACTCGTTTGTCCATTGAGCTCCTCGTTTTTACTATTTTGTTGATCACGTCTTGTCTGCCCTTATCCTCGTATTTCTTTTTTTAACTATAAGAGACATTTTCCTGCCTTTTGCTTCCCGTGTGTTGTGCCACCAAGTTCGGCCTCGCATTGGAGGTATCCTTGGGGTTTTGTAAATGGTATCAAATTGTTAATTGAACGCAGTGTGAATTTGGTAAGTTTGGCATTCTTCAGGAGTAGCAAAAGCTCCCGGCATGACAGGTGGCGTTAGTCTCAGACCTGTCAACGCGACAATATTATCGTGATTGAATTTTTTTCACTTTGCACGTTTCTATGAACCAAAGTGCACCATAAGCAACAAATGTAACATCGGTGAATCTCCCAATGATTTATGTGAGGCAGCTGTGCTCTTGTCCACCATTGGCCAAAACACGTCACATCAAATGTGTTTTTCCTATCCAATTGTGAACCAGAAAACAAAAGTGCTCAGGTGTTCCACAGCCACTCATGGCCACCTTTATATAAATTGCCAGGAAATATCCACTTAAGTTGTATGGCATAGGTTGTTTAATAATGCATTTTCAGAGAAGAATACATCCATCAATCAGGACCATACTCTGTGCAGAGCGTTGGTGCTGCCAAAGCAGTCTCCTTGGCTATTGGGCACAAACCTGGACAGGTCACCACTCCAACACAGAGTACCAGCAAGCTGGCACTCATTTTGCCAACCTCAGAAGGATGGCAGGCAGAATCAACCCCACCTGGTATTAATTCAACAGCCAAGTGGGATTTGAACTCAGAATCCTAGGTTCTCAAACCCACCACCCGAACCATTGAGTCAACATCAGACATATCGAGAAGAATGAATGTATGTATTGTAAAATATTTGATGTTGATCAGATTTAGTAATTGTCAGTTTTTATTGTTTTGTCTTTCACTTGGGAAATGATTTCTGTATTGCTTTGAAAATATTTTTTTAATGTAGGAGTGGAAAAATGATTACATATAAGAATGATTGCAGAAATACGAGGTAATATTTGGGTCATTACAAACATGTTTGCCAAAACCACCTTGTAACAAATACAACTGGAACAGCACTCGGTGGAGCGCATGCCTCCGCAAGGCTGAACAGTTTACATTTTGTATGCCACTGATAGGCTGGATCCACATCTGGACCTGAACCAAAATCGAATCGATTCGTCCTTGTCTCACACACACATACACACACATACACACACACACACACACACACACACACACACACACACACACACACACACACACACACACACACACACACAATTGGACCACCAAGTGTTGTCCAAATCCGTCCATAACTTTTTGAGATATCCTGCCCACAGACAAACAAACAGACAGGGGTGAACCACCTTCGTTGGCGGAGGTGATAATATAGTGAGTGCTGTGGAAGTGTTAAAATTGTTTTTGATGAAACACGATGAAACCAAATTGTAGGAATATTTTCATCAAGTCTTTAATTGCCCAGTATTGTACTGGATAATGCTAAGGAATGCTTGGAAAGACATTTCGTCAAGTTTATGGAGAGCTTTGAAGGCATCCTTGAAGTGAGCCGTGGATTGCACATTCAAACCGTCATAGATATTTTTGAGATACACCGTGAGCAAAGTGCCTTTAATCTCCAAACAAGGAAGCAGAGATGAAATAAAAGGCAGGGATGAATGCCTGCGACCTCACAAGGCAGGGCCCTTCCCTTTTAAACACTGTAAACTATGAGACCACGCCTTTCCGCGTGTAGCCCCACCTTTCCGATCCTGACTTTTTTCAGCCATATCTTCCGCCGGTTGAGTTTGTGTCCCGCTGCGCGTGTCACTGTGTCTGTGTGTGCAACATGCCGTTAGACGTGTGTCTGACGGGCCCCGCACCTTGGGGCTTCAGGCTCGTGGGTGGAAAGGACTTCAACGAGCCTCTCACTGTTTCCAGGGTACGCTGTGCCTTTTGCACTCCCATCCATGGGGTTTATCAGTGTCGAGTGACTTTAACTCTTCCTTACTTAGCAGAGTTTGATATAAACCTCGTGTCGTCCTGCATCATGCATATGAAGTCAGAGGAGCTTGCTTGGAATTGTTTTTGCCTTTTTATAACCAACTCGACGTGTATTTACATTTTTGTGACTATCTCGTGTAAGTCTGGATTTTTATTTTTGATCCAATGTCTTATAAACAATTTTGGTTGATTTGTTCACATTATTTTACATTAATTTCTATTTTTTTCTGATATTTGGCTGTGAACATCAGGATTTCTTTTTTTTAAATCAGTCTCTTTAGCTTTTGAATACAGCGAGATGAACAGATGTCACAATGACATTATTCATTAGTAAAAAAACATATATGTATTATTTTGATGGAAGAAACAATTTAAATAGTCTAATTGTGAATATTTAATGACAGAGATGCTGAAGAAAGGTTTGACTACTATGTGATTTCATCCTTATTCACTGTGTTAATGAATCATGTGAAAGTTCACAGCCATTTCACCCACTCCCACCAAGAAGGTTGGTTTTGGGTTAACGGTTAAGGTGGCTAGCTTAAGACCCGATTAGGGTCTTGAGTTCAAGCCCCTGTTGGGTTGTGGAATTATACATGGGGTAGAGTTGACTCAGCCTGTCATCTTTCTGAGGTTGGCAAAATGAATACCAGCTTACTGGTAACGGGGCATTGCATCAGCGACACAGCTGTGCCTCCAAGAAAATGATGCAGCCGAGCAGCCACACAGGCTGCATACAAATACATAAAACTTCTACCAAACATGCTTTTAATAAAAAGGAAAAATCATTTGTTTTATCTCAAAATGTCCTACTTATCTGACACTTGCAGAAACAAGCTATGTTTACACATATTTCTTAGCTTTATTTATTTATTCATATGCTGCTTGGCTGCCTCATTTTATAGGAGGCACAGCTGTGTCGCTGATGCAATGCCCCCTGTTACCAGCACACTTGGTCATCATTTCGCCAGCCTAAGAAGGATGGCTGGCTGAGTCAACCCAACTCATGTTAATTCCAACAGCAAGACAGGGCCTTGAACTCAACAGCCTAATATCTTATGCTAGTCACCCTAACCGTTAAGCCAACACCAAGCTTGGATTGGGGATGATCTGAGATGGTGGTGAACAGCTGTCGTGAAGACCTGGCAGGAAGAATGAGATTAATTAGAATGTGAAAATTGGTTCCACAGGTGGGAAAAAAAACAGAGGAACAAATGAGTGGGGGTTAGCATCCGTGGCATACCCCCAACCAGACCGCCAAATTACGTCTGAATCCATCCATAATGTTTCGAGATATCCTGCTCAGATAGACAAATCGGGGTGAAAAAATATCCTTCGTCCACCTTTGGTGACGGAGGTAAAACACAATGGAAAACGTTTCGGAAAACTAAGCTTTGATGGAGAAGTTGCAGATTTGACCTGCATGAGGAGTAATCCAGGACCAGATCTGCTGCTTGATGGAGTATTGTCAGATTTGCAGCTTGATGGAATACTTGACGGAGTATTCGCGGTGGATACGTTCCTGGAAAATGCCGCCAATGGCGAATCGGAGAATAGTAGGACAATGTTTCAATGGAAAAAGGGGGGATAGGTTCCCAGTGATTAGTGACCGGCGAAAAATGCTGCAAAGGTCGTGCATTGTTTCAATGAGAAAAAAAGGGGTTACGTTCCTGGTGATGCATTCACAAGGGAGACTTTTAGAAGTTTAATATCTTTTTGACCATGAATGTACATCATTACAGTTGAATAGAAAATGCTTGCAAAAAGACAAAACCATGTACTGTTTCTGATGTTTATTGGAGGAATGTGATTACAGTTTATTAAAAGTGATTAACCAATTGTACCGCAAAAGTTTAAAAAAATTTTTTAATAAAAACAGGAGGTACTGTTTGAAAATTTTATTTGCGCAAACACATAACTTTTGAGTCCGCTCCTGATGAGTCGATCATCGAAAACGATGCAGGAGAGGCAGGCGCGGCAGGTGAGGGTGCTGATGGACCTGAGGTGGACAGGCGAGGGCAGAAAAAAAATCCGTGATTGAGAGCTTCCCGGCAGCTTGCTGCAGGTTTCAATGTAACTCCTTGGATGGGGCATCACATCATCCGACCCCCTCTTGAACTTGAGGTAATGCTCCATGACCGGATGGGTGTCATGCAGCCTCTCACCAAGAAACTTGACCATGAGGTTGGACCTCGACACCTCTTCCTCCTCACCACTGCCCGCTTCCCCCTCCTCCTCCTCCTCCTCCTCCTTGGAAACCTTGGTAATGGCTTCCAACTCCTCCTCGGTGAGCTCCTTTGCATGTGAGGCAATAAGAGCATCCAACTCCTCAGGCTCCATCTCATCAAAGCCTTCCCTTCAGACCTGCCGTGCCAACCCGACAATTTCATGCCTCTCCTCCGTGTTGGCAGGAAAGCATCTGAAGTTCTTCACAGTTATGGAACCAGTCCATGAAAATTGCTGCTGTCACCCATGCCTTCCTTCCTCTTGGCCCTCCAAAACACGGGCAGCATGTGCTTGTTCTTGCCCTTGAGAACACATGGGTTCAGGGAATGGTACAGCATCATGGGCATCATCAACAGACAACTTTCACGTTTGCACAGAGAACAGATACCCAGTCCTTTGTGGCCTTGAATCCTGATACTGTCCCCTTTGAGATAGAAGTTCTCGTTGGCATATTTTTCCAAAACAAACCAGTCTCGTCAGCATTGAACACCTGCCTGCTCTGGCAGGTTGGTACCCCTTCTCCTGGATGAGCTGCGTGAGTTGAGCAGGGAACGTTTCTGCTGCCTCCTGGTCCGTGGAGGCACAATCACCTTTCAGTTTGATGTTTCAGAGATTGTAGTGCTTCTTGAAGTGATCAAACTATCCCCTGCTTTCTTGGAATGAACTGGGGCCACTTGTGCTAGTGCCACTGATGTCAACCAGATGTGCATAGATATACATGGCCTGTGCACGAATGAGAGGTCCACTTAAAGGCATGTTCTGCGAGTTGTCCTCAATCCATACACTGAAAGCCTTCTCTGTCCTTTCTATGTGGACATCCCAGACGTGGGTGACCACTTTTGTGCTTGGTACAGCACTCACCACAACACTTTCTCAAATCACCTTCTCATTCTTCCATATGTAGCGAACAGTACATTAATATATTCCATACAGACTGCCCACAGAGGACACATTCTGTCGGCTCAACAGCCAGTCCAGCACCTCCACTTTGTGGCTCAGGCTCATCACTTTCTTCTGCTTCTTGGCAGTTGATGCATAAACGACACTGGTCTTGCACTTGGGGGCCATGTTTGATCAAAGGGCGGAATGAGCAGAGCTGGAAGGAAAGCACCGGTCAAGGAAGCGGGACGAAAAGAATGATTGAGATCCTGGACACGCTGCACATAAGTAGTCATGCGGGAATTGTGGGTAGCTGCCGGAGGGTGAGTAGTCTGGCCATTGTTTGTGGGGGATGTTGGTGGATGCTTGTGTTTTACGCAGTAGGTAGTAAATGCGTTGAAGCTTTTTAATTTAGTAACTCGCAGGAGGGCATGGGCAGGGGATGACATCATCAGCAGCTGGTAATAGATGCCATGAAGCATTTCAATTTTGTGAGTCGTGGATGTGAGTCATTTAAACATTTTACTCAACAGGTGGTAGATGCGGTGAAGCTTTTTAATTGTGTAAATCACGGGTGATGACCTCTTCAGCAGCTGGTAAATGGATTTAATTGTGTAACTTGTCTATGCTACTGTTTTATGCATCAAGTGGTAGCTGCGGTGAAACTTTTTAACTGTGCAACTTGCGAGAAGGGTGACATCTTCAGCAGCTTTTAATAGATGCGGTGAAGCTTTTTAATCGTGTAACTTGTGGATGATGACATCTTACGCAGCAGCTGGTAGATATGGTGGAGCGTCTTTATAGTGTGAATGGTGGGACATGCTGCGCAGCTCGTTTACAGCATGGCTGGTGGAAGATACATTTTACAACTGTGTTATGCACGCGGCTCATAGAAGATATGACTTTTGCGCCTGTGATAAACTGTGCAAACGCGAAGCACACGACTGTGAATGTCGAAGCAGGTCGCATTTTATAAACGGCGCAGATGCAGGGTCTGCAAATAGCGAATCCACAAATAGTGGGGTCTGACAGTCCTGCTCTCCCCTCTGGGCTGGCTCTCCTGCCTCACACCTTGCTCAGCCTGACCCTGTGGAAACCAAGGCCTTTAAGATTAATTATTGGAATCTTCCACACTGAAGCTGAGTCTATGGGCCTCTCACTTCGCCATCACAGACAGGTCAGTGGTCTTTCTCTATTCTACCACCTCCTTTCTGGTCTTGCACCCTCTGCTC
The DNA here is from genome assembly GCF_056783735.1 of Eptatretus burgeri. Taxonomy (NCBI): domain Eukaryota; kingdom Metazoa; phylum Chordata; class Myxini; order Myxiniformes; family Myxinidae; genus Eptatretus; species Eptatretus burgeri. The sequence continues at coordinate 3,123,148 of NC_140978.1, forward strand.
TTTCCATGCTTGGTCCGCCCTCCAGCCCCTCCCTCCAAGATTTCTAAAGGGCTCACACGGTCCACTATCAAGCCCCTTCTGGTGAAACTACAAAACTACCTAAATCCAGGATCACTGCTCACCTCCAGTCATTCGTTCCTCATTTTTTTTTTCCCACCTATGGAACCAACTTCCGCATCCTCTTCAATCTCATTCTTTCCTTCAGGCCTTCAAGACAACTGTTCACCACCATCTCAGATCGTCCCAAATACAAAACCATTATTATTTCTGCCCTCGTTAACCCCAACCAAATCCCCCCTCCTTCCAAATTTCCAGTTTTCCCTCCTTGGAGTTTCCTTCTGTATCCATCATGTCCACCCCATGCATCCTCTCCTGCCCTCTATTCCTCCCCCCCCCCACCCATTGCTTGCCCAAATCTCCTTCGATCTTTGCCTTCAACGATGCTGTTGGGGTGTCCCCTCTCTCTCTCCACTGCTCCTTTTGCGTGTGTCTCCACTGTTCCTTTTGTTTTCTGTTTTTGTCCATTACATCTGATCTGTTCAGCGTACTAGCTCTTCAACGAGCCTTGACTATGGATTAAAAAAAAGCTTTATAGTCCTGTCAGGATAGCATGTTACATCACATGATCAACTTACTTTTCATATTCTATAGTCCAATCACCTCTTGGAGATTATCTTAAAGGTTCACAAAATCTGAAATAAATTGTTTGTTTTTTTTGATGTGGTGAAATTGATTTGTAAGTAATAAACAAAGAAATGAACTTGGTTTTTAATTATAATAATTTTTTTTGAAGTGTGAAAGTAAAAAAAGACAACATGGCTGGTACCGCCCTTAAAAATTGCAGAAAACCTCCATGGTCATTCCATCATCTGTGTGACGTCCTCACACATACGATTGTCTTGGCATGCAAATAATAATTGCCGCACAACTCGCTTCTGACTCATCAGAAAGTGAATTTGATGAATAATTTTCCAATCAAGAATCCTCAGATTGTGCCAGTCAAAATCTTGATGTAGAAGGTTCTGTCAGACCGTACATGTGTGAAGCGGAGGTGGAAATTGTGGATGACATCATTATGAAATACCTGGCATTCACAACAATCTGAACAACGTGAAAGAAAGACTTGGCAATAACAACTAGGGAGTGGTAAATCGTAGAGCTAGAACATGGTAACTGTGGAGTTTAGTGATACTTTGATGTAACACTTCTCTGTAATTATTGCAGTAACTAGAACGTCACTCGGTATAGCGCACACCTCCACCGGGCTGAACAGTTTAAGTTTTGTATCCCATTCATAGGCCGGATCTGGATCCGGACCTGTACCAAAATCTAATCGACTTGCTCTTGGCACCTACCCAACTCATCCACCAAGTTTTGTCAGAACCCGTCCACAACTTTTTGAAATAAATATCATTCTAGATATAGTATATGTATATGAAATATCATTTTTTGGCTCCATTTCTCAATCGTGAAGAATCTACTTGAAAAATTTTCAAATCTAGATCCAGATCCGGATCTTCAATAAAATCTAATCATTTCGTCGTTGTCACACACCCAACCTGTCCACCAAGGGTATTTGCTTTATACATTGTATTTGCTTTCTGTATCCCTTTTCCTTACTGTTTTCAGTATTATTTGTGTACTAGTAAAGGTGCCCGTCTTTGACGGGCGTCACTGGCAACATATTGTGACGTCCACGGGACTTGAACAGTCCCGCTAACGTAGAATGAGCCGAAACTATGGAGGCGGTTTATTTATTTATAACCCAAACATGGCGGTTCTAATCGCTCTACCGCAAACGGGACGAGGAAGGTGGCACGAGTCACTTTTCACTGAGTTGATGATGTTTATTTGTTTTTATTATTACCAGAAATAACAAGACTCGGCAAGAAGAGGGATCCGGGGCGATTCGACGGGATGGTGTGGGATCGGGCGTGGGGAAAAACACACACAATTCCAATGAATATAGAGATCTCAAACCTTCTAAGGCGCCAAGCACACACACACACACACACACACACACACACACACACACACACACACACACACACACACACACACAAAACGTAGCTATTTCTGGTGGTCAGGCTGGACCGTGGTGTGGACGCAACTGTCCCTGGATCGGCGTCGGACGAGCTGGCCTTGCTCTCTTCAGGGGGGCAAGAGAAACCGTGGTGCTGTCGACCTCCTGGTCTTGGCCCAAGTCCGCTCACTGCCGCCAGGGAACCAGTTCTGGCGCCAAGTTGCGAGCAGGAGAGGGAGGCAGGTCCGCCCGCCGTTCGACCCCGTAGTGCGAGCCAGCAGAACCCCAGAGCCAACCAAGGTGAGGCACGAGGCTCAGCAAGGCTCCAGGACACGATGAAGAACACGATCGACTCAGCAAAACAACAAGGACGCTCTCCGCGCAACAGCCTCCCCACCAAAAAAACACGATCTTTTTGTCGCGATCTTCTTCCTCTTCCTTTTTCGACCCCGAACAGAACCTTTTTATCCTTGGTCCTCGTCACTTCCAATCGAGCCGTTTATTGGCCCACCGCCATCGCCTTCCGCCAATCGTTATCACGGGGCGGAGCCATCCGCTGCACTGTCCTGTGACGTCACGGCCAGTCTCCAGGGACTACTAAAAGGGGTTTACACAGACACCCTTACCCTATCCCGTGTCCCTATCTAATTACGTGACAATTATCATTTCCCCCTTGAAGAAATGAACATTTACTAGACAACTTATCACCACTGAATTGCTACTTATTACATCGAGATCCTGGTAAACTCGAACAGCATAGCATACCTAATTAAACATCCGAATTACCCTTTGAATGCATACCCCCCCCCTCAAACGTAACACTGCCCCCTCCTCTGGTACCGCAGCTCCTGCAAGGTATATCACAGGCGCTACCGTACCAGCCTTAACACTTACTGACTCACACCTAATTAACCTAACGAAATAAAGTAGGAGGGGAAATGGGCAGCGAGTCGCAGCTAACTTACCTATCCTGCTCAATGTACGACCCGCTTATGGCCTTATCCTCGCCTAAACAATCATTCGTTTTTTTTTATTTTTATTTTATCACATGAGAGCACTGAGCGAAGTTGCACTCAATCTTCTGGATCATCGCTCTTGCCCAGCACTCTGCCAGTGATCTGGGGAGGGGAAACAAAAGGTTCCACAAAAACACAACACTTATACTTTACATTCCTACTCTAAGCCTTAACGACACTATTCACAGGATATTTACACTTGACCGCCTCCCCTAGTGGATGCTAATAGACCCAGCGTTACCTGGGGAGCCAATTTTCAAATTTGCTTGCCCCAAAATTATTCGGACATCATGCCCTTGTTGCACCTGTCAAGTTGTGTGGGATCGAGTGGGACTCGCGCATCTTCACAACACTCACACCATGGTCATCATCACATTTCTAGGTCATGGTCCTCATTTTAATCATGCAGGCTGAATCCCGTCATGGCCGTGGGGTGGGTTACCACAAGATGATGGGGGCATCTCAGGTGCAACCATGCCCACAGGTAAGCTTTTTCATTGATTCCCTCCCCCCTGGTAGCCATCAGCTCTAATCCCGTACAACACTCTGGAAGGGGTCTCACTGGCTCCTCTGGCCTTCCTGGGTCGCCAAGGTCCTACCCGCCTTGGTCGCCCAACCAGACCCTCTCCCGGTTGCCTCCAGACACTGTCACCATTAGCCACCAGGTGGTGAATCTCCTTGAAGGGGGTCGCAATTCACGCTCACCGTGAGCTTCAGCAATCCCTGTGGACAAGCACATCATCCCCACCCACAAAACCCACATGACTCCCCCACCCCATCGGCCTTACATGTGACACCTGCATTTCTAACACTTCGCCGACCATGACCTTCCCTGTTACCACACCATGTCCAATAAAAAAATCAATGTGTGCCCCATACATTTCACTTCTTAACTTAAAACAACTCACACAGCACTTCTCACCCGATCCACGCACCAGCCATTGGACAGCCACTTGTGCCCGCTTTGTTACCAATTACCCACTGTCCCGATTGTCACTCTAAAACCCAGCAGAACTTACAAACCCATGCCAATTTTCCCACAATTCATTTTTTTCCACTAAAGGAGGCACTTCGCCACAATCTCACCAGCCGTGCATGGCCCTATATGCTCAGCCCGATCTAGTCTCCTGGACCCCCGACAGTGATCTTCGGACCCGACCTATGAAAGGGAATCTCGGATAGACCTGGCGGTTCAGCAGGAGGATTCACCCTCTCCGAGTCTAATAGTCTATTGGAGGGTCCCTCCATCGCCGGGTACCAGCAATATCGTTGCATGTGTCCTCTTCGCCCGCACCGGAAACAACTCCCCATAAAAGGCCCCCGTGAGTATCGGTGAAATGTCTCTTCCGGTTCCGGACCCCCTCGGCCATAATCGAATTGCTCTATTGGCTGGGCTGGACCCCGCCGCTTTGGCGCACTAACTACCGGATTACCCTTTATCGAACTTGACAGTTTCTGGCAAATTTCCTGTAACATTTGGGTAATGCCAATTTCTCCCACCCCCATTGTATTTATACATTGTATTTGCTTTCTGTATCCCTTTTCCTTACTGTTTTCAGTATTATTTGTGTACTAGTAAAGGTGCCCGTCTTTGACGGGCGTCACTGGCAACATATTGTGACGTCCACGGGACTTGAACAGTCCCGCTAACGTAGAATGAGCCGAAACTATGGAGGCGGTTTATTTATTTATAACCCAAACATGGCGGTTCTAATCGCTCTACCGCAAACGGGACGAGGAAGGTGGCACGAGTCACTTTTCACTGAGTTGATGATGTTTATTTGTTTTTATTATTACCAGAAATAACAAGACTCGGCAAGAAGAGGGATCCGGGGCGATTCGACGGGATGGTGTGGGATCGGGCGTGGGGAAAAACACACACAATTCCAATGAATATAGAGATCTCAAACCTTCTAAGGCGCCAAGCACGCACACACACACACACACACACACACACACACACACACACACACACACACACACACACACACACACACACACACACACACACACACACACACACACACACACACAAAACGTAGCTATTTCTGGTGGTCAGGCTGGACCGTGGTGTGGACGCAACTGTCCCTGGATCGGCGTCGGACGAGCTGGCCTTGCTCTCTTCAGGGGGGCAGGAGAAACCGTGGTGCTGTCGACCTCCTGGTCTTGACCCAAGTCCGCTCACTGCAGCCAGGGAACCAGTTCTGGCGCCAAGTTGCGAACAGGAGAGGGAGGCAGGTCCGCCCGCCGTTCGACCCCGTAGTGCGAGTCAGCAGAACCCCAGAGCCAACCAAGATGAGGCACGAGGCTCAGCAAGGCTCCAGGACACGATGAAGAACACTATCGACTCAGCACAACAACAAGGACGCTCTCCGCGCAACAGCCTCCCCACCAAAAAAACACGATCTTTTTGTCGCGATCTTCTTCCTCTTCCTTTTTCGACCCCGAACAGAACCTTTTATCCTTGGTCCTCGTCATTTCCAATCGAGCCGTTTATTGGCCCACCGCCATCGCCTTCCGCCAATCGTGATCACGGGGCGGAGCCATCCGCTGCACTGTCCTGTGACGTCACGGCCAGTCTCCAGGGACTACTAAAAGGGGTTTACGCAGACACCCTTACCCTATCCCGTGTCCCTATCTAATTACGTGACAATTATCATTTCCCCCTTGAAGAAATGAACATTTACTAGACAACTTATCACCACTGAATTGCTGTAAAAGACAGATAGCATGAATGTGTTTTAAACAATATATTATATCATTCAGGTTTTCCCCTTCGACTGTCCCGCAGTAGCTCCACTTCGATGACATTACCACGTAGTTTAGTGACTACACAACGTGTACCATTCGTGAGTTCCGGAGGAACCATAGAGCGCATTAAAATTACAGGGCACCCTACTTTAAAATGATCCAAAAGGTCGGATCAGTTTCGTCTCCATATTCATATGTTGCAGAATTTAGCTGATTCTGAAACTGTTAACAGCATGTCGATGGGATGGTTCTGTGATTTTCTATGGTAGTAAACAGAAGTACGACTTAAGCCTGTACGCCACTATGCGAAGACCCGGGGACCTAATATTTCACAACAAACTAAAAACTCGCAAAATTTGAAGATATTTTAAATAAACAATTTATTATAATATCAATTAAATATCATTTTTATCCATCGATAATATGAATTGTTCTGTCCAGCTGTAGTTGTTCTCCTGGGATCTGCGCATCCATCCACAATCTATGTTCTAATGAAGTGCAGTAGGAATAATAAAAAGTTGGATGAACATGAACTGTTTAACTACCATAATCATCAAAACGAATTTTGAGGGGCCTCTTAAGGAAGACAATAATATTGTTGCGGATTTCGCGCCCGCCGGCGTGCGACGGCCACGTAACTCGAATCGCGGCACGTCGCCCACCGGACGGACAATCCAGTCGTGACCCTCTCGGACTAACGCCGGGAACCAGTCACGGGTGGACCTTTCGGTCTCACCGCGATCGAGCCAATCAGCCCCCGCGTGGGATAGGGTTGCTCGCCAAATTCGACCTACCTAAGTACCCACGCGGAGGGTAGACCGGGCGATCGCACCTCGCCGCAGGTCGACTTCGGACACGGGCCACTTAAGCGACCCGTTCCGTACTATCAGAATAACCGAGCGGTGTTATCGTCGACCTCGACGGTTCGATTAATTATCGGGCGTATTCAGCCCACTACCAACCCTTTACGTGAAGCAAGATGAGGGTTCAATGGGGGAAAAGACGAAGCGAAGCGGGAGAACAGTTCAACAATAAAGCACATTTATTCGCGGCACACGGGAAGCACACAAATACAATTCCACCAAAAGCACACAAAAAAAGAAAACACAATTCCATTTACACAAAAAGCAAATATAAAAGCGAAAACAATGCAGAGCTAATACCGACTACCGAGCACACGGCAACACTTATACAATTCTACTTCACAGACGGCGCCGACAACACATACCCAAAACCAAGGAAAAGAAATCCCCCAAGAATGAGGCAGGCCTGAGGCCGAGACCGGGTCGCGCCTACCCGTCTGGTGATGAGACGCGGAGCGGCGATGGCGCCGCACTCCGCGGGCCTCGCGGACAGTGCCTGGCAGGGGGTGGGAAAAAGGGGCCCCCTTGGTCGCACTATCTCAGCGCGGGGGGAAACAGGAGGGGGTTGCTGATGCTCGGGGTATAGAGGATCTTTATTATCCCTGGTGTGCGTCTCCACCTCGGCCAGGTCGCGCTGCTGGCCTCCCTCGGGCGTGCAGCTCCTGGCACCGACGCGAGCACCCCCTCGTCTGCCTTCGCCGCTGCCGCCTCTCCGCCTCTGGACTCTCCACCCTGGACTCTTCTCTGGGCTCTCCTCGTTCGACTCTCTTCAGCTTCTCCAGCTACTGCAGGCTTCGGGCTCCAGACTTCCACACTCCTCTCTCTCCGTTCCGACTCCTTCTCGTTCTCTTCTGACTGACGAACACCGTCCTTTTATCCCCCCGTAGCTTCGCCTTTGACCCCCTCCCTTTGACCTTTCACCTCGCTCCCCATTGGCCCGAGAAAAAGTGGGCGTGAAGGCTTTTTGATCCACAAATTTGCATATATCGATCGTTCTGGAGGCGGGGCCAAATCGCCCCTCGCTCACCGATTGGACGGCAAAAAGTGGGCGTGTGTCATTTTTGATCCGTTTTTGAAGCACAAAATCCGTGATTTTGTACACGCTGTTCAACGTGCGCCCTGCACGAGTCCAACACCGGTACCCACAGCGGGGCAAGAACGGTGGCGATGCTACGGTTGCGAGGTGTGACGTGAAGGTCGTGGCGGTTGTGGTGAAGCGGCGTTGTGGTTGGTGGTTGATGTTGTGGTTGTGGTGGTAATCATGGCGGTTGGTCCAAAATAAAGATAGTAAAAGAAAAACGGCTATCCTGAAGAGTCGCAGCTCGCATAAATGACATGTATTCCCACTAGACAACGGGTTTGGGCCTAACTACACATGCACTTACCGAGATACCTCACCTAAGGGACCTGAATGGTGGTTTGCGAATTTGGTAACCACAACACGACCCCCTTCCCTTTTTACAGACTCGTCCCGAGTCGTCAAATTTTCGTGTGCCATCATGTGTAGTTTTCCCCGAGTACATTTTACCTACGGATCCCTGAGTGCGACATTCATGGTATTAGTGTCCCCAAAATAAATAACCTGAGGGCTGCGTAACTATCTAAACAAACTCACTCACACGGACGACTTAAATAAAATTGCCGGCGCTAAGACATACATGCCGTGGGCGCACTCATATGTACAGTACATCTTAACCTTAACTTACAAATTTTACACTAAACCATGGCCCAGGATCAATGAGCTCTGCAAAAGAAAAGCAGTCAGCAGGGAGCCAGGCTGCCCGCATGCAGTCTCTGGCTCAAAACAATGCAGGTGACAGGGAACGTGGCTGGCTGCTCACACGCAGTCCAAGGCCTTCCCTTTTGAACTGAACTCAGTGAACCACAACGGTGCTTGGGCTGCACAACGCAGTCTCCGTGCCAGCTCAAGTGGCACACGCAATGAGCACAACGAATGGATGCATGAGCGGTTTGAACTGAATGCAGTGAACCACAACGGTGCATGGGCTGCACAAACGCAGTCTCCGTGCCAGCTCAAGTGGCACACGCAATGAGCACAACGAATGGATGCATGGACACAAACACGGTGCACGGGCCGCCACTGCAGGCCCGTGTTGTAGCTGCCAACAGGGCAGTTCTTGCAGCTTGCAAACTGTTGCCTTGATCCTGGCGCACATGGAAATGAACAGGGGGGGCAAAGCAAAAATTGAACGGGGCTGGTGAACGTGGGCAGTGGGCATGGCATGGCAAAGGCAGCAGGCAAACACAGCCCGCAGAAGAAGAACGTTGCAGGCAAACATAGCGGGCAGATGAACTGGCCGGCACAGGCCTTGAAGAAAAACAGCCAGCAGATGAACTGGCCGGCACAGGCCTTGAAGCAAACACGGCCAGCCGATGGCACAGGCCTTGCAGCAAAACAACAGCTGCCGATGAAGTTGGCCGGCCTCCGCCTCGAAGAAAAACACGGCCAGCCGATGAAGTTGGCCAGCTCTTGCCGTTCAGTGGAGGTTGGTGGAGGGAGTGCGGTGGTGCTGGCCACTTGGAGGGCGGGCTCGGACCTACCTACCTGTCTCTCTCCCACCTATCGCCTTTGCCTGTCACTGTACATACCCACTCCCTTAATTTGTCAAACCCCAATTTAGCCCCAACTTAATTTTTTTCTGTTGTTTTTATTTTTACTCCCCCACTATAAATCGTCCCCTAACCCCCTTTATCGTCCTTGTTCGGCTAACCTATCCTGTCACCTAGCCTACTCCCAACCCCTACGTTCCCTTCCCGGAGGGGAACAAGGGAGAGCTAACGTCCTGTGTCGAGGCCCAACGAAGCCTCAGAATGGCCTCCCCAGAGTTCGGCGATCTTTAACCAAAGTGGGTCCAGCGGCCCACAACGACAGCGAGGGGATGGATGGTGCGGAGGGGTACATCTCCTAATCTACCCTAACCATTTAACTGTTAAACTACCCCGGGGCTTTCAACAAGCGCCTCTCGCTTAAACTATTGGTTCTAACAACCCAGATTCCTGTCGCCTGTGTTGGTGTCCTCACAATTTCGGGCCTCGCCCCCCAATTTTCTCTCCGTGCCCTCACACGGTCTCCTGGCTGGGACACGTGGCTCCCTTTGGCAGGCACGACCCTCTGCCGATTCTCCCGCTATGGCACCCCCGGGCACTACACTGCCTCAGAGCCTACCAGCTCCCTAACACCGGGGAGTGCCCCCCCTGGCACCTCCCCTGAAACGCACACGTGGCAGGCCGGCCTCCCGGGCCCCTTTCCGAGGGTCACCCGTGCCCACAACACTGCCCACGCGGCTAATGGCGCCCGGGACCCCCGCACCAAGCAGGCGCACCCGTGCCCTCTCCGCTATCCCGGCCCCCATGGGCCCTTGGCCTACCACGGCCGACTAGCCTGGTGCCCGGGGTACCCACTCAGCGATACTCACCTTTCGCAGCCACGCTCCCAAGCCCGTCAACAGGGCTCCTGCACCCCTCCAAACGGGTTTCGAGCCTACACACCCATCAACAACAAAACGACCTCCATTTTTCAATTTGACTAACCCAGCTAACTCACTCTACACTGACCCCGGGGTCCCTTGGGCGGGAGTCACTCCTCCCCCCAATCACTCATCGCACCATGCATTCCCCATTCGCTCCACACACACAGACCCGCTGGCCTCACTCACTCACCAAGCACATGCTTCCACTTCACTCACCAACTCTTCAACACACTCACCACTGAACTCTGCCATCCTTCTAACTACCTCCCCTAACTAACTCGTGCTCCCACGTCATCCCTTACACTAAAGCACGTTCCTTTTAACACTACGTAGCTAAGCTACGTCCCCGCTACACATCCAAAGTCTGTCTCTGTCTCCAAACTCAAAAATTCATTTTATTTCCCAACCTAAAGCTCACTAAATCCCTCTAACTAATCCATTCCACGGACTCCATGAGGACTTACCCCTGCCCCATGAAGTCGGTCTAACTAAGCTAACCCTTCCCCCTAACTAGTTTTCATCCTGTGCCCCGGTCAAGGGGGTCTCCACCCCTTGCCCAGGAATCCTGTGCACCCGAAAGTGAGGCTTGTTTTTCCCTTTTTTTTCATGCGCAGCACCTGCGCGGCAACTCAGAGCTCGCGCACTTTACACCTGCCCGTGACGTCATGCAGCTGCACGTGTACCTCGTCCCTCCTTGGACGGTACCATCCGGCCGAGATACCCCTCCTGCCGGGTTCCAACCCCACGTGCAGCCATGACGTCACCGTGCGCATAAAAAAAAACACAAGCCCCACGTCTCGAGGGGTTCCCCACGCGAACACATGTGCTTTGCCCGTTGGAGCTTTGCACACACGATCGCGTGGAGAACCCGTCCGGTCCAAATCCATTTACCTGCCTAAACTTTGTCCGTCCGCGGGATCGGCAAATCCACCGCGTGCGTTTCCGGACCGGGACTTCACTCTCGCAAGCGAGCACGTGGTGGTCTCGTGCGTTGCACAGCACGAACCGCGTGCTCACTGCTGGGTGAACCCGGCACGGTCCCCGAAACAGCTACAGCCGCTACTCGGCTTTCTTTTCTCCCATGTCGCCGTCGTCGTCGCCATTCAACCCACGCACTCCCGCGTGTTACGACGCACACAGTCCACTCCATCACATTCACACCGGGAGACGCGGCTGCGTGCTCCCGCATGCCAACCGACATCTCCCTTACATACCGCTCTCTCACACACACGGTCTCCCTTGCACACAGCGACCTTGCACACGGCCGTTCACTCACGCGTGCGGGGGCACTCACCCGCGGTGCCTCACCCACACACCGTCCCTCGCTCACACACGCGGGGGCACTCAACCGCTGTTCCTCATCCACACTCCGTGCCTCACTCACACACGCGGGGGCACTCACCCGCGGTACTTCACTCATACACACGGCGACACTCAAACACGCGGTCTCTTCCACACACCGTGCCCCACTCATACACGCGGGGGCACTCACCCGCGGTGCCTCATTCACACACACGGCGACACTCACACACGGTGCCTCATCCACACACGGCGTGCTGGGAAGCACGTACTCCGGCTCCATCGCCACCACACCACTCACACGTGGTGCCTCACTCATACTGGCCGTTTAACTCACACACACGGCCTCACTCACACTAACCATACTACTTACACACGCGGGGGCACTCACCCGCGGTGCCTCACTCATACACACGGCGACACTCACACACGCGGTCTCTTCCATACACGGTGACGCACTCACACCTTGCACCACACACACAGGGACAACCACACTGGGGATTCGTGTCCCCACAAGGGTCTCCGGGGCCTCTATACCCCCCAAGCTCGCCGTGCAACCGTCCACAGCACCCGTCCTCTCAACCTCGCAAAGCACGACCGAACTCACCTGGTCGTGACTCGCCTCAAGGGGGCAGACTCCCTCCCCTTGTTCCTGGAGGAGGCCATCCAGGTGCTCGCACTGGGTCTCCACCCAGTCCGCCAGCTCACCCCCATTATCCTCCACTACCTCTGTGTGTGTGTGTGCGTCACTTACCCCGTCTTCCTCGTGTAGTCTTTCCTCTATTTTTTCTATCTCCCGTGTCTCTGCCAACTCTTCCCCCTTTACCTCCCGTGTCTCAACTATTATTTCCTTTGTCACGGCCTTCATGCCCGCCTGCAGGCATCGGCCCATGTTCTGCGTCTCACCCCGGAACTTTTTCATTTCTTCCTTCATGTTTGCTTCCATTCCGTTTATTTGCTTGTTCATTTCGTTTTTCATTTCATTTGTATTTGTATCCATCTTTTCGTTTATTTGTTTGTTCATGTCTTTCATTTCGTTTTTCATTTCATTTGTCATTGCCGCATTCATTTGTGCCAGCATGGTGAATAGCTGGGCCATGTCGGATGCACTCAAGTGAGCCGTTTCGGCAGGGGTTGGGGAAGGGTCTTGGTGGAGAGGGGGGGGGGAGGTGTCATACACCGCGGCCGCTGCCGCACCCACCTCGGGCCCTGGGTTCAGTTGGGCGAGTCCGTGTTCCTGCACAATCAACATTTCCTGCTCGGGGATTCCATCCTGGACCATGGATTCTACACATTCTACATCCATTTCTAATACCCCCGGCTCCCGCTCGCCTTGAGACGCCATCTTGCTTCTCGTGAAGGGTTAATTTGCTCGCTCGTAATTTGGAGGGAATCGGGGGTCGCTTCTCTCACCCCTGGACCGATTCCCGTGAATTTAGCCGGAGACAGGACAGCCCGTTTTCCTGTTCTCCGATACCAGTGCCGCGAGGAGGGCGATGAATTTGTATCGCACGACCTGACACCAGTGTTGCGGATTTCGCGCCCGCCGGCGTGCGACGGCCACGTAACTCGAATCGCGGCACGTCGCCCACCGGACGGACAATCCAGTCGTGACCCTCTCGGACTAACGCCGGGAACCAGTCACGGGTGGACCTTTCGGTCTCACCGCGATCGAGCCAATCAGCCCCCGCGTGGGATAGGGTTGCTCGCCAAATTCGACCTACCTAAGTACCCACGCGGAGGGTAGACCGGGCGATCGCACCTCGCCGCAGGTCGACTTCGGACACGGGCCACTTAAGCGACCCCGTTCCGTACTATCAGAATAACCGAGCGGTGTTATCGTCGACCTCGACGGTTCGATTAATTATCGGGCGTATTCAGCCCACTACCAACCCTTTACGTGAAGCAAGATGAGGGTTCAATGGGGGAAAAGACGAAGCGAAGCGGGAGAACAGTTCAACAATAAAGCACATTTATTCGCGGCACACGGGAAGCACACAAATACAATTCCACCAAAAGCACACAAAAAAAAGAAAACAATTCCATTTACACAAAAAGCAAATATAAAAGCGAAAACAATGCAGAGCTAATACCGACTACCGAGCACACGGCAACACTTATACAATTCTACTTCACAGACGGCGCCGACAACACATACCCAAAACCAAGGAAAAGAAATCCCCCAAGAATGAGGCAGGCCTGAGGCCGAGACCGGGTCGCGCCTACCCGTCTGGTGATGAGACGCGGAGCGGCGATGGCGCCGCACTCCGCGGGCCTCGCGGACAGTGCCTGGCAGGGGGTGGGAAAAAGGGGCCCCCTTGGTCGCACTATCTCAGCGCGGGGGGAAACAGGAGGGGGTTGCTGATGCTCGGGGTATAGAGGATCTTTATTATCCCTGGTGTGCGTCTCCACCTCGGCCAGGTCGCGCTGCTGGCCTCCCTCGGGCGTGCAGCTCCTGGCACCGACGCGAGCACCCCCTCGTCTGCCTTCGCCGCTGCCGCCTCTCCGCCTCTGGACTCTCCACCCTGGACTCTTCTCTGGGCTCTCCTCGTTCGACTCTCTTCAGCTTCTCCAGCTACTGCAGGCTTCGGGCTTCGGGCTTCGGGCTTCGGGCTCCAGACTTCCACACTCCTCTCTCTCCGTTCCGACTCCTTCTCGTTCTCTTCTGACTGACGAACACGGTCCTTTTATCCCCCCGTAGCTTCGCCTTTGACCCCCTCCCTTTGACCTTTCACCTCGCTCCCCATTGGCCCGAGAAAAAGTGGGCATGAAGGCTTTTTGATCCACAAATTTGCATATATCGATCGTTCTGGAGGCGGGGCCAAATCGCCCCTCGCTCACCGATTGGACGGCAAAAAGTGGGCGTGTGTCGTTTTTGATCCGTTTTTGAAGCACAAAATCCGTGATTTTGTACACGCTGTTCAACGTGCGCCCTGCACGAGTCCAACACCGGTACCCACAGCGGGGCAAGAACGGTGGCGATGCTACGGTTGCGAGGTGTGACGTGAAGGTCGTGGCGGTTGTGGTGAAGCGGCGTTGTGGTTGGTGGTTGATGTTGTGGTTGTGGTGGTAATCATGGCGGTTGGTCCAAAATAAAGATAGTAAAAGAAAAACGGCTATCCTGAAGAGTCGCAGCTCGCATAAATGACATGTATTCCCACTAGACAACGGGTTTGGGCCTAACTACACATGCACTTACCGAGATACCTCACCTAAGGGACCTGAATGGTGGTTTGCGAATTTGGTAACCACAACAATATCATTATTATATATGTCAAAGCTTGTTTAATTTCATGTAGTAACCAAAATCTGATGGTGGAACAAAAAAAGGAGTGTGCCGAAATATTAATATAGATAATCATCAAAACGAATTTTAAGGGGCCTCTTAAGGAAGACAATAATATCATTACTATACATGTCAAAGCTTGTTTCATTTCATGCAGTAACAAAAATCTGATGGTGGAACAAAAAAAGGGGTGTGCCAAAATATTAATATAGATTTGCTGTCATGATCTTTTCTACAACATGATTGGACATGAAGTGTTGTAAATAGAAAGAACAATTGTGACTCAGGCAAAATGTATGAAATGAGTCACACTCACGCACAATGTATTATCCTATCTTATCAACATTTGCCATGCCTTGCTGATGATCCTGTTATCCTGGGTTTAACATTATTTTCCTTTTCTCCAAATATCATTTATAAATGGCACAGAAATACTGAACGCACTAAATTCATAGCAAAATGATACTTGAATTATAAAACACGTTTCTTTGTAATCCTCATTTGTGTATTCTATTGATAGCAACATGTTGTCTCTCTCTCTCTCTCTCTCTCTCTCTCTCTCTCTCTCTCTCTCTCTCTGTCTCTGTCTCTGTCTCTCTGTCTCTCTGTCTCTCTGTCTCTCTGTCTCTCTGTCTCTCTGTCTCTCTGTCTCTCTGTCTCTCTGTCTCTCTGTCTCTCTGTCTCTCTGTCTCTCTGTCTCTCTGTCTCTCTGTCTCTCTGTCTCTCTGTCTCTCTGTCTCTCTGTCTCTCTGTCTCTCTCATCACTGATATTTTTTTTTTTTTCATGATTCACGAGGTCACAAAATTGTTTTGAATGATTAAGGATTCATTCATAGTCAACTTTGCTCCTAAACAAGACACCAGAATTTAATGTCTGAATCATTTTTGAGTTTTGCTTAAGATGCGTTTTTAATTTGTTTATAATTTCACTGCTTTGTTCAGATCACTCCCGGGAGTAAAGCTGAGCAAGCACAGCTCATGCGGGGGGACATCATTTTGATGATCAACGGGATGAGTGTTGAAAACTTGAGCCATCTCGATGCACAAAACAAGATAAAAAGCTGCAACGATATCACCCTCACTATTGATAGGTCAGTTCAAACCTGGCTAATCAACAGTTTCTTCTTTTTTTTTGTGCTGACTTGCATTTCATTACTGTCAGAATTAATATGGGTTTGAAAGAGGTTGTGGTTCGGAATTTGGAAAAGATACATCTGATATCAGTCAATTCTTATGTAGTTTGTGAATGTCTGGTGAGTGTGAAATAAGAGCTCATTGTGTCTCATAATTCAGATTTTTTTTTTTTTATCAAAATGCTTCCAAAAGGATTGACATCCCTTTGCCAATATAATATGGCAAGATATGCAGATAAATGGTCAAGAGATGGGGATAAATGGTCTTGTGGCTGTAATAACAAATCCACTTGAATTCCCACATACCAAATACGAGTGCCTTTCCTCCTTGGTTAGAAAGGCATCCGTTACATAGTTGTGTGTCCTGAAGTGATCATACCATATCTTCATGTACTGTTATCTCTTGCATTCCCATAACATGGTAAATTTTTTATGCTATACATGGCTTGAATTAATGTATTCAATAACATTTCGAATAACCCATTTTTATTAAACTTAAATGCAACAGTGTAACTACTTCCATTGTGGAATGTCAGACCTTCCCGACATCAGTTTTGGGAAACCCATCTGGCATGCAGTGTGTTTGTTCAGGGAAAGCCGCAGCTGCAAGCAGTTATACAAATGCAGTACAGCATTACCTCTGACCAATTTATTTTGATTGTTCATGCGAAATATCTTTCTATTTTAGGCTACCAAATAAAAATAAGACATTTTATTAAAGTAAAAACATTGCAGAATAAGTGAAAAATTATAACTTCTCATAAAAAACATTATAAAAGAAAAATGGGGGGGGGGGAACTATACCCTGTGCAGAGAGTTGGTTCTTCTTAAGCAGTCTCCTTGGCTATTGTGCACATTTCTAGACGAATCCCCACTCTGACACAGTATACCAGCATGCTGGCACTCATTTTGCCGACCTCAGAAGGATGGCAGGCCGAGTTAACCCAACTTGTATTAATTCAACAGCTGAGCAGGATTTCCACACAGGACCCTAGGATCCCAAGCCCACCACCCTAACCATTAAGCCAACACCAGGCATAAATTAATATTGCGTGCATGTATAAAATGTAATAGTTACGTATTGTGATTCTGAATCCCTGTGCCAAAACACATTGTTCATATATTTATATAAAGTGAAATATCCTGTATTTTGATTGATGGTTATTACCACTGCCACCACATATGGATGGAGGTTATGTTTTCACCCCTGTTTGTCTGTGAGCAGGATATCTCAAAAAGTTACGTTTGGATTTGGACGAAATTTGGTGGACAGTTTGGCTATGTGACAAGCACAAAATGTTTAGTTTTTGGTGAAGATCTGGATTGGAGAATTGTTTAAGTGATTCCTTATCATTGAGAGATAGGGCCAAAAACGATATGTAGCACAATATTTCCAAAAATTATCGATGTATTTATATGAAACTAGGAGGATGAGTTGGTTAGGTGACAAAAACAAGCAGATTTGAATTTGGTGCAGGTCCAAATTCAGATCCTGTCAGTGGGATACAAAACATAAACTGTTCAGCCTGGTGGAGGTATACCCTCTACCAAGTGCTGTTCTAGCTTTAATGGTGTGATTCTTAGCTGGTAAGTCTTATTATTGGAAGTGAATTTTAGCTGGTGGATTTGTTTCTGTGATGCTGGTAAAGTAAAGTAATTTATGAATTCAAAACTCGTCATGAAAAGGTTATTTGTATCACGTTGACGTTTTAAACTCATTGTTCATGCAGATAAGCTCATAAGATGGTTGTAAAGGCAGACAGACATGAGTCATTGAGGGGACGTATGATATGTTTTTATAATGGGGGAAGCAACCATGGAAACGAGGCCACTGGACTATTTATGCAAGTGGCGGCAAGTATGCTGTACTGTTAGGTTTTCCTTACTGACTTTGGTCACAGCATGTCTTTTTAACAATGACACAAGGTGCATTAAGTAGCTTGTACATGTAGTACATGCAGGACAAGGACATCAGTATATTTTTCATGGATTTCAGTATAATCTAAGTTCATTCAACATCGCAAAATAAAGATGCCAACTCTACCTGATGATAATTCACATTGACTCGATTGTTAACGACGTGCAACATGGGAGCAGCTACAACAACATGACAATCACTATTTTTTTCGACTTTGATTTATAAATTCCAGTTCCACCCTTATCATTTGTCTTTCATTGGAATCATAAACTCCATGTCTTTGTGTTGCCAAGGTACCCATTAAAATGTAAACATTAGCTTAATTTCAGAACTTTTTACATTTTTACATAAAATATTATGATACTTGTGAACTGTTAAGCACAGAACTCATTCTAATCACTCATTCTTGACCTACTTGATTCACTTAGTTGTTGACAGAATGCAACCACAATCCACTTCATAAAATATATAAACGTTATATTTATTATGGCTGCATATAGGATGCCTCCCAGTATCTCTGAGTAGTCTGCAAGGTCAGGTCAGGTCAGGTATGGGAGCATGTGCCAGAACAGCACGTCGCTGCGTCCACTTTCCGCCGGTACTCCAGGGGCCTCCGTCTGGCCATCCCCCAGGCAGATGCCAGGCCCATCCCCATCTCCTTGAGATGATGGTCAACCTGTTGCAACCATGAGGCACGTGGTCGACCCACTGGCCTCCTCCACTCATGAGACTCCCTCGCTGAGAGAATCTGGTGAGCAGGATCAGAGTCAGGAAAACGAGCCACATGTCCATACAGCCGCAACTGACGCTCACGGACTATGCAGGTAACAAATCTCATCCGAGTCTCTCTCAGCAACCGCTCGTTGGACACAAAATCCGACCAGCGATGGCCAAGGATTCTCCGAAGAGACCTGGTACCAAAGGAATTAAGTCTCCGTCTCAGATCCTTGGTCAGAGTCCAAGTCTCGCACCCATAGAGCAAGACTGGAAGTACCAAGGACCTGAAGACTCGGACTTTCGTCCTCCCGCACAGGTACCGGCAGCGCCACACCCCATGATCCAGTGAATCCATGACTCCCCAGGCCCGACCCAGACGTCTATTGACCTCTGACTCGCAGCCAGCAGAGACATGAATATCACTGCCAAGGTAAGTGAATCTCTCCACGACCTCAACATCCTCACCACAAACAAACACAGACAGGACAGCAGCATCCAAGATGTCACCGAAAGCCTGGATCTTAGTTTTGACCCAAGAAAGCCGTAATCCCAACGGCTCCGACTCCTCATTCAGCACCACGAGGGCCCCCAAGAGGATGTCTAAAGTCTCCGCAAAGATGACTGCATCATCTGCAAAGTCAAGGACCGAGATCTTGACATTCCCAAATGACGCACCGCAACTTGATCTCTCCGACATCCTCCCTAGAATCCAGTCCATACAAGTGCTGAAAAGTGTGGGGGCAAGTACACATCCCTGACGAACTCCAGTAACAACTGGAAATAAGTCAGAGATGGTACCACCAAACTTCACAGCACTCTCAGTACCAGAGTAGAGTTCAGACATCAGATCGATCAGTTTTGGTGGCACCCCACGAAGACCAAGAATCCTCCAGAGGACATCCCGATTCACTGAATCGAATGCTTTACAGAGATCAACATAGGCTGCAAGCAGCCCCTGCCGAAACTCTCGTCTGCGTTCGGTGAGGACACGAAGTGCAAGGATACGGTCAATCGTTGACCTCTCTGGTGTAAAGCCTGACTGCTCTGGATGCTGGTGCTCAAGCAGATGGTGGCCAACCCTATCGAGAATTATCCGAGCAAAGACCTTGCCCGGCACTGAGAGCAGCGTCACCCCTCGGTAGTTGTTGCAGTCTTGGCGATCACCCTTCCCTTTCCAGAGAGGGACAACAAGGCCCCTCTTCCAGTCAGTTGGGATGATGCCTGTATTCTAGGCAGAGCACAAAACTGCATGCAACGACACGAGTGCAGCATTTCCACCAGCCTTGAAGTTTGGCATGGATGCCACAGATCCCTGGAGCTTTGCCCCGTTTCAACTGGTTCACCGCAGCCCGTGTTTCCACAAGCATAGGTGGACCACAGTTGATTCGAGGGTCGGCAACAGGGATTGTATCACCCTTGACGTCCAACTCGACAGTTGGGGGATCAGCCTGGTACAACCGCTCAAAGTAACCGGCCCAGCGGGCCTTCACTTCAGACTCCTCTGTCAAGAGCCTACCACTCTCTGCTCGAACTGTAGTGCTCCGAGGGATGGGCTTGGATGAACGTAATGCGCGAATTCCCCTGTAAGTGGGACGAGAATCACCTGTCCACAGGTGATGCTCTACCCCCTCACAGATTCCTCGCACATAGGCCTCCTTGTCCACCCTCAGTGCACGAACAGTTTTACGCCTCAGCTCCCTGAACAGCTCAGCTCTGCCATTCAGCCTGGCCCTGCGACTCTGGTCAATGGTATCCAGTGTCCCTTGAGAGACAAAATTCTTCTTTGCCCTGCGGTGAGCTCCAAGGCATCCACCGGCAACATCAAGGACGGTGGTCTTGAAGGCGCTCCACAACTCTTCAGGACCCCCCAAAGCACCCAGACCCCCCAAGTGTCCACTCAGCCTGTTCGCAAACTCCTCAGCTACTCTCTCATCCCTGAGCTTGGCAACATCCAGCCTCGGCTGGGATGGTACCCTTCTCCAGGGTTTAAGGTGCAGCTTTAGAGTTGCTACAACAAGCCTGAGGTCAGTATTGAGGAACTGAGCACTCTGGTAGACCCTGCAGTTCTGGATCATCCTCCAACGACCGTCAATGAGGACATGGTCAATCTCCTTTGCCACACCGCCAGCGTTGGAATACCAAGTCCAGCGATGAGCTTGTGGGCGCTGAAACCATGAACCAGCCACCCTAAGTCCATGACTTCTTGCAAAGTCAAGGAACTTAGTGCCATTCTGGTTCATAGTTCCTGACCCATGGGGACCAACACACACCTCATAACCGTCGCTATCAGTTCCAGTCGATGCATTGAAATCCCCCAAGACTAGAAGTGTATCTCGTCTGGGGCACTGATCAACCACAGACTCGAGTGTGGCGTAGAATGCATCCTTCACGGTGAGATCACTCGCCTCAGTCGGAGCATAAACAGAGACCACGGAAATGACACCTAAGGAGTGACGAATCCTTAATCTCATAATACGCTCGTTGACTGGTGTTACCTCAATTATCATTGGGGTCAGCTTATTGGACACAGCTACAGCAACTCCTTGGGTATGGTAACCATCAGAGCGACCAGACCAATAGTAGGTGTAACCACCCACCATGATCTCGCCGCAATCCGGTCTCCGAACCTCAGAGAGAGCTGCAATCCCGATGTCCAAACGCTTGAGCTCAGATGATAACAGAGACAGGTGGTCATCCTCTCTTAGGGATAGGACATTCCAGGCACCCACCCGAAGGGACCGCCTCAGGTTAACCCAAGGAGACCGCCGTCTGGTGGACGACACCTCAGCACCACTCCGACACACTCTCCCGCAATCTGACCCAGGGATGTTACCCCGTGGTTTCCCTCCTATCATCAAAGATTGGGGGTCCCGAAGGCTTTTCCCCAATCCCGTCATCCGGTGAGCTGCCCTGCGAAGGGAAGCTGCACAGGAGGTACTCCCACGGAGTGGGTTTTCAGATTTTTTTGCGTTTTTGCGTTTTGCGGAATGAAGGGTTTTACGGTGGCCGGAGTGCAAATCCTGCCACCAACCTCCTAATAAGAAGTGACCCAACTGCAGGAGGACGTCCGCAGACACAGTTGGGCACTAGATATGGATGGCCGTTGGCTCACAAGGAGCTCCTCCGCCCTTTGACAGGTTTTGTTTTTAATCCTGCTGGGTGTCCATATCCAAACACCCTCCTCACCAGAAAACCTGGTGGGGGGAGACGGTTTAGTCGCCGACAACCCCGACCATGGAAGAGGTTAGTACAGGTTTACATGGTACCTGTAGCAGGTCACAGATCGAACCTGACCTGACAGAAAGGTTGCAAGCTGTAGTCTTTTGCAGAAAGGTTGCAAGCTGTAGTCTTTTGCAGAAAGATTGCAAGGTTGTAGTCTGCAAGCATGCCCTCATTACATATATATATATATATATATATATATATATATATATATATATATATATATATATATATATATATATATATATATATATATATATATATATATATATACATATATGGAAGTTCACACGGAGTCAGGAAGGAACAAGACTAATATAGGTCACAGCACTTCATCTTCCGCATGCATAAAGCGGGCTCGATTGCAGGAGACAATGGGAGACACTGCCAATGGGGCTCACTGTATGTACACGTGACTCACTGTATAGACACGTGAGCAAATGACAAGGACACAGGCTGCAAAAACAATAGAGGCTATCTCTAGAATACGTGAGTAAGACCAGTACAAAGAGGAGGAAACTAAGTGAAACCTACAAGGCAGCCCTAACCGATGACAGGAGCAGCCCACCAGTCTCAAGTTTTGTGGATCAGAAGGACAAGGAATGTGCAAGCTGTTCAGCCTTGAAGTGGATGCTTGAAATGCCTGGTCTCTGTTGCTCCAATGGCAAAGTCCAAGTCATACTTCTTCAAGCACCTCCACAACCTCTCTCCACCAGCTGCTTCTTGGTCAACTAACAGATTGAATGGATGCAAGGAAATTAACCTTCAACATGTCTGGAATCCACCATTCACCATCCAGGGTCAAGTTCATCACTGGATCAGAAGTTTATGTCCAATCCCCAACGAAGATGCGAGCTGTGCACAACATTACTTCTTGGATGAAGAGGAGGTGCAAACACAGTGCAAAATATGTCCTAGTCTGAAGCAGCACGTCATCCATGATGACAGTAGATGATGCACAACTGCAATGTCTCAATAAATGGCCTCAAGATGGCCATAGACTTCTTGACTGACTCAAGCAACAAAGACTACAAGATTGTCATCAATGCCGATCGACGGCCCAGTACTGAGCATGAGAGGTGCCTCAATGCTCCTAAATGCAATGAGGTTGCCTTTCTGATGAGAGATATGGAACACGGCAAGCATGACGTTTTACATCACAGAGAAAGCTTCCTCCAATGAATATGCAAGACCCACAGGACCTGATCCTCTCCAATACCCACTCCTGCTTCCAAATGGAGAGGATGGCTACACCCTCCAGAATCAATGAGCTCCTGCTCAGTTCAAAGTATTCGCCCTGAAGTTCTACTCTTTTCGGCTTATGTTTTGACATAATGGTGACTGAAACATTTTGCTGCACTGCAAATATCTATTCTGGCAGTTTTGTGTTGATATATTTGCAAAAGTTGAGGTTGAAAGGATGTGGGACTCTAAATTGGCATCAAGTGAGTCCAGTACTCCATGATGGTTTTGCATTTTGACATTCCCCCACCCCAGGAATTCCCAACATCCCAACATCCCAAACATTCCCAACATCCCAAACCTCCCACAGCCACACCAATTTCCATCCTCATCCCCCAAACTCAGGTTCACCTGGGTGACAAGGTACACTACATGGCCAAAATTATGCAGACACCCCTTCTAATTAGTGGATTTGGCTATTTCAGCCACACCCATTGCGACAGGTGTATGACATCAAGCACACAGCCATGCAATCTCCATGGACAAACATTGGCAGTAGAATGGGCCATACTGAAGAGCTCAGTGACTTTCAACGTGACACCGTCATCAGATGCCACCTTTCCAACAAGTCAGTTCGTCAAATTTCTGCCCTGCTGGGGCTGCCCCGGTCAACTGTAAGTGGTGTTATTGTGGAGTGACAATGTCTCGGAGCAACAACAGCTCAGCCGCAAAGTGATAGAGGCCACACAAGCTCACAGAACAGGACCGCTGAGTGCAGAAGCACATAGCGCAGAAAAATTGTGTCGTCGGTTGAAACATTCACTACCGAGTTCCAAACTGACTCTGGAAACAACATCATCACAAGCACTGTTCATCGAGAGCTTCATGAAATGGGTTTCCATTTCTGAGCAGCTGCACACAAGCCAAAGATCACCTTGCACAATGCCAAGTGTCGACTGGAGTAGTGTAAAGCTCACCGCTCAATATTATTAGCGTGTAAAGCTCAATATTAATGCCGATGATTTTGGAATGAGATGTTGGACGAGCATGTGTCCACATATTTTTGGCCATGTAGTGTATCTCCCCCCACTCCCCTTTCTACCCCCACATCCCCTCCCCCTCCTCTCGCCAACCCCCTCCACATTCTCCCTGATTCCACCCACTCTCCCATGCTCACCACCCCACATATTCAGGTTTCTCCAGGCATAGAATGGGTATTTCAACTAAGATATATATATATATATATATATATATATATATATATATATATATATATATATATATATATATATATATATTGTGTGTGTGTCTCCTCCAGAACTCCAAAACCATGAAACCTAGCAGCCTGAAACTTTGCATACTAAGGGAACTCAAAGGAAGTGCATCAGTGAAAATTCGGTGTTTGGGTTAATTAAAACACCCCTTTTAAAGATAATTAACAGCCTTATTTAATTATTCTTTATCAAGGCTCATCTTTGGTTACTTTGCTATCCCTCACTGGGATCTTAAGTCACCATGTTTTTGTTTGGCCTGCTCAACAATGCCTTACCTTGGAACAGGCTGCAATGGTTTCTTAACGGTAAAGTTTTTTTTTTCTCACTTTCCTCACTCATATCATCAAATGCCTGAACATCATACCTACAAATCACTGGATACATTGCAATGCTAATAAACGTCTGGAGACGCCAGAATTTGTGGCTTTATTTCATTTCCACACATGACATAACCTCTAGAATCTCTTAATCTGAGCCGAATTACTAATTTTATTCTTCTTAGTCGACTTCATCTGCAGTTCCGATGGCTAAAAAATAGTGTTTTGTCCATTTTGGACATTGCTTGACATCCTGGGCATTTCTGGGTGCA
The DNA here is from genome assembly GCF_056783735.1 of Eptatretus burgeri. NCBI lineage: Eukaryota > Metazoa > Chordata > Myxini > Myxiniformes > Myxinidae > Eptatretus > Eptatretus burgeri. The sequence continues at coordinate 3,147,912 of NC_140978.1, forward strand.
TACTGTTTATATGACCGATTGGTGATCGCTAATCACTTTCCAAGGCAGCCGTTCCTCATCAACATTTTTGGTGGAGTGCTTGCTTGGTTGTTTAAGCCACTTGGCAAATGCTATACAATCTACTTGGTTGTTCATTTCTAAGCCATGGCCATACATGGCAAAAGTATTCGCACTATGACTGAATATATCAATCAACTTGAACAAATTTCAGGCCCGACTCGCCTGCGTTTGACTCCGCATTGTCATGCAGTCCCTCAGGTGGTTGCTCGCTCAATGAAAATGTGCAATTTTATTTTGACATTTCCCCTTTTTGCATGATCTTTCATTCTACGACCCGGCACTTCGACATAGATAGATACATATAAAAACAAGTTAAACATTTCCTTTTTAAAAGTTTCTTCATCCACTTTGTTGGAGTGCTTGTTTGGAGTGCACTTCAAGCTTCGTTCTCCACAAAATTCCATTGCAACACCGCGGCGTGTTAGGAAGAAAAATATATAACATGATTGCAAAGAATATAAAATGTTTTCCGTTGTTACAAAGCAATGAATTGTCACATCACGGCAGGATATCCGAGAGGTACGCACGCTCACTCTAAGCTGTCTAGCTTGGGTTTGAATCCCAACCCCGCTATACACTGTCAACCCGGTGTTTCACAAGCAAGGTGATTCATCAATTTGTGCACCATCTCTCGGATGGACGTTACTGGATATCGCATCTCCTGGAATCCCCTACCTCTTCCCCTCCTCACTCTCATCTCTCCTCTCTCTGCCCCCTCTCACTCCCTCACCCCTTTCCCTCTCCCACCCCTCTCCCTCTCTCCCTCTCCCACCCTTCCCCCTCACGATCTCTCTCCCACCCCGCTCCCTCTCCCACCCCTATCATCAACCTGTCCCTCACTCCCCTCCTCTCGCTCAACCTGCCTCTCCCCTCCTTTCCTCACCCCTCCTTTCCTCCCCCCTTGCTAGTATATACATATACAAGCATGTATTTATGTATTTGACTTTGCATTCATAAACTGCAAGATGCCCTTCTGGGTTTGCAGGCATGACACCGTCGCAATGAGGTCATCATGGTATTGGTCTAAATTAGGAGAATTTCAGAATTTCCATTGATACATTCCCCTGCCTGCTTAATAGCATCAATGGTGATTCCTGGTTGTGATCGGTGGACATAACACAATGTGTCCATGTGGCAGATGGCACTTCTGGCCAAATACAATGTGGCCTCACCAATCATGATCAGTGGGGCATCAATAGCCAGTATGTGAGCCTAAAAGGCTTCAAAAGTCACCAGGTGGATGAAATCGTGATATGTTGCCCTGATGAGCCCCAGTAAGGGTGAAACCAGGTCAGTAGCTTCACTTTTCATCTGCTTGGTGACAGCTTTTTACTTGACATTCATGAAATGCTGGATGCCCTTCTAGTTTGCAGGCATGATGCTATCGTGATGATGTCATCATGGCATTGGTTTAAGTTTGGATAATTTCAGTTTCCATTGATATATACAGTATATATGTGTATATATAATCGTTTGCAGCCTGTGGTTGCTGGTTGTATCATTTTCTGGGAGTGCGGCTGTGCCGCTGATGCAGTGCCCTATATTACCAGTACACTGGTCGTCATTTCACTGATTGTATACTCAAATTTAAATGACGATTCTTTAATCAATACCTTATACTCTCAACTAAATAAGGTCTCCTCCTGGTTCAAAGCCAACAAACCTTCGTGAAACCATAATAAAACCAATCAATGATCTTTTTCGATTTGAATAAATCTCCAACAGCACAAACCTTATTGAAAATGATAAAATCCCAATTACTAAAGTATAGGCAGCTAGATTTTCAGGAGTCATCATTGATGATAAACCCACCTGGTCTGACCACATCTCCTTTATCACCAAAAAATGTTTCTCCTGAAACAGGTGTTTTATCTCCAGGTAATAGACAAAAAAAAATGGAAACACCTGGGTAAATGAAGAACACCAAGTATATTGAAAGCGATGGCTTTCACACAGGTGTGGTCCATGTGTTAATTTAGTGAATAACATCCCAGCATGCTTAGGGTCATGTACTGTATACAATTGCTGCACAGGTCTGGTTGCCTATAATTATGGCTTGCATGGCTGCAAGAGGAGGCATAAGTAACTGAAGGAGTGGTGATTGTTGGGGCACGTTTCGCAGGAACCTAAGTGACAAAGACAGCTCAACTTGCTGATGTTTCTTGAGAAACGGTTTCCATGATGATGCAAGCATGAAACTCTGATGGAAAGACATCAGCAAAGGGTAGCAGTGTGCGAAAGCACATACTCCAAGATCATGATATCTGTGCATTAATTTGAAGTGCAAGGCAAAGCACATGAGCAACTGCAGATTAATTGACTGTAAATTTCAACCTGGGGCATAAGCAGCCAGTTTCATAAAAACGGTCCTCCAAGAACTCCACAGAGGGGGATACCATAGTCACATTGTAGTGCACAAACTGCTCATCACACCTGGCAATGCACATTTGCGAGTCAAGTGGTGCAAATAGCATAAACAATGGATGACCGAGGAGTGGAGAGATGTGATATGGTCAGATGAATCATCCTTCAACATGTTCTCGCCAAACAGATGAGTGCACGTGTGGCACCAACCTAAATAACTCTACAACCCTGAGTGCTTGGTTCCAACAGTGAAGGGTTCTGGTGGTTCTGGTGGTTCTGTAATGCTGTGGGGCACAGTTTCCTGGCATGGTTTGGGTGCAGTCATTCCCTTGGAAGGCAAGGTCCATGCCAATCGCTACTTAATGGTACTGAGTGATCATCTTCACCCCATGTTGCAGCATTTCTTTCCTGCTAGGAGGGGTGTCTTCTAGGATGACAATGCCCCCATCCAAAGGGCACGTGTGATCGCCTCATGGTCTGATGAGTATGACACTGATGTTATCCATATGTCACGGCCTTCTCAGTCACCAGATCTGAACCCAAACGAGCATTTATGGGATATTCTGGAATGATGCCTGAGACAGCATTTGCATCTCTATCAAACAGGTGTGAGTTGATTGATTTTCTTCTGAAATAATGGTGCCGCATCCCTCCCTACATAATTCAAGCCACTGGTGGACTCTATGCCACAGCGCCTTCAGGCCGTACTGGCCGCACGTGGTGGCCCAATGCCCTATTGTGACTTTATTTTGGTGTTTCCATGTTTTTTGCTACTACCTTTAGATAACATTTATTTCTACTTTTGATCACTTTAATTTCTCTTTACAATACTCGAGTTTTACCTTACCTCATTTATTGTAATATTGCATGGGCATGTACCAGAAACAATAAGCTTCATTCACTCATTGTTGCTCAAAAAAGAGCATTGAGGATTTGTACCTTCTCTCATCCATGAGATCACACTGCAACTTGTTTCGCTAGTCTTAACACTAACTCTTAATGATTTTAACAAGTTGCACACACAGGGATATTTAGGTATATCCATAATCTTCTTCCCTGCACTTTTTCTTCTTACTTCACCTAAATACACGACACACACACTTACCAGACTCGATCTTGCAACAACATGTTCTTGCGTTTTTCTCACATGTCATACTCCATGAATGCAATGAGATTTTACGGTCCTCATCTTTGGAACACGATTGACAGAGCAGTGAAAGTCCAGCCATCTGTGAACATTCAATTCAAATCTTCCTATAAGAACTTTCTCATATCTCAGTTTGTAACACCGAGGTCTATAGGATAAAATATTCCCCCAATGATGTTTAAACAATTCTTATATTTCAGTATTTTCTCCCTTCTTATATTTGCTTTTGCTCAGAGTTATTTTGTCTGATAGTTGATAGTTTATTATTTAAGGCTTCAGCTTTTTGGAGATGCCCCAATACTGTCATGCAATATGTAAATTATTATTTATTTTTGCTTACCCTTGCACAGAGTATTGAAAATAAGTGGCTCTGCATCATCAACATAGCAAAGGATTTTATGCTTTTATACATAAAAAACTTCAGTTCCGTATTAAATCAAGTTTCTGATCAAAGTTCATTTCATTCTAGTTTAAATACTGACATGCTGACTGTTGAAAACAAATCATACCACATCATTTAATTACCTCTCAAAATATCATTCTCTTGTAAATACAAGTTACCTAATCTCCAAATTATCCATCTCGGCTATTTTATCGACAGATGTCTTTTTGCCCCATCACAATCCTTTACATAGTTTAGTTTCCAAGGGCAAAACTCATTGCTATTTTTAGAAAATTTGTTGATAGGTCAGGGGGTTTCTTTTTTCTGTATTTGGAAGCCTCTCGAGCACATAACAGATAGTGTTCAACAAAGTGTTGTGCCAAACATTTGGCCGAGCATTAGAAACGCTGAATGCATATGCGGAAAAAAAAAATTTTGGCTTTAACTTCTGTTGCTAAACTTGGGCACTCTGTCTTTGCCAGAATGGATAACCTTCAACTGGCAAAGCAAAAAATCCGCTGGTCACTGTGGTATCATGACACCAAATGGACTGGGTGGTTTTATTATCTTGATTATTTTAATTTGATTGATAACATGTTCATTATGAAGGCAGTTTGGACCAATCAGCTTTGTTTTTAATGCATTAAGTATTGATGTTTTATGAAGGGATTTGCACAAAACAGGGAGCTAAGTTAATGACAGTAGTAGTATTTGATAAATATGAACATGGAACACCCTTCCGCCTTCTTATAAATCTTACACAAAAATGTTCATCCTCATTGTATCCTTTTTCATAATAAATAATGCATGTAACTGGGACCACTTTCAGATATCATAACTTTGGAGGACTAAAATACTTTCCCTCAAAATACAGTTAACTTGGCTTTTCTTTCATGTCAATGTGTTGCACTGATACAAGGGAAAGAAATTCCAGACAAATTTCCAATCCAACTTTTAACAACTTTTTCTGTCACATTTTCAAATGTCTTCACATGGAGCTTTCTTTCATTGTCATTGATCAAACATGCTCATAATTGAAAAGGTAGGTACCTTCTGTGGGTGTTTTCCTACTTTTTTCTGACGTTGAAAGTAGGACATCAGCACCTGCTGCTGTAAATGTATTAATTTTTATGCTGTGGTTTCTAAATGATGAGGCAATGTTTTTGCTTAATTTTAGTGACACAGGTTAAGCCTGGTGTTGGCTTCGTGGTTAGGGTGGCTGGCTTGGGATATTAGGGTCCTGAGTTCAAGCCCGGTTAGCCACTGAATTATCACCCCATGGGGTTTACTCAGCCTGTTATTCCTTTGAGATTGGCAAAATGAGTACCAGTATACTGGTAGAGGGGCACAGCTGCGCTTCCACCTGGCAGCCAAGCTGCCATATGTTTGAACAGAACAGAACAGTGGCACAGGTGAAACATTCAATTGTGTTCAAGCATGCCAGAAACACAGACATAGTCAGGCTGTAAATATAGAGACATAGCAAGTTGCTAAGCTGGCAGGATAGCTTAGAGGTATGCACACTCATGTCTGAGCTGTCTCGCCTTGGTTTGAATGTTAATCGAGCTATCTACTGTCATCCTTATGTTTTGCATGCAGGGAGATGCCGTCAGTTGGATGGACGTTAAAGCTGGAAATACTTGAGCTTCAAAAGGAGGGGGGGATATACCCTTTTTTATTAACCTTTCTCAGTACATATTCTTTACCTAACTGCCTCCCTTGGTCATCTTTCCTCCCACCTGTGTAGCACCTCCCTGTGTTTGTCCAGTCGTATGCTTGCAGCTTGCAACTCACCACCGTCCCATATTCTCTCCCATATATCAATCATGAGCTCTATTTTTCTCGCTCTTCTCCGAATAACTGCCTTCTTTCACAATGTTTATATCTATGTCCAGGGTCTGCATGCTTCCACCTATCCTGTGCTGTTTCTAACATGTCCTCTGCCTCTCCCTCAAACCCCACCTCCCGCACTAAAAAAACCTAAAAAAAAAACAATTCGTTATAGTAATCTTCTTCTTCTCATCTTCCTTTGTAAGGAGTGAAGTCCAATGGCACCAAGCTTCTGCCCTGCCTTGACGCCAACACTCCTCCACTTCCCTCTGTCCTTATCTAACCCTCTCCACTCTTTGACGACCCCCACTTTACTGATATTCCTCCTCACACAATCCTCCCATCTCAACTGAGGTCTACCTCTTTTCCTCCTACCTTGCTCCTTAAACCGATCCGCTCTCTTTGCCATTCTCTCTTCCCCATCCGCACCAAGTGTTTAGCCCATCTAAGCCGGCATTTCACCAATCTCCCCATCAAACTTATCTGCACACCAATCTCCTCCCTCAGTTCATCCATCCTCCTTCTGCCTAACCTCTCCACAAATGCAATCCTCCTAACTCGGTTGTTCTTGCAAACCCGCATCCTCTGTTATTGTCTCTGTCAGTGACATCATTTCTGGACTGTAAACATATCCCGGAGTTACACACGACATCAGAACCTTCCCTTTCAATTCTCTTGATATCTTTCTGTTTTCCATGAATCCCTCTACACTCATCCATGCATTCACATCCACCGGAATCCTCCTCCGCACCTCCGCCCCAGATTTACCCCCCCATATTTACTGTTCCCCCCCCCCAGATACTCAAACCTATTTCCCTGTCTGATCTCCTTCCCCTCCAATCCCTGATATTAATTTGTTTTCTCTGCTGCCTGACCCACATCACCTCAGTCTTCTCCATACTCATCTTCAGCCCATGCTTCCCAAACACCTCCTTCCACTCCCCCAGTACTTCCTGCATCTCCTGCCCACTGTCCACCACAACAGCCAGATCGTCCACATACAACATCCTCCTCATACTACAACTCATATTTACCATCCTGTTTACCAGCTCCATCACCATGATAAACATGAGTTGGCTGAGAGAGCTTCCTTACGTCAAACCAATGTTCACACAGAACTCCTCGGACATCCCAGGACCAAGCAAAGTCCTTCCCTTCATTCCCTTGTACATCCCTTCTCCCAACCTGAATTCTGCTTCTGGCACTCTCATCTATCTCAGTGTCACCTTCACCATCTCTCCCAGGACAGTGCTGTAGGCCTCTTCCAGCTTCACAAATCCCAATGCCATTTTACCTTGCACCTCCAACCTCTACTCCACCAGCTGTCTCAACATGAACATCTCATCCATTGTCCCCCAACCTGTTCTAAACACCTGCTACTCCTCTCTGATTTCCATCTCCACACTCTTTCTTATCCTCCCATCAATAATCCTCTCGAACCAGCACATTCATGACGTGACTTAGGAGCATAGTGCCCCTGTACTTCACTGGATCTTGAGCATGACCCCTTCCCCTTCCATATCGGCACAATTAACCCTGTCCTCCACTCCTCTGGATTTGGCCCTCACTCATACATGCATTCAACAGCCTCTTTGTCCAACTGACTCTGACTTCTCCCACTGCAATTATCATCTCTCTGCACACTTCATCAATGCCTGGTGCTCTTCTCTTCTTCATGCCCTTCAATGCTGTCTGCGCTTTCTCTTCCATGATCTCCATGAACTGCACTTTCCCCTCCGCATAACGTGGGAGCTCCAGCTCATCATTGCTTCCTCCTCGGTTCAACAGCTCCTTGAAATATCCTTCCAATGCCTTCAATACTGCCCCCTCTCTGTCACTATCCTCCTGCTACCATCCTTAATCACCCCCCTCGCTTTCATGTCCTTACTATCCTCATTCCTATCGCAAACCAACTTATATATCTCTTCCATATCATTCCTTGCCTTATCCACAGCTCTCCTTGCTGTTTTCTGATTTTACCCAAACAGGTGCAGCAACCCTGCTTCCAGCTGCCTCCCTCTACCCTTGATCATCTCTATCCTCTTCCAAACCTCTTTTCAAAAACTGCCTTTGCTACTTCTTTTGTGCACCAAACCTAGTTTCTATCCCTTGCCGATGCACCCTTTCCTGATGTCCTTCCACACAAAACTTCTGCAATTCCCTTGAACGCCTCTCCATGCTTCTTCCGCTCCTCCAAACCTTTCGCTTCTTCGCTCAGTTGCTCATACCTGGCCCTCATCCTCTCCTTATACTCAATGATGATGTTTCTCCTACACTTTCCACACCTAAGAATCTTCTGACCACTGCTTTTAACCTCCCTCCTTTTCTCCATCAATACCGCAAACATCACAGGCTTGTGCTCTCCCACCACTGCCTTACAATCCCTAACCCTCCACAACTGTCACTTTCTTACCACCACCAAATCCAGTTCTGTTATATGATGTCCACTTCTATAGATAATTTTGTGGCTTTCCCACTTTTGAAAGAATGAACCAGCTACGGCCATCCCATTCCTTGCCACCAGCTCTCGATCCTCTCTATTCCTTGTTCCCCAACCAAATTTGCCAACACATTTCTCTTCACCCAGCTCCACCACTCCCACATGCATGTTAAAGTCCCCGACAATGCACAGCATCACCTCCAGCTCAACCATTCCCATCATTCTCTCCAGTGCGTCCCTCTATTCCGACTTCTCCGCCCCAGTCCGTCCTGCTTATGTCCCATATACCAACATAACACACACCATTTGCTTCTGTAATAATTATAATAAAATACATTCAGTTTAAGTATTATTTTCTTTGCATATATGGCACCCACTCTGCCTATCTCCCCCAGTGAGATTGTACCTGTGGCTTGAGACAGATTTGTTTGGTCTGGTGTTGGTGAAGCGCTGGCATGATGCGCTGAATGGCCTCCCCCTGCTTCAAAGTTCCTTGTTCCTTTTTTTTTTTTTATAAATGTGTCAGGAGAAGTTTTGGGAGCAATATATATATATATATATATATATATATATATATATATATATATATATATATATATATATATATATATATATATATATATATATATATATATATATATATACTGAACTACCTTGCGTTCAAATAAAAATAAATGTGAGTACAAAGAAGTGGTGATAAAAATAATATATATATACAAGAGTCAACTAGACTATCTCGAACTGATTGGATAGTATAATTCCCAGAACACACCAAAGGGCAAAATGAGTTTCACCCGAGCATCAAAGTGCAGTGAGACCCGCTCCACTCCCCTCCCCTTCTTCTCCAAAGCTCCACGAAACACCAGCACAGGCCTGAGCCATGTCAGCTGATTACATGAAAAAAGAACTGGTTTACCGCTTATAAAAATAACATAACATAAATTTGGTTCCGGAGTGCCTGCACAAACTCCGTGGTACATATACTTTATACTCTACTACACGTACTACATATATAAATTATATATGGTAAATAGATTGTCTCAAACTGAAAATCAATCTGATGTGCTGTTTTCCAAGCTATGCAACGAATTTCACTTACTGCATTTTTTATTTGTTTCTTTCTTACTTTTGTTTCTTCCATTTCTGTATCCTGCTGTCAACCCTCTTCTGTTTGTCTTGGTGTGTCCAATAACCTGTTGCTATGAAAAACTTGAAAGGCCATGTAAACAATACCATGCAAGGCATGCATGAAATATGTGAGTTGTCAGTTTGGGTGGTGCCCAGAGTGAAGCTTGCCTTTTGTGATGAGCCATGAAGTAATGCTTTTGGTTTTGGCTGCAGTTCTGTTATCTTTGGCGTCAGACACCATGGAATACTCTCTGGAATGTGCATTCTCGTCTCTTGTGTTGGAACCATATTATTGTGGCATGGCTTAAATTACTTGATCCAGCCGCTGGAAACATTTCCAGAATGTCCAACTTACTTGTCTTTTATTGTTTATCGGACCTCTGAATGTTCATTTGATGTAGCATTTTTAGAAGAATATAAATGTGGTTGCTTGTCTCTGAGATTTAAATTTACCACTTGCATGTTTATTATTAAAGCACATTAGCTGAGTTTGAGGATTTTAAAAAATGATTATTGCTTGTTTTTAGCTTTTCTTCACATGTGTTATTTTAATAGTTTATTTCATGTTTTTTTTTTATTTATAGCTTAATTTGTTGATAGAAATATTGTGCAGCACATGCAAATCGGGCTGGCAGGATGACCTAGAGTACACTCAACTCTGAGCTATGTACCCTAGGTTTGAATCCCAACCTGGCTATAAACTGCCATCCTGGTGTTTTCAAATGCAAGGCGAGGCATCAATGTTTGTGCCTTCCATTGGAGGGATATTAAACCGGGCATCCTGCTTGCCGCCATGAGTTGGTGGAGGTTAGAAATCCCACGGAGTCCTTCATGAAGTGATTCTACACCATTGAGAGATTGGGCCAAAAACGATACACAGTATAGCATGATATCTCAAAAAGTTCTTGACTAGTTATGACAAAACGTTGGTGGATGAGTTGGGTCGGTGACAAGAACAAGCCAATTAGGTTTTGCTTAAGTTCCGGTTGCAGATCCGGCTTATCAGTGGAATACAAAATGTAAACTGTTCAGCTTGGCGGAAGTACTGTACGTACTCTACCAAGTGTCATTCCAATTCAAACTGTTCTGTTCTGTTCTTGTGTATGGCAGCTTGGCTGCCTGGTAGATATAATTTGTTTAAAGCGCAGCTGTGCCTCTGATGCTGTGGCCCTCTACTAGTACACTGGTACTCATTTCACTGACCTCGGAAAGATGACAGGCTGAGTCAACCCCACCTGGTATTAATTCAGCAGCCAACAGGATTCAAACTCAGGACCCTAAGATCCAAAACCTGCCACCCTAAACACGAAGCCAGCCACCCTAACCAAGCTAGTTCAAACTGTATGTTTTTTTTTAAACTATATTGTTTGTGCATGCTTTCATTGTGACCAGACACAATTTTCTCTGCTCAGAGAAACTGTCTTATAATGGTCCTGTTGAACCATTTTTTGTTACTCATTTGTGTATTGCACTTGCATGTCTTGTGGAGTACCTCACTTGAACTTTTGTACTGGGTTTGTGTGACTTTGTCCAGGTTGCATGCCTGCGTAGGTCACACCTAGATCTGTTATTCACTCTTTCTCTCTCCTTTTTTTCTCTATCTTATGTATTATCCTTCATCTCTCCTCTTTCTCGTCTTTTTTTCATTTTAAAACAACAGCAAAAATTGTGTTGTTTATTCGTTTTTGAATTGTTCATCCATTTATGTCTTCTTTACCAGTTTTTTTTATCTTCTTTAAACTTTTTGGCTTGTTTTCCGTTTTCGTCTTGTTTTACCATATTTGTTAATTGTTAACATTGTAACATAAACAGTTAAGACAAAAATAGACAAACTATTTGTCTTGATTTACAATTGTTTTGTTATCCTTCTTTCATTCCGAACTTTGTGAAACTAATTTTGTGAACAAAATGTTTGTATCTTCAAAATAATGTTTTATATATTTTCTCACCAGTACACATTTCTTTCCTGTGACCAAACCTGACTGTTAAATCCTCTTCACCACAGACCTGAAAACAAGTTGTGGTCTCCAAATGTCATGGATGAACAGTGCAGACCGCATCCATTCAAGATGAACCTGGAAGGATCTCCACAGGTTCGGATGATGACTGGTAGCATACTTTTACTTTCCATTACACCCCATCATAATCCGAACATTTGTCAATTGTTTTTTTGTTGTTGTAAATTTGATAAACAACTTCAACATGTTATTTGTAAAAATGTGCTCTCTGTTTGTGATGATGTAATAGCAAAGCAAAAACCAGAATAAAAAAATATCCTCCCTTAATTTTAGTTCAACAGCTTGAAGTCATCTATTTTGGGAAATGCTTGACATTCCTTTCGGCTTAACTTTCCTTAATGATTTACTCGGATAAGTTGAGTCTCAGCTTGAGAAGCAGGAGCAGTGTTACAAATCATGAATGTAAGACGTTTTCTCTTGACAGTAATTTTATTTCACTTGGTCTTTACAAAAAGGGCAGTTATAATGTACGCGTGATGTCACAAATGGAATTCAACCAATCATGAACCAGACATGGCTGCTTCCACAACAATGACTGGGAAATTCATTGAAATGGCATATATGTACAACCTAATGATGCACTTCTTTTAAATATTAATGTAAAGTGAAAATATTTGATAATGATAAAATCGAGTAATTTTCCATTTATATATTTTTTTGAAATGTTGCTTCATTCACTTACATCACTGTTTGCCTACTTTTTTTTTTCCAATCCACTTACGTAATTATGACATTATCCTGCATTCACCTTGGGACAACATAATGGTTCTGCAATCATTATTGCCCTGTTCTTATACGAAGATCTCTTACCTTTACATGCACAAACCTCAGAAACCTTTACAGCTAAACCCAATAACTTTCCTTCAAATTATTTATCATTGATCTTTAGTGGTAACTAGACGACTCGTGAATCCGATGGGTTCCCGTTGTGACAGCGGTTGATTAAAAAAAAATCATTTCACAAAAAACTAAAATAAAATAAAAAAGATAGCTCCAGCGAACTATACCATGGAGATTGTTTGCATTGATCAAATTATTCCAAAGAGTACTTGACTGAATCGGGAATTGATTTTTTTAAATAGTTTTTTTCGTTGCCCGATTTGAACAAAACTTGATACTGCACACCGCAGGCGAATGGTGAGTAATGTGGCTCTAAAATCTTTGTGCTATCGTGTACCGTTTTGGCTGTATTTCTGGAACATACATACATACATATATACAAGATGAGAGTTTTCGTAATATATAGAAAGAAGATAGATGATATGATTATTCTCGCAGTTATTGGCTTCAAGATGCAGTAATTTGAATGTGAGTGGAGTATTCTACACTTTGACTTGAGATTAACTTTGCACTCTTAACTCTCATCTGCAGTGCAGTTGAGACTTTTACAGAAGTGCAGGTTTATTATGCGAATGAGCCCTAAAAGTGATATGGCTGCATGTTTATTGGTCTATCTCGAGTGACAACTTTTTCATTCTTTGAATTGTGCTGCTGCACAAAATTAACTCATAGGATTTTGCTTTGTGAAGTGCAAATCACATTTTGATTTTTAAATGATAATATCTGCAAATGCAAATATGTGGTTCAAAATTGTAGTGCATGCCCACGACAATTATGTCACTTTCTTTTCTTCATTTTGGGCCCCTCTTAGTCTGAAACAACCATTCTGGCCCCCGAGAGGGTTTGAATGTGTCAAAAGCGAAAGTATCAGATTTATGTCTCCAACAGCGTGTTATTTCTTCAATATATAGGGCCATTGCTTGATGTAAAGTCTTTTTCTTGCGATCAAGGCTATTTATTCCTGGTACATGAAACACCCTGCAACCCAAGCCTGCAGAAAACGGATTTTTTTTGGAATGAAAGCAACATTTTCCATCAAATCATAATGTAACTTTGTAAAAAAAAGAAAATCTCCATGGGTAGATGCTCCTATGTTGAAAGTTTCATGTCAATAGCTTAGGTGGTTGCAGAGAAAACGAGAAGGGCACTCGGGAGAGCGTATACCTCCACCATGTAATGCCTGATCCATGAGAACATATCGGGCCCAATCAATCCATTTTTGAAATATCAGACTACACAGTACGATATCGTTTTTGGCCCACTCTCTCAATGGTGAAGAATCGCTTTGAAAAATTAAATAATTATCGTATCCAGATCCAGATTCGGATCTTCAATAAAATCGAATCAATCCGTCATTGTGACTCCAATTATGAACTACATCGACTGTGTATCAAGGGATATCCAGCATGACATAGCGGACATGCAGACACTGATGATGGACAAAGACTCATGGTGCGGCATTGCGAACTCTATCTCGGATGCGTCCGCTGAGTAGTAGTAGTAGTAGTAGTAGTAGTAGTAGTAGTAGTAGTAGTAGTAGTAGTAGTAGTAGTAGTAGTACTGTATATTTTACAAATTAATTAAAAATGAAAAGCTGAAATCTCTAATTTACATAATTATTCAACCCTCTGAGTCAATACTTTGTAGAAAAAGCCTTTGGCGCGATCATAGCTTCCTGTCTTCTTGGGCATGTATGTATCAGTTTTGCATATCTAGATTTGGGGATTTTCTCCCATCCTTCCTTGCAGATTTGCTCAAGCTTTGTCAAGTTTGATGGGGAGTGTCAGTGAACAGCAATGTTCAAGTCTTTCCAAAGATTCTCAATGGGATTCAAGTCTGGGCTCTGGCTGGGTCACTCAAGGACTTTCACGTTCTTGTTCTGAAACCATTCCAGTGTCGCTTTGGCTGTATGATTGGGGTTATTGTCCTGTTGGAACGTAAATCTTCACCGCAGTCTCAGGTTTTTTTTGCACTCTAAAGCAGGTTTGCCTGTATTTGACCCCATTAATTATTCCCTCTAACCTCACAAGTCTCCCAGTCGCTGCTGCTGAAAAACATCCCCATAGCATGATGCTCCCACCGCCATGCTTCACGTTAGGGATGGTGTTAGATGGGTGATGAGCTGTGCTTGGTATCCACCAGACTTTGCACTTTGCATTCAGGCCAAAGAGTTCAGTTTTCATCTTATCAGACCACAGAATTGTTTGCCTCATGCTGTTAGAGTCTTTCACCTGCCTATTTGCAAACAGCATGCTCTAGGAAGAGTCTGGAATGTTCCATATTCTTTACATTTCCGAAGGATGGAGCTCACTGTGCTCCGGGAGCTCTCAACACTCTATAAATTGATTTATACCCTTCTCCAGGTCTCTGCCTCCTCACAATTCTATCCCGGAGTTCTACGGACAGTTCCTTGGACTACATGGTAGAGTTTCTGCTCTGCCGTGCACCATCAACTGTGTGATCTTGTATAGAAAGGTGTGTTTCTTTATACACCATGTCCAACGAATTGAATTGGCCACAGGTGGACTCCAGTCAAGCTGTAGAGACATCTCCAGGATGATCAAAATATATTGAATGCACCTGATCTCAATTTGGAGTGTCATAGCAAAGGGGTTGAATATTTATTGACTCAAGACATTTCAGTTTTTCAGATTGTATTGATTTGTAAAAAAATTCTGAAAAAAAATTCACTTTGACATTATGGAGTATTTTGTGTAAATCTGTGATTGTAAAAAAACCTCAATTTAATCCAATTTATATTCAGGCTGTAACGGAACAAAATGTGAAAAGTCAAAGGGTGTGAATACCTTCTGAAGGTGCTGTATAACATTCAATTTAAATACATTGTTCCTTGATCATAAACTGATATGACAGACAGACGGGACCGATACATAGACGGACATGAACCAATTACTTAACTCCGCTTTTCGCTTTGCTTGTGCAGGGGTAAAAACTCAAGGTAATGTGTTTTATTTCTAACATGAATTCGTACAAATGTTCCAAATCAGATTTGCCATTTTATGAAAATACAAAAAGTTGGAAAATGTAAAATTTAGGATGAATTCAGCAGAAATTTTGGAATCGTTAAGTGCTAGTATCATCATTTGAAGCAACCTGCACGAGATTGCTTCATCATACATGACATCGGTTTATTCCTGACCCACTGAGTGGAACATATCATTTACATATTTTGTTACGGTATACACTGATTTGTAAGCAATTGCTATTGCTATACAGGAATAATTGGACAGTGGGCAGTATTTATTTTGACTGATCCCCTTAACTGCAAACCAATGAGCTTACATCCAATCATCAGCAAGGTCATGGAATCAATCATCGCAGTCGATATGAAATCCTTCCTTTTCTCCAAAAACCTCATTTCTGATTGCAATTTTTGGTTTGAGACCAAGTCACTCCACCTTGGAAATGCTGCTTCGACACAACCAGCAATGGATGGAGGCCCTCAATGTCAGACATGAGATCAGAACCATCTCTCTGGACATCGCCTGTGTTTGATACCATCTGACATCCTGCCTTGCTCTCCAAACTGTCTGTCTATAACATCAAAGGGCAACTCCACACATGGGGTACTAACTCCCTCTGCTCTCATAGCCTCTCAACAGAATGACTTCATCTCTTCACCCTGTTATGGCTGGAGTGCCCATGGTAGTGTTCTAGGCCCAGTCCTATTCCTGATCTTCATCAATGATCTTTCTGACTCACTGGAAAATCCTCTTTATCAACTTGCCGATGACTCCGTCCTTCACTGTGACATTCTTCATCCTTCAGACAAACAGGCTTCGGCCTCTTTCGTCTCTTCACACCTTAAAAAAAAAATCACAAGCTGGTCAAACACTTGGAATATGTCTTTCAATCCTGACAAATCTCACACTCACTATTTCTCTCCAAAAGGACCATCTTGCAAACTCTCCCATCGACTATATCAACAATCCTCTTGTGGAAGTTCAGTCATTAAAACTCCTCGGTCTCGTTATCAGCCATGATACCTCTTGGGCAAACCGCATTTCCAAGTTGGCCTCAAAAGCCAGCCGCTAACTGGACATCCTCTGTCATACAAAGTCCTTCCTTGGCACACCTGAACTCCTATCCATCTCGAAGGCCTTCATCCACAGCTTGAGGGAGTATGGCTCTCCCCTCTGGACTGGCTCCGCTGCCTCACATCTTGCTCAGCTTGACCTCATGGAAACCAAGACTTTCAAGGTTGTTGAAATCTCTCATGATGAAGTTGAGTCGATGCGCCTATCACTTCAACATTGCAGATGGGTCGATGGTCTCTGGAATGTATCCCACATGCCCAGTATATTACGCTCATGTGGTGTTTTGTAACGAGCACAAAAAACACAGACTCTTTTGATTGAGGTCTCAGTAGGCACTGTATTTATGATCTGCTTCCGCTCCATCGGGGGTGTGCTCATGACAATCCAACACAGCACAATACATTACAGTAGGATACATTGCAGTCCCTTTCTCTCTTCTACCACCTCCTTTCTGGTCTTGCACCCTCTGTTCTATCCATGCCTTGTCTCCCCCCTCCCCCCAGTTTCTGCAGGGCTTAATTGGTCCACCACCAACCCCCTTCTGGTAAAACCACCTAATTCCAGGATCACTGTTTATCTCCACTCATTTGTTTCTCTTTTTCCCACCTGTGGAATCAACTTCCACATCCTCTTCAATCTCATTCTTCCCTCCAGGTCTTCAAGGCAGCTGTTCACCACCATCTCAGATTATCCCCAATCCAAAACCATGATCTTTTGTACCCTCATTAACCCCACTCAAATTTCTCCTCATTTGAATTTTCCATTTTTCCCTCCTTCTGCCTCCATTTTGTGCACCCCATGCATGCATGTTTTGCATCCTATTTTTGTCTGTTACATCCTGATAAATTCACTGGACTAGCTCTTCCACAAGCCTCGACTATGTGTACAAAAAAAATATATGTTTGTCTTCACAATGTCCACCTTTGATGTCACAATGGCATGATACACCATCCAAATAGGAATGGTCTCTACTGAGTCACTGTGAATCTCAGCTTAAATAGCTTTTGATGTAATTTGAGGCAAATGGATAAAGGCTTAGTCCAGTGCCTTCATTTTTGCATGCTCTGCTGAACAGCACAGAAAACACTCAATATTTACCTCCCTCAATAAATACTGTGGATGTGGTTGTTTCCTTAAAATATTTGGACGTGATAAAATGACGATGCTTCAATTACTGTCGTGGTCGATCACTTATCCTGGTCTGAAAACGTTTCTGGAATGTTGCCAAACTGTTGTGTGCTTTCATCATTCGCAGCTATTTGATAATGAATCATGTTCACAACATCACGTTAGGCTCCACTTATTGACTCAGTAGCTCTGTTGAAATTGTCCCCAGATGCACGTGTTATGTTCCCAGAGATCGTGGTGATAGACACACGTGAATTAGCATCGAGTTGTTCTTTGGCCCAGCATGTGTCAATCGTGCAAGTAGTGCAACAACCGAGCTAATGCTGTGATCTTGTTTTTTACAAGCTTGAGTACTACTTCTGAATGTGTCACCTGATGTAGACTTACACCCAATCCAACATGCTTTGGTGTTCTACAACAGCCTTTAAATAACATGTATGTGAACTCCTGACCATGGCACAAGACATGTCTCCATAAGGCTTCACCTTTACCTTTCACCAAGTTTTTTAATCAATAGGTTATATTGATTCTGCTGGGATGGTGGCCAGAGTCCAGCACAGAAAGTTGTACACATCTTTATGTAGGAGTTTATCTGCATTTTTTTTCCCCCCCCAAGATGTCTGCTGCGTTTAGTGGCTGGTGATGAATTCCTTCACATCATCTGGTGATTGAACGTAATGTCAGAGCTGTATATAACGTACAACCCTTGGCGATGTCATGTTGTCAATACCGTTTACTCCGATGTTCACCATTGTTTGTAGAGCTGCCAGTAGATCTTTCGTGTTTGCAAATGTGTTCATTACCTTGTGAAGTTTGAGGGATTTTGGAAAGAACCAAATTTACTTTGTTGGAACCAAGATGTTAGATTTGTCCAAAGTCACTGTGTCGAACCTCTGATTTCATCTTCCAGCATTGTTTGGTGAATCTTATTGCTTCTTCAGGTGTTGTATTGTTTGTGTACGGCGCATTGTAGAGATACTGCAGATTTCCCATGCCTTTAAGTTTAGGTTGTATATGTATGATAAGTTCCTCAAAGCCCACATAATGTGCATTTTCTGCACATACTGTACATTTCTTTTTCCTGTAAAATGTACTCGTTCTGACATGCTTTGTGATGCTTGGCTTTTGTGCTATTATAATGAAGATCGAGATTTATTTTTCCCCAGTGCAGGCTAGTGTCGATTTGGATTGGTGGATAGCTCGAGCAATTGATGAAATGAAGAGAACATTGATTGAGGTATGCCGGCTGTCATGGGAAGCAAGGAGAAACTGACGTTTCAGGCGTTAACACTTTGTCAGAGCAAAAGAGCGAATCCTCTTACATACTTTGTGATTGCCTTGCATGGGCAAAGTTGTAACTGACATAGTCTTGGTTGCCATATGTAACACTGATTCTGTTTCCTTCTTCCTCGCCTCCTATTTATCATTATTTTACTCATTAAAACAGCTATGCAACATTGCCGTGGGATCCAATACTGGTCCTGAGGGACATGTAGGTGTCTAGATCCGTGTTCAGCTGGATGAGCCGTGCTTCTGCCCACCCCTTCAAAAGCCAAATGTGGGGGTCCAGTGCCCGGAACCATCAGAGAATTAGGCAGAACCTCACTGGTTCTCCCCAGGGATGCAGAACAAGTTGGGTGAGGGAAATGCAGAGTTTAGCAACAGTCCAGTCCAGTGGCTGAGTGGAGTTTTGGCCAGACCAGCACCAGCCCTGTGGAGCAATGATCCTGACAACTTCAAGCTTGAGCACATGAGGCAGCGCAATTTTTTTCACCTCAATGGGGGAGGGAGGGGGTGGAAACGGAGGGTCAAACAATGGTGGGGGCGCTGTTTTTACATCATTGATTCGAGGTTATGAGACGGCATTTCCAAAAAGTAGAAAGCAGGAAGTTCAACTGGAAGTTTGCAAAATTTGGAGTGTGCTGAAGGGAAACACTAAATCATTGACTTAGCTGTCAGATTCCACTGATCAAAAAAACTTTCAGAATGGAAGCTGATTGAAATTTAAAAAAAGGTCACCTGCACAGTCACACATTTTATTATTGTTGAGGATTCAAGTGAATCATCACAGAGGGAAGAGGGAAGGAAAGGGGTTAAAAAAAAAACAACCAAAAAAGAGTCGTGCATTTTGTGTACGGCCCATTAGGGTGTTCGTATTTTATATTATGTTCCTCCTGTGTTGAGGTTCCAATGGTTTTGTACCTGTGTGTGAATGTTGTAATATTTATTAGTAGTAGTAGTAGTATTAATGTTATTATGATTTAATATATTGTTAATAAATTGTTTGGGTCATTTGTGAGTCTACCTTCTTGCTTTGTCACCAGGTCGGGAAAGCTAGCTTAGGAAGCAAATGTTGGTTCAGACATGAATGCGGAGGCCAATTGACCATTCACGCTCAGTTAAAATTAATCACACAGTCCAGTCAGGTGTACAGATTACATTTGTATGTTTATTTCATATTTTTGGAGTTTTGAGAATTTGTAGTTTACGATGGCAGATGGAGAAGGCTTCCTCAGCCCCGGGTGAGATGAAACAGGAGGCTATGTCATCCACAGCTTCAGAGGGAACAGCAGCTCCCCGAGACAATAATGATCTTTGAGCTGTTTGCCATGATGGAGAAAGACCAGGCCAGGCTGGCAGACAAGGCAGACAAAATCGTGGCAGCCGATGCCAGAAGAGAAGTGGCTTAACCCCAAAGCACCTCTGGGCCATCTCAATTCCTAGCACTTGAAGGAAGCTTATTGTTATTGCTGATGTTGCTAACTCCAACACCAAAGGTGGGTGGAAGTTATGTTTTCACCGCTGTCTGTTTGTTTGGCCTTAAACAGGATATTTCAATAAGTTATCGATGGATTCAGACAAAACTTAATGGACAGGTTGGGTGTCTGATGAGGACGAATCAATTCAATTTTGGTGAAGATCCGATTCCGGATCTGGATACGATTTTTTTTTTTTTAACGTCATTAAGATTGAGAGATGGGGCCAAAAACTATATATAGCACAATATTTCAAAAAGATGTGCACAAGTTTTGAGAAAACTTGGTGGAAGAGTTGGGTAGGTGACAATAACAAGCCGATTCGATTGCTGTTCATGTCCAGTTGCAGATCCAGCCTATCAGTGGGATACAAAATGTAATCTGTTCAGCCTGGCAGAGGTACACGCTCCACTGAGTGCCAGCCTAATTTTATTATATTTTATTCTGCCATATTTTGTGACAAGTTCGCAAAATTTAAACTTCAGAAGGGTGTTGCAAGTCATGTGCTCTTGTGCATATCCTTCAATGAAGATGATTGGTCCAAAGGCTCGGCAAACGTTTTGAATTTCTGAATTCGACTCGAATAAGTCGATTTCAATGTCGATGGATTTTCATGGAGAAAATTGGTATTTGTTGGTTGTAGGCAATCGTGCTTATGATTTGAACATTTGTGATAATATCTAATGAATTGTTCCTTAGCAACGAAACAAATCAGTTTTTTTTATAGGTTTGTAGTTATGCCGGTTTCAAATATGCCAAATTTGATGGTGTCTCATGTTTCCTTCTTTCATCTCTCAGTGAAAGCCTCAGTCGTTGCTAGCAACACAAGTTATTGTTATTGTTACTGCTGTCATGTTTCCATAACAATGAACAAAAATTGCTGAATGACGGAAAACAAAATTCTTTCTTGGTTTTCTCCACAGTACATAGGACTCAGGAGTAAATTCTCTTTGTGCTTCTTTCACATGAACGACCTGGCTCTTTGAAATTGTCATCGTAATTTCACACAGATAGCAAGGAGATTAGGACGTGTTTTATTTTCAATAATAAAGACAAAAATAACATTGGAAAATCAGTACATCCAATATAATTTCATTCTGGGGTCGTAGTACCCTACCGGTCAAAAGTTTTAGAACACCCCCATTTTTCCAGTAATTAACCAAAATTTTTGCAGTTTAATGTTTCAATGTGCTCTGAAATTAAAGCACAGAACAAATAAACAATTGCAGATAAAAAAAAAGAAATCATGGAATCGTTTTGTTGAACAAAATTTTATCTAATTTTTGACTCGTCAAAGTAGCTAGCTTTTGCAGATATAACAGCCGAACATACTCGTGGCATTCTTTCTACAATGGAAATCAAATATTGTTCAGAAAGTTCTTCCCAACACTTGCAGAAGTTCTCACAAATGTATTGCACCTGTAGGTTGCTTTGCTTTCACCCTTCTGTCCAGTTCATACCAAACCAGCTCAATGGGGTTTAAGTCTGGAGACTGTGCTGGCCATTCCATAATTTGAAGCCTACCATCTTGTTCTTTTGTTCTCAGGTAGTTCTGACGTAGCCTAGAGGTATGTTTTGGGTCGTTATCTTGCTGTAGGATGAACCCCTGACCAACTAAGTGTAGACCAGAGGGTATTGCTTGGTGCTGCAAAATACTGTGGTCGCCCTTTTGGTTCAGGGTGCCAGTCACTCTGTGCAAGTCGCCGTCTCTGGATCCAGCAAAAGAGCCCCAGATCATCACGCTTCCTCCTCCATGTTTGACAGTTGGTGTCACACACTGAACAACTGTCCTTTCGCCAACTTGACTGCGTACAAAACCCCTGCATGATGAACCGAAGATTTCAAATTTTGATTCATCGGTCCATAAGACCTTCTTCCAGTTTTCAGTAGTCCACTGGCGGTGCTTCATGGCCCAGGCAAGCCTCTTTTTCTTATTTTGCCATCTTAGCAATTGCTTTCTTCCTGCCACTCGACCTGTAAAACCTGCAGCTCGAAGTCTTCTCTTCACAGTTGAAACTGAGACTTCCTTACTTCGACCAGTGTTAAGCTGTGCTTGAAGCTGCTGTCATGTGAGCCGCCTATCACGCAAGCTGTTGACTCTCAGAAACTTGTCTTCTGATTGTGTTGTGGATTTGGGTCTCCCAGACCTCTTCCTGTCAGAGTTTCCTCCAGTTTCCAAGTGCCTTTTGATGGTGTTGGAAACTGTACTCACTGGCACCTTGGCTTCTTTGCAATTTCTCTAAACGAAAGACCTACATTTTTAAGGGTTATAATGGTCTGTCTGTCTTCCTTTGTTAATTGTCATTTTCTCACCATTATGATAGCAATATACTACTTCCTGCAGTGCAATATTGTCCAAATAATGCTTCAGAGGGTGTAGCCACAGTCTGTTTCAACACTGCTTTTATACAGACAGAGGGTTTGTAACTAATCAACAAAAGTTGGGACACCTGCAGGAATTGTTTGCATCAACTTTCAAGGCTTAATTTATTTCCATTGCTGCACAAAAACTGCAGTTACTAATCCATTACTTGCAGCCTGGTGTTGGCTCAGTGGTTAGAGTGGTGGCTTTGGATCCTAGGGTCCTGAGTTCAAGCCCTGTCAGCCACTGAATTAATACACCAGGGGTTTGACTCAGCCTGTCATCTTTCTGAGATTGGTGAAATGAGTACCAGTTCCAGTGTGTGTACTGGTAGAGGGGCACTGCATCAGTAATACAGTCACACTTCAAGAAATGATAGCTACCCTGGCAGCTAAGCTGCCATACAACCACCCATTACTTGTTCCCTGAAAAGGGCCTTTTTTAACAACTCTTAAATTTACATTTTTTTCAGTTTTTGGTAACCTAAAATTTTTTATAACCAAAGTGTCAAAGACTTGAACTGCTTAAATTTCAGTAAAAAGCTGAAAAATGGGGGTGTTCGAAAACTTTTGACCAGTAGATTATATATAAGCTAAGTGCTGAATGGTAACAATATAGCGTAACCAGACAACCTCCTACTACTACTAGTAATCCACATGCCCAACTAAGAGGTGTAGTGAGCCCCACGACTCGGTTTTCCACCTTCTGCCAACATTGATAACCTCCATCATCTGTATGAGACAATAATAACAAGACTATTAGTAATATGCATTCCTTTGCAAGGAACTTCAATACAGGAGGGGGCCATTCGGCACATCAAAGCCTGCACTATGTTTGCCAGCATATGGTTGTTTGTCCATGCTCTATCCCTTTTAAATGTTGAGCATCCAGCAAAGAAGCAGAATGCACCATTTTTAAAGCTTTTGGTATACCTCGACAAGATTCATATTGCTGACCTCCCAAACTAATATAAGAATGGACACCAACTATAAAGCTGCAGAGTCTGGTTAATCACATCATAGTCAGCAAGATTCAAACCTGTGCTGGGAGATCCCAATATATTGATAGTTCATCGCCTTAACCTCTCGGCCATGAGTACAGGATGAATAATTATAATGAGATAAAAACCTGCAAGAAAGAGTGGGTCAACTAAAATAGGCAAGAAGGAAAAAAGATTGAAAAAAAAGGCAAAACATGAATGAAAATCAGAGCTTGCTGCAGTAATTACTGACCACACTTTGGAGCACATGCACATTATCCATTTTAGGTTAAAGTCTCAGAACATTACCCATGATGCCGTGATCCTCGGTTCAACTCCATTTATATTGGTGAGTTATCAGATGTGTCCTAATATCTTTCTTCATGAAAATGTTTCATGACAAAAAATGAAAATTTGGCTGATCAGAACGAAATTGCCTTCTCTCGTTGTCTAGAGCAAGCCACATTTAAACTTCATTTACGTCACACACCTCCGAATTAAGGATAAAAGTCAAATGGCAGTCTGAAAAAAAATTAAAATAACATTTTTTTTTTAATTTTTTAAATCACTCAATTTTACCAATGCGGAATCTCAAAGACCACTTTGCCTTCCAAGACGTTTTTGCATCATAATAGTGTACTTGCACTGAAGTTGTCATCTGATATTTGGTTTGTGTCCTTGACCTACTTTTTCGGATTGTGACCTAATTAACAAAAAACACATTTTTGATCATAACTTAAATAATTTTAATCAAATTTTAATGATGTGAGGTTTATGGATTGTCTGTAGATGGGGACACATTTTTCTTAATCGACACATCCCTGAATGTTGAAGGTCAAAGTCATATGGTGTTCCGAACAAAATATGGCCATCATTGGATTGCAGGCCAAGGGTAAGTCGCGGGTGTACAGCAAGGGTAAGCCTCACCAAGTTTTATCCTTGGCGATCGCTTTGTGATCACAGATATCTCGTTCTTACTGTTCTTGACGTTCATCCTACGATTAATTTTGACACCAATACAAATTATTATTATGGACCTGGGCATCAAAAAGCTACAGATATCGAACAAACAGTTTCAACTGGAGCACCTTGCTGCCATTAGAGCATTTAAATTGCACCAGATGTGGCAATAAATGGGAATTGGCGCTCCCAACTTGCCGGCTCTAAAACAGAAGATGCCATTTGCATTTTTGACACCTTAATCCCTAACCCGTTTAGAATCCCATGTGGGCACGGGCAACTTGCTCATGTAATATTAGTTCCTTTACACACCTTGTATGATGTATTATAAATACAAAAGGTCAGTGTGTTTGCTGTAAGTTTGCAAATGTATTGAAGCTCCTAAGCCACAAAAGTGGATTTTACTCGTGAACAAGAGAGAAAAAGATGGCACTAGGAAATGCGATTCAGACATTTACTTCTTTCTAGGTTTAATGAATGTCACATTTTTGTTTGCAGAATCATTGGCTTATTGAGCTGGCAGGATGGCTTGGTGTTATGCACACTCACGTCTGAGCTGTCTTTTGTGGTTTTGAATCCTGACCCAGCTATAAACTATCATTTTGGTGTTTTCACAGGCAGTGTGATTCATCAATGTGTGTGCCATCTCTCAGGTGGACGGTTAACCGGGTGGCCAGAATATAATGCTGTGTAATATAATGATAAACCAGAAAGGCATATGCATTAAACAGTTGCATTTGAGGATAAAATAGGTGGCAGAGCTTCTAAAACAGTGATGAAAAAGATACAGTATATTCATTCAGTTAAGCAACCCAGTATGGAGGAGGCTGAACTCTCTTGGCATGTAATGGGAAGCAGCTGTTTCAACAGAACACTGCGTGCCTGCAGCCTTTCACTTCTACAGAGAGGAAATTTACTCAGGCTTAAAACAGGGAAAATCGTATTATGTATATTTTGAGAAGTGTCTGTTTGTTTGCATTATTGTTTGTTTGTATATTTGTTTGTTTGTTTGAGGTTATTTTTGTTTGTTTGACTTGTATGCATTCCTAAACTGCTGGACAGAATGAGATGAAAACTGGTGATTATACTTAGGGTGTGACCGGAAAGGTTTTAGGTGGTCGCGAATTTCATAGCCACCAGGATACTGGTGGGGGGGGGGGGAAGAAAAAGAGGGTGGGAGGACATAAACGTTGTCTTTGCCAACGGGTGTCATATAGCGCCACTGCTGGTGTGATGTGGAATTACAAATCTTAATAAAACAAGCCAATTCTCTGCATGAAAACCAGACATCATGGAAGTTGGGTAATTGTCACACTGTAATGTCATCCCGTTTGTGTTTTTGTTTTTGAGTTTCATGCACTCCTGAACAGCTCGACAGAATGAGTTTAAAACTCGTGGTTGCACTTGGGGTTGCATGGGAAGGTTTTAGGTGATTAAAAAAAATTAATAGCTCTTAAATTAAAATTAATTAAAAAAAAAGACGTCAAGGAAGAGGGGGAATTAACCCATCCATTAGGATGGATCTCTGCTCATTTGTAAATTAAAGCTAAGATAAAATTGTTGAATTGTGTCAACTTACCTTTAAATAACAAACAGGTTTCATAGAACCGTAGGAAAGAAATAACAAAATTGACAGGGTGACAAATGAGGACAAATAAATAATGCATTCCCTATCAATGCTTGAAAGGAGAAGAAAAAAAACACACACACACACAAACATGCACACGCACGCACACACACACTTAGAAAGGAGACCATCCCACTCCACACCTCCCCCCCCTCTTTTTATGTCTGTACTGTATCTTCCATAACCCAGCGATTTCATCTATCATTTATTAATCTTCTATGTACTAGCCGCATTTTCAGCATCAGCCGACATAGAGGGTTTTCAGAGCTATCCCATAATGTCATGCATGCCGCCATGTTGGTTGTATTCATTTCTCTGGCTATGATAGCATCAGTAGCTCCACAATCTAGCATGTTTAGCTCATTATTCTGACTTACTGCAATGGAAGGTTACACTAATTATTTGACCTTGTTAGGTCTCGTTTACCTTTTCTCGCTTGTTTGGCTTGCCAACCAAAATGGCACCAGGACACTGCATCATGGGTACTGAAACCCCTCTATAATAGACATTAACATCGACATCCCTTTATAATTAATGTACAAGTCCCATTTAAACTCCAGGCAAATAATGTAGCAAGGTTAATGGCACTTAATGGTCTACTTTTTTGAGAGATGGTGAAAAGTTGTGAATGCTGAGAACATTGTTGC
Source organism: Eptatretus burgeri (assembly GCF_056783735.1). Lineage (NCBI taxonomy): Eukaryota > Metazoa > Chordata > Myxini > Myxiniformes > Myxinidae > Eptatretus > Eptatretus burgeri. Next base: position 3,174,638 of record NC_140978.1, read on the forward strand.
AAACCCGGGTTTGCGGAGGTACTACAAGGGTGGGGATATCCCTAGACTGACCAGGAATCGAAGCTGTTGCACACGAATAAGTCTGTGTCATGGTGGGTTGCTAATCCACCACGAATGCCAACAATTGTCTTCCGTCTGACTTCACACCATGACCCAGTGTCCTCCATCTGACTACCATTTAACTGTGGTACATGCAGTCTCCTTACTTATGCAGTATCCTTACTTATCCTTACATGCAGTCTCCTTATTGGGGAATCACACCCTCAGTTGTGCTACTTTTATCTTTATTGGATTTTGATTAAGGTGGCCAAGCTTACCACTAGCGCAATGCCCGACTGATGTGAGAGCCAATCTGTTGAGGAAATTTAATCCCCCGGCAAAGCTAATGTGCGGACCATGCTGGACCAATGAGGGAAAAGATGAAAACGAGCTGGGCACATTTATAACAAGCAATTTATTTACACAGCAAGGCGAGAAAAAGTATGTGGCACAATAATGGGTTTATTCACAAAATGTACAGTAGGGGAAATCAAGGATTATGTGTGTGCAGCAAACGAAATGCAATTATTTATAAAAGAAGACACAGTGCAGAGTTACCCTGATATAAACTTCTGCAATCTTATATATTATTTCCGAGTTTGTGGTTTCGTGTCGTGCTATCTTCGACTTTGTTCTGCGCTCGAGTAACGTGATATTCAGCTTACATTATCTCAAAGACCATATGAGGTGCATGGTACAAAAAAAAAGTAAATAAAATGGTTCTGAAACAGTGAAATCGTATTCCACTTACTGCATTAAAGTAAAATTACTACTGATACTCTGCATCAGTTCCTTTCTCAAACACACCCACCCCAACATGTCGCGCAGAGCGCGGGTTATGCTAGTCCTACTTGTGTTACACATATTACAGGTGCCATGAAGAAATGATATTGAATCCACAAATAAGAGAAACAGCTGAGGTGTAGCGACCTCGTTATACCTGTTGCGGTCCATGGACCTATGCAACCCACTTGCTTTGGTAGGGGGGAGGAGGGAAGAAAACTTGGGTGTCTATGGTGTGTGAGAGGGAGATGCAAAGATGTTGTGCAGCATGATGCAAGAGGATGGTGTGCACGGTGCGAATCAGTAATCGTTGCACTTTTAGTTCGTGCGTCTACAGTGGACGAGAAGGATGGGAGAACAAGATGTGTGATAAGAAAGCTTAACAGGATGTGTGAGACAGTCTGTAGGTGTTAATAATATTGGCTGAGGAACGCAGCCAATGCCGAGCACCGATGACCCAGGGATGACCCCACCAATGACCCCGGCAACACTCGCTCCGCCCCGCTAGGTTGTGCCGCTCTCTCAGCTCGATGGCGCTCGGCTGGGCAAAGGCTCCAGAGAGATTCTGCTCGGAGGCTGGACGAAAAAGTGCCTGGATGAAAGAGCCTGATTTGCTTTCTTTTATAGAGCCTGGGTGAGGGAGGGGCCAAAAAGTGGCTCAGAAGGCCTGGTGGGCATTCCTGGGCTCCCTCATTGGTACATATTAGTCACCCCTCACTGTAGCCATGCCCTGTCAAACTCCCGAGTCGAACATGGCCTCATTTTCTTCTCAGCCAGGCCACGCAACAGAGCTCCACAAATTAACATTGGCCAAAGGTTTTCGTGAGCACTCTCTGGTCTTGAACATACGCTGGACTCCGTTTGAGTGTGTTTATTTAGGGAAACACTGGAGCGACCCAAATGTTGCCGAATGACCCCCAGCGTACGCCTGCCCTTCAAGTTACACGCCGAAACACCCCAGCTCACAATATCCATCTTTCTTCCAGCCCCCGAAGAGACTGTGGTGAGCGTTTCTGGAGCTAACAGTGGTTGTGGCAGTTGGAGCATTTGTGGTGAAGGTATTGAAATGTTGGGAATGGTTGAGGTGATCATAGTGAGGAGACTGAAGTGAATTGTGGCGTTTGTGGTGAAGATGTCAGGCATAGGTTGTTGTGGGAAATTTTAGGAGGCATTTGTCATGATTGTGGTGGGCGTTGTAGTATTGTGGTGAGTGTGGTAAAGGACTAAGGTGAGGCGTTGTTTGGTTTGTGGTGTACCATTTAAATAAGGAAATGGCATGCATATGCAAATGAGGCGGTGCTGCCTCCTCCCGCTGGCGAGAAGAGTCTCTGATCTGACATGCATGCCTGACGGGTTTGTGTATGAAACAAAGTAAAGTAAAATAAATGAAAGAATAGCACGTTGAAGACCTAACTAAAAGCCCTACGTAATATATCTTGACCCATTTACCCACTAGACATAATATGAAAAAGGCTAACTGAAGGAATACTAATGAGATAACTATCTTAGGATCGCTATATGTTGAATGCCATTGCCTCGGAGGAGTGCCAGTTGAGCAGAAACGTAACAACATAAACGCAGACAGGAAGCCATCTTTAATCTCCATCTTAATATCCGCATCTGAAGTATATAGCATTGTTCAAGATTCAGCACTTCCTGCAGGCAATACCTGGGACATGTTCTGTTCACAAGCAGCTCATTTTCAACGAGCCAAGCAACTCGTTTGATTCGAAGCACTCAAGCGAGCACCTGCAACGGAACGGAGAGCTTGGCACTGTTTAACAACATGGCGGTATCCAACAGTGCTGTCGTGGTACTCAAGCAAACAAACGCTGTCTGGGTCATCGTTCTCAGTTTTACTCGATCCTCAATTGTGACAACAACATTCCCACACAAATTTCTTGTGTTCGCAGCGGCCACAGAGAGTACTATAGGAAGAGGCAAAGAAAGAAATAAACAAAGTAATGAGGAGTAAGGAGGAGCTCCCTGCCATTGTGCATTTTGGGGAGGGGTGGAGGAGTTTATAATGTTTATAATGCAGATCTTAAAGAATTAGGATGAAAAGTAGAAATAACAATAAAAGTATGAACTGCATTTTTCAAAATATTATGAATTTGCATAACAGGGTGTATAGATATATATATATATATATATATATATATATATATATATATATATATATATATATATATATATATATATATATATATATATATATATATATATATATATATATATATATATATATATATATATACGCACACATAGTATATGCTTCGAAATATTTCATTGCATGTAGTATCGTTTTGAATCAGACTACGGTGGCCATTTTTTGTTAACATAATGAAGCACCTCTCGTACTCACTTGCTCCGGTTGCTGAGTGGTTAGGCAAGTGGCTTGCAAAGTGGTTGATATGGAAAGGCTGCCTGGGAAGGTAATAGCATTCCACTTATTAACAGAACACGATTACCCCAGGATTGCAGTTTTCATCATATGTGACTCAACATCATACTAAAATTTGGCAACTCTCTTTGTGGTTATATCTCTCTGACCCTTATTGAACATAAAACGGCTTCGCTGATATCCACCAAATGTTGCATACATGCTGTGGAGGATACCCAGGGTCAGGTTATGAACACAAAATAATTCCACCCCACACCCTCCACGTGGGTGAGAAGGCATCTTGCAAATTTCACCAGTACATGTGGAAGGTGGTTACTTCTCACAGGTGACATTTTAGATGAATGGTGGTTATCCGACTTGTCCAGGACTTTCCTGATGGTCCTTCAAGAAAAAAAAACCATGCCAATGTTTTTATCTTCTTTTGGCAGCCAATAATGTCTTATGACCTACATTATGAAGGACGTCACAATGCATCTCACACGGTATCAGAACCATCGCAATGTTACAATGCTTGCAGCCCTTCCCTCTTTGGACCACCTTCACCTGAAGCACTGTGGTGTGGTAGGTTTGGAATTCCAGTCCTGTGACCTGAATGTTTTATCAGAGTGACCCCTCTGTGGAAATCATTTGGAGCAGTGACCTTCCCACCCCTTCCTCTCCTCTTTCCCTGCTTGGTCATATATTTGGGGCACTCCAAATTGCTGGCAGATCTACATCTCAGTGGGTTATTGTAGTAAGATGCATAGAGCCATTTACTCCATAGTTCATGTTTTGTCATTATACATTAATTTATTTTTTCCCCACTTTTCCTGTTTTATTTTTATTTTTGTCCTTTGGATGAATTTGCATTGCTGAGCCATGGCAATGTTTGTTATCTTTCTCATTCATCCACCATGTCCATAATTTATGGATCTTTGGGCTACCACTTAGCTGTAAATTGGGATTTTAACTGTTGGGGTTGTTTATTGCATTTTAAATGTCATATTACTTTACGTTTTAAAACATCTAGAAACTTACTGAAAAGCCCATTTTATTTTAAAAAAAATGCATACACAAAAATGAACAATTTTTACACCTCAACTGATGAAGTTGGCTGAGGCGTTACGTCTCTGGGTTGTCCGTCCATACATACATAAATCCATACATGCTAATTTTCTCTCTTTTCTCTGCAACTGCTAATCCGATTGTGCATTTTGGTCTGACAAAATTGTCACCATTTCTGCGACGACTCATGTAGAATGTTTTAATGATAAGTATGATGTCATAGGTCACATGGTGTGGCAACCATGTTGGGAAAAAAATGTTGGACCTATGTATCTCCAAAACTGCTCCGTGGAAAAAAAAAACTGAAACTTGGCACATGTGACGTATTCCCCATGGGAAACTAGTGTGATTTTTGCCTCCGCTACAGAAGGTGGAAGGAGGTTATGTTTTTACCTCTGTCTGTCTGTCTGTTTGTTTGTGTGCGGGATATCTCAAAAAGTTGTGGACCCATCCTGCCCACCAAATTTCAAATGAAACTTTGAGGACAGGTTGGGTGTGTGACAAGGACAAACTGATTCGATTTTGGTGAAGATCCAGATCCGGATCCGACTATGATAATTTTAAAGTGATTGTTCACCATTGAGAGATGGGGGCAAAAACGATATATAGCATGATATCTCAAAAGTTTGGACGGATTCGGACAAAATTTGGTGGAGAGCTTGGGTGTGTGACAATGATTAATTGTTTCAATTTTGGTGAATATTCGATTCTGGATCCGCATACGAGAATTATTTAATTCAAAAGTGAATCTTCACCATTAAGGGATCGGGCCAAAAACAATATACGGTATTGTATGATATTTCAAAAATGTATTGGGCCCGATATATTCTCGTGGATGAGGCATTGCATGGTAGAGGTATGCGCTCTACCGAGTGCCTTTGTAGTTTCAGAATAAAATCAGCTGTTTCTGTTGGTTTTCTCTGCTGGGTAGTGCATTTCACAGCAAAGACTCAACCATGATCACCAATGAGCTTTCACTAGACCTCTGGGATAAAGTTGTGGAAAGGCACATATCAGGGGATGGGTATAACAATATTTCAAAGGCCTTGAATATCCCTTGGAGTGCAATCAAGACAATCATTAAGAAGTGAAAGATGTATGGTACCACCAAGACCCTGCCTAGATCAGATTGTCCCTCCAAAGTGGATGACGATGCATGAAGGAGACTGATCAGAGAAACCACCAAGAGGCCAAAGGCAACTTTGAAAGAGCTATATGCCTTTATGGCAAAGAACGGTCACTGTGTGCATGTGACAACAAATACCCAAAGCACTCCACAAGTCTGGCCTGTACGGTAGGGTGATAAGACAGAGGCTATTACTCAAAAAAGCTCACCTTGTCACATTTGTGATCTGCCAAAAAACATTCCAGAGAATCAGAAACTATGTTTTGTGGTCTGAGGAAATCAAGATGGAACTTTTTGGCCTAAATGCAAAATGTTACATTTGGAACAAACCCAGCACAGCACATCACCCAAACAATATCATCCCAACTGTGAAGCATGGTGGTGGCAAAATCATATTATGGGGATTTTCTCATCAGCAGGGACTGGGCAATTGTCAAGATAGAAGAGAAAATGGATGGTGCAAAATACAGAAAAATCCTGAAGGAAACCTGATGCTCTCTGCAAGAAAGCTGAAATTGGGACAGTTCACCTTTCAGCATGACAATGACCCAAAGTCCACAGCCAAAGCTACAATGGAGTGGCTAAGGAACAAAAAGATAAATGTCCTTGAGTGGCCCAGTCAGATCCCTGACCTATACCCTATCGAAAATCTGTGGCATTACTTGAAGATTGCTGTACGTCAATGCTTCCCACACAACTTCACTAAGCTTGAAATGTTGTGTACCGAAGAATGGGCAAATATTGTTCAGTCAAGGTGTGCAAAGTTGGTAGAGACCCAACTGACTCACAGCTGTAATTGCTGTTAAAAGGTGCTTCCATCAAGTATTAACTCAGAGAGGTGGGAACTTATCCAACCAAGATATTCTAGTTTTGTATTTTTAATTAATTTTCTGAAATTTCTAGAATTTGTTTTTAACTTGGAAGTTGTGGGTTACGAGGTGTAAATAAAGGTGGAAAAAGTCTGATTTAATGCAATCTAATTCCAGGCTGTAAGGCAACAAATGGTGAAACTTTTAAAAGGGGGTGTAGAGTTTCTATAGGCACTGGACATTATATATATATATATATATATATATATATATATATATATATATATATATATATATATATATATATATATATATATATATATATATATATATATATATACGAGGTCCATCTAAAAAGCATCGGACTGACTTCACAGAAATTTTATTCCAAAATATATATTGAAAACACAGCTTCTCCCATTCCAAATAGTTTCTCTCCCGTCTCACACACTTGTCCATCCTCTTATTCCACGCTTCAATGCACCCCTGGAAGGCTTCTTCTGGAATCCTCTGGAGCTCCGTCATCACGGCCCTGTTGATGGCCTCCACATCAGGAAATCGGGTCCCGTTGATCACCCCCTTGAGCTTGGGGAATAGGAAAAAAATCACCAGGTAGTGTATGTCATTGTGTAATTTGGTCAACTTTTCATATAGAATCTGGAAACTTGTAATTTTGCACTTCCTATGTTTACAGTGAACACAAAAACAGCTGTTTCCAATTTTTTTATTCATAAGCAGTCACCAAAACCCAAAATTTGAGAAATCGCCATATTTTACCCATTATAGCACATTCAGAGATGATAAAAAATATCTGTTCAGCTAAATTTAACCCAGTTAGGCATTATTTACGAACCCCCCAAAAGATGACAGCCAAATATGCACAAAAAGGACGTTCTGTAGTACTAAGAACATACAATTTGAATGGATGTGCAAATACAAAACACAAAGATGCTTAGGCATATATAATTATTTAGTCATCCAAGTCCTCATTTTTCTCATCAATTGCGACATTGTTGCATGTGTCCTCAGCTCCTTCACACTTCTAGAGCTCTGTGTAAACACTTACTTTTATGTAAAAAACACTTACTTCACACTTGCAGAGCTCTATGTGCTTGCAGTATTTGCTGAGAGATGACCGTTGCTGACTGATTCAAATCATGTGTTCGGGCTTCAGTTTTTACTGTGTACATGCCCTTCAAGATCCATAGAATCATGCTATGTAGTTCATGTGGAACTACATCTTCTGCTGAGTTTTCCAGCGTTCCATTGAAAACCCATGGGTCCTTTTTGACCTGCTCAATCGATTTACATAGCACCATGGAAGTTTCGAAGATCTTCTTCATGTTATCATGTGGGTCAGGTCTGTGTACTGCTTCTCCGACTGCTGCGTTTTGTTTGGCCTTGGAATGTATCAGCGTAGGCTTATTTGGCAATAGTGTGAACTGAACGAGTTTGACATTCTTCTCGATTTTCTCTCGCAACCATCTCCGTGCTGTTTGGGCATTTGAAAATCTTGACCAATATTCAATATCGTGTTGTTTCATCTTCGATACATTGTCCGTTTCTGCTTCCTCGATGGGTATGATTTCACCTTGTTCGATACGCTCCTGTATTTCAGCAAAGAACTCGATTTCGGCTGCTATATAGTGAACAGTTGTTTCACTATCATCGGTATTGCCACCGGAAGGGGTATTTGAGGAGGGTAGACTGTCTCCAGCACACTGAAGCTCACGCTTCAGAAGTTGCCACTGTTCAGTTATGCACTGCTTGTGATACACAATGTCCTGTGACAGTGCGTCATTGTCAGATATGACATAAGCATAGTTCATTTTCCACTCTGGGTTGTTGGAGTGTTGCACTATAGCATGTATCAGAGTTCCAATATTTCTTAACCAGAATTCGTGCAAAACATCTTCAACTTTGTCATGGCAGAAAAAGCACTTACTTTTATTGTAGTTCATGGATTTTGAATGAGTGTGCCTTCCTGATACTGACAGTTCTTCAGGTTCTCCATGGTGCGATGAGGTTGCTGGTCTCCCTATGGTTCGTTGAAGAAGACTAACATCGGATGTTGCACAGGCTCGTTTATATCGCTTTTCATCACGTTTTATATGTTCTTTATTGGTGCTTGCCGCGTAGCATGTTCTGTGCCACATGACATGCTTGTCACTTAGATCACCTGCTGTCAAGTCCCCGATTTTTTTTTTCACTGAGTGCAATGAACTCACTGTTCCCAAAACTCGCTCTCAAACGAACCGCTGTCAAGAATTTGTCGTACGTTGAATGTTCTTCAGATTGTGGTGGTTCTTTCAATTGCTCTTGTTTGGAGCTCTGACACTTTATGCAGAGTTTATAGTTTATTTCTGTGCGCGCCCTTTTCTCCGGGGGTTCTTCGCTCTGTGCCATGACTTATCTGCAAATAGAGAAAAAACACATAATTGATCATTTTTATGTTAAAGACACGACACGTATATTGCCTAAATATGCAGGATCAAGGAAAAGATATCAGAGTGCTCATATTGATGAGTGTTAGGGATTATGATTATGCTGAGTGTTAGGGATTATGATCATGATATCTATTATAGATCTTCTACTGCATACACTGTGTCTGAAAATACGAAAGGAAATTTGTCATAAATTTTTTTTTTATCAATTTTCATCACTCACTTGCCGCCATCTTGGATTTTTGTCATTAGCAATGTTTGGAAAAATTGCAAACAGCTGATTTGTAGTCCTATGTGATCTTAGGAAGTGAAAAAACACAAGTTTCCAGATTCTATATGAAAAGTTGACCATTGTATGAATTGCTGCATAACAACATACACTAAGGGGCAAGACTGGCGAATACGGGGGTTGCTCCAGAGTTGGCATGTTCCTCTCCACCAGAAACTGTTGGATGCTCAGGGCACTGTGAGCAGGGGTGTTGTCATAGTGGAGCACCCAGGCATTGTTCTCCCACAGATCCCTCCTCTTGTCCCAGACTAATCTCATGAGGTGCTGGATGATCCCCTTGTACACGTATTGATTCACTGTTTGACCCTGTGGTAGAAACTCGAAGTGGATGATGCCCTTGATGTCAAAAAACGCGATGAGCATCACCTTGACCTTCGACTTCAAATTCCTTGCTTTCTTTAGTCTTGGTGACGCCGGACTTTTCCACTGACGACTCTGCCGTTTGGTCTCGGGATCGTACTCGAATATCTACGATTCATTGCCAGTATTGACCCTCCCGAGCAGGTCTGGATCGTCCTCGAGGCGCTCGATAATGTCTTGACAGACAGTGACTCTTTGCTGTTTCTGGTCCTCGGATAACAGCTTGGGGACCATCTTTGCACACACCTTGTGCATTTCGAAATTTTCAGTGATGATGCTCCAGACAGTGTCCTTGTTGATGGAAAGTTGCTCAGCAATCATCCTCACTGTGAGTCGACGATCTGTGCAGACCATCTGCTTCACACGCTCGATGTTGTCCACCGTTCTGCTCGTTGAAGATCTTCCAGACCTTGGATCGTCTTCAACCTCCTCCCGTCCCTCTTTGAACCTCTTGTGCCATTCAAATGCACGTGTACATGACATCGTTTCTTCCCCGTAGACTTGCTGCAGCATTGCATAAGATTCAGAAGGTGTTTTGCCAAGCTTGGCAAGAAACTTCAGATTGGCTCTCTGCTCACGTCTCATAGCACGACTTGTAAAAAAAAAATCACACAATGAGCGCACTCAACCATACCATCACAAATCATATATATTGCTGGAAATCATATGTTGCGAAAGACTGTGACGCAACCCGTTCATTCAAGTTGTGTAAGTGGAGCACACAGCAGACTCAGTCCCGTTACTTTTTAGACAGACCTCGTGTGTGTGTGTATATATATATATATATATATATATATATATATATATATATATATATATATATATATATATATATATATATATATATATATATATATATATATATATATATATATATATATATATATGCCTGGTGTTGGCGCAGTGGTTAGGGCAGCGGCTTGGGATCCAAAAGGTCCTGAGTTCAAGCCCCGTTGGGCCACTGAATTAATACACCAGGGGGTTGACTCAGCCTGTCATCCTTCCGAGGTCGGCGAAGCGAGTACCAGTGTACTGGGCCGGTGTATATATACCCCGGTTAAAATAGGTGTACCATATCCCTGTGTCGTAAGAGGCGACGAGGGTTGTGTCAGGAAGGGCATCCGGCGTAAAACATGTGCCAAATCACTATGCGGATCATACAGATGATCCACTGTGGCGACCCCTAACGGGAGCAGCCGAAAGAAGAAGAAGATATATATATATATATATATATATATATATATATATATATATATATATATATATATATATATATATATATATATATATACATACACACACACACACACACACACACACACACACACATATTTTGTGCGTGTACATTTGTTTCTAGGTATGGGATGTTAGTGCTATTATTGCTGTTCCTATTATTGTCTTGATAACTTGTGAAAGATGCATCACTCATTGTCAAAACAATTGCTATGTTATCATTACATAAAACTGCTCTGTGGTATTTACTGCCCCGAAATGATGGTGAAATAGAACTAGTTTCATCTTTATGAGCCTATTCAACTTGGCAGGAAAACATATAAGTTGCAAACTAACAATGGAACAGTCATTGTAGAAACATTGTAGAAAAATGTATGAAATGTGAAACAAGGGATCATATCTTTGTCAGTTAGTGCAACATTAAGACTGTTAAATATGAAATCAACCTCAAATAAAAGTGCATTTATTAAGGTTTATGAAATGACTCAAAAATATCAAAATTTAGACAAAATATTTTCTTGATGACCAAGTGAAATGAAAGATGCTAATTTGCTTTGGTTTCATCCCACATGTGCAGGGTGGGGGCAGAGAAACGAGAGATTTTAAAAACTGACCTCTGCTATGCTAACATGGTTGCAACTTTTTTGACTGATCAACTAGCTACGAGGTTTCCTCAAGTCAATGAGGCCAGTCGATTTCAACAAGATGGTGTGACGTCTCGTACTGCCAGAGTGTCAATGGCTGCCGTACGAATACTTTTTCATCATCACATCATCTGCAGGAATAGTGACATTACTTGGCCTCCAAGGTCCCCGTATCTGTAGCATGACTTGAAGAAAAGGAGTTTTAACCTCATTTAAAAAGTTGTTTTAAATCACCATATGGTAATATAAGGCATGTGCTTCAGGAAATGATTATGTGTACTGGACCATGACTATTTTGAAAGTCAGGTAATTTACAACTGACTGAGATTTGTTGTATTTTCTAATTAGCCATGTTATTTTGAGAAAATGAAAATCTGTGGTCAACCAAGAACAGATGTGAGTTTTAAGCCATCGAGTGAGAAGTGGAGCAAATTGCTCAAGGGTAGTTGAAAGTGTCTAAATTGAGACCAATTTTTTGTTTTGGATTATCAAGGTGTGTAAAATCAGGATTGAATCAAAATTTCATGCCTAAGTGTTGAATATGCTCATCTGTACTGCAGGGTGGGGGTAGAGAAACGAGAGATTTTAAAAACTGATCTCCGCTATGCCGGCATGATCACAACTTTTTTGACTGATCAACTAGCTACGAGGTTGCCTCAAGTTAATGAGGCCGGTTGGTTTCAACAAGATGGCGCAATGTCTCATAATGCCAGAGTGTCAATGGCTGCCGTTCGAATACTTTTTCATCAACATCGTCATCTGCAGTAATAGTGTCATTACTTGGCATCCGAGGTCCCCATATCTGTCAGCATTGACATTTTTATGGGGGCACTTAAAAAGCAAAGTGTGCACTCATCACCCACACAATATTGAAGAGCTGAAAGAAAGACTTTGTCAAAAAATTGCCGAAATTTCTTTGGAGATGTTATACCACGTCATGGGAAATGTGTGAAAATCTAGAGGAATGCCTGTGCAGAGATGGAGGTCACGTCGAAGATGTGATATTCAAGAAATAAATGGCATGCTATGTGCTTCATGATGGCATATTTGTAATTTGGCAAATACAAAATGTTTATTTAATGACTGGGTTTTTTTAATCTCCTGTTTCTCTGCCCCACATGGTATAAGGAAAACAAATTGTACTGAAAATAAGTCATGTTTCCAGTTTTTTTTTCCTGCAATCTCTAAGGCGTCTGCAAGAGCGTGTCCACATATATTGACTAGACGAAAAACAAGGATGTTGGGAAACAACAGACGATTCAACACAGTATGTGGAATTTTATGAGATTTCAACCTGGGGTTGCTACAACCTTTTGAGCTACATGTAAGTGCTCAGATGAGACACAAAACTAAACCTGATTTTTATTCAGAGACGGAGGTTCTATATTGAAGAAAATGTCTTTTTTGTTGTTGATGTGCATCATGATTGTATAGCTTGTTTCTGACAAAGTGCAGTACAAACAAGATGAAATCTTTCATTTACTCAAATGGTAATTTGCAACACATTGTATTACAAACCTTTAAAATCACATTGACATTTCTTAGTAATTTGTGAATCAACACGATAGACCTGCTGTAATCGTTGGTGTACTCCTTGGTTATTATCCCCCATTGAACTTAGTCCAAAACGGATTTGATCTCACCCGATGTTGAACACGTTCTCAACCATTTCTCTGACATGCATTTACCGATGTTCTTTCAGCTTGGCAAACAGATAATGAATAATGCCTTACATATGCACATCATTCTTTATCGAGATCATATCCAAGATGGCTAACTGGTGGCCATTTTAGTTGTAAAAAAAAAAAAAACACCCGGTGTCGAACACGTCCACAACCATTTCTTAGACATGCATTTACCGATGTTTAAACTTGGCAAACAGATATAATGAATGATGGCTTACATATGCATGTCATTTCTTCTTGAGATCAGATCCAAAATGGCCAACTGGTGGCCATTTTATTTGTAAAAAAAACCCGATGTTGAACACGTCCTCAACCATTTCTAGGACATGCATTTGCCGATGTTGTTATAACTTGGCACACATATAAAGAAGGATGGCTTACATATGCATGGCATTTTCTTTCGACATCAGATCCAAGATGGCCGACTGGCAACCATTTTATTGTAAAAAACACCTGGTGTCAAACACGTCCTCAACCATTTCTCGGACATACATCTTGCACATGGATAAAGAAGGATGGCATACATAAGTGCCATTTTGTTTTGAGATCAGATGCAAGATGGCCAAATGTTGGCTATTTTGTTACTTAAATGTGTCCCCAACCATTTCTCAGACATGCATGGTCCGATTTTGTTCAAACGTGGCACAAGCACAGTATATGATGGCATACATGTGCCCCTTACTTTATTTTGCAATCTGATTAAAGATGGCCGACTGGTAGACTGGTGGCCATTTTAGTTGTACATAAATGTGGGTTAGCCCTTTAACTCCATGCAGCAAAATTACTAAAACAATGAGAGATGTGACCTTTTATGTCTTTTTTTTTACTTCTTATTAAAAGGTTGGCATTTGATTGTACCCCAGAAAGCATTGTTTTGGAAGTTGGCAAAGTTAAAAATTTAGAAGGAATACTTTGACGGTCACAGATTAACAATTTCTCAGAATGATGTTGACAGTGTAGTTCAGTTCAGCATTTCAGCTTTAGCAGTGGAGCAATTGCTCAACCGAGTTTGATTTTCATTGAAGTTTCATCTCCATCAACCCCAAAATATAACTTCTGATCTGGTCCAGAGAGTACCATCAAGTGGGTGCATCATAAAGCACGTCTTTTTTATGAAAGATCTTATAAACTGACTGTCCTGTTTGCAATATTAGAAGATCCAAGAATGCCTTCCAAGCCTGTGGTGAAAAGCAATGTTAGTTAAGTGAAATGTGACTTCAGTGTACACAATTGCAACATTTGTAACCAAGATTTACCCAATCAACTGTGTTGAATAAATCAATAAGTTGGTAAACTCATTTTATTATTTTCTTTTCTTGAAGCATCAGGTGAATACATTTTCAACTTAGAACATTTCTTATATAACCTCCCATTTTTTGAGCTCATTCAACCAGCACAAGAATAAAAGGCTGTCTTTTTTTTTCTATCCTGGTTTTCTTTTTTTTAACCACAGGATGGGCTTCTTATAGTATTTACATATATAGCAGGCTAATGCTGGCTGTTTGCCTGTCTGTCCCACCCTGAAACACATAAACGCTCCTCGGAGAGAAAAAATAATTTAGTAAAAGTTGCTTCAAATTAATCCAAACCTCTGGGAAAATTGTAATTTTTTTTCAATCAGACAGAAATTGAACCTGGGATATGACTAAGCAACAGACTGCTGTCTCAAGCACTCCCAAAAACGAATTTTTTTCTTTGCTCTTCAGAAATACACATAACCTCCCATTTTTAAGTTTTTTTCAACCAGCACAAAAACTAAAAGGCTTCCTTTTTTACATCATGGTATATTTACTACAGTCTTCTGGGACCATTCTCCATGAAGAGCATTGGTGCTGCGGAGGCAGTCTCCTTGGCTGTTGGGCACAATCCTAGACGGGTCGCCACTCTAACACAGTATACCAGCATGCCGGCACTCATTTTGCTGACCTCAGAAGGATGACAGGCAGAGTCAACCCCACCTGGTATTACTTTAACACCCAAGCAGGATTTGAACTCAGGATCCAAGTATCCCAAGCCCAACACACTCACCATTAAGCCAACACCAGGCGTATTGCGTAATGTAATATGTATATATATATATATAATAATATGTAATAATATGTATATATATAATATGTGTATTATATCTAATAATAATATAATAATAATAATAATAATATAATATAATAATAATAATGTATATGTAATGTATGTAATGTATGTAATGTAATATATGTATATGTATGTATGTATATGTAATGTATGTATGTATATAATAATATGTAATGTATGTATGTGTATATATGTGTATGTATATATGTGTGTATATGTAATGTAATGTATAATGTATAATAATATACGTTAATGTATGTGTATATATGTAATATGTGTGTATGTAATAATAATATGTGTATGTATGTAATATGTGTGTGTGTGTATGTGTGTGTGTGTGTGTGTATGTGTGTGTGTGTGTGTGTGTGTGTGTTGTGTGTGTGTTGTGTGTGATGATGTGTGTGTGTGTGTGTGTGTGTGTGTGTGTGTGTGTGTAATGTGTGTGTGTGTGTGTGTGTGTGTATGTGTGATGACGTGTGTCAATGTGCTGTATGTGTGTGTAATCAATGATATTAATATGTGTAATGTGTGTGTGTGTGTGTGTGTGTATGTGTGTGTGTAATGTGTGTGTGTGTGTGTAATGTGTGTATGTGTGTGTGTGTGTTGATATTAATGTGTGCGTAATGTGTGTCTTGATGTATGTAATGTGTAATGTGTGTGTGTGTGTGTGTGTGTAATGTGTGTGTGGCGTATGTGTGTGTGTGTGTGTGTGTGTGTGTGTGTGTGTGTGTGTGTGTGTGTGTGTCTTGATGTGTGATGTGTGTGTGTGTTAATAATAATATATATATATATATATATATATATATATATATATATATATATGTATATGTAATGTATGTATATATGTATGTATATATATATATATATAATAATAATATATATGTAATATATATATATATATAATAATAATATATATGTAATATATATATATATGTATATGTAATGTATGTATATATATATATATATATATATATATATAATATATATATGTAATAGCAATAATAATATATACATATACATATATATAAAGTAACCTGGGCATGTGCATGTATGTATATATATATATATATATATGTAATGTATATAATATAATATATATATATATGAATATATATATATATGAATATGTATATGTATGTATGTATATGTAATGTATGTATGTATATGTAATATGTATGTAATAATATATATATGTATGTAATATATGTAATGTATATAATAATGTGTAATGTATATATGTGTATGAATAATATATGTGTATATGTATGTAATACGTGTGTATGTCTGTATATGTAATGTAATATGTAATGTATGTAATAATATGTAATGTAATATATGTATGTAATACAATAATATGAATAATATATATAATAATATGTAATGTATGTAATAATAATAATAATATAATAATAATAATATGTAATAATATGTAATGTATCAATATGTAATATATGTATATGTGTGTGTGTATGTAATGTGTATGTGTGTGTGTGTATGTATGTGTGTATGTATATGTGTGTAATGTGTGTGTCGTAATGTAATGTGTGTGTGTGTATGTGTGTGTGTGTGTGTGTGTGTGTGTGTGTGTGTGTGTGGTAATGTGTGTGTGTGTGTGTGTAATGTGTATTAATGTATAATAACAATAATATGTATAATAATATGTCTTCAACCAATAATGTGTAATGTAATATGTCTTCAATATATATGTGTAATAATGTAATATGTAATGTAATAATAATAATAATAATAATAATAATAATAATAATAATAATAATAATAATAATATAATAATAATAATGTAATAATGTAATGTAATGTAATATGTATCAATAATATGTAATGTAATAATGTAATAATGTATTAATATAATAATATGTATATATGTAATAATAATAATAATGTAATAATGTAATGTAATGTAATAATAATAATAATATTAATATAATAATAATAATAATAATAATAGCAATAATAATAATAATAATATGTCGTAATGTAATAATAATATGTAATAATATGTAATAATAATGTGTCAATGTAATAATATTAATAATATCGTTAAATAATAATGTAATGTATGAATGAATAATATTAATGTAATATGTAATATGAATAATAATAATATAATAATAATAATAATAATAATATGAAATAATAATAATGTAATCAATGAATAATAATAATAATAATAATAATAATGTATGTAATAATATGTATAATAATAATAATAATAATGTAATGTAAATAATAATGTAAATGTATGAATATGAATGTAATAATGTAATATATGTAATATGTAATAACAATAATAATATAATAATAATATGTAATAATGTAATAATATATGTGTGTAATAATGTAATATGTAATGTGTGTATATGTGTAATGTAATGTGTGTGTGTGTATGTGTGTGTGATGTGTCGTAATGTGTGTCATGTGTGTGTGTATTAATGTAATGTAATGTGTGTCTTGATAATGTAATGTGTGTGTATGTAATAATATGTAATGTGTCAATGTAATAATATATGTGTATGTATTAATAATAATAGCCAATAATGTAATGTTATAATAATATATGAATAATATGTAGTAATAATATAATATGTAGTAATATGTAATGTAATATGTATATATAATATGTATATGTATCAATAATATATATGTGTAATAATAATATGTAATAATAATGTATGTATAATAATAATATGAAATAGCGTAATGAATAATATAATATGTAATAATATATGTAATGTATGTAATAATAATAATAATAATAATATATATGTGTATTAATGTAATGTAATAATAATAATATGTGTAGTAATAATAATATATATAATATAATAATAATAATGTAAATGTAATGTAATATGAATAATATATGAATATATGTAATAATGTCGTAATATATATATGTAATATGAATAATATGTAATAAATAATAATAATAATAATGTAGTAATAATAATAATAATATAATAATATATATCAATGTAATATAATAATAATAATAATAATAATGTATATAATAATAATATAATATATAATATGTAACTCAATAATAATAATGTAATAATAATATGAATAATGTATTAATAATGTATGTAATGTATATGTAATAATATGAATATGAATAATAATATGAATGTAATGTATATGAATAATAATAATAATAATATGTAATAATGTAATGTAATGAATAATAATAATAATAATGAATATGTAATATGAATAATAATAATGTAATGTATGAATAATAATAATAATAATGTGAAATAATAATAATAATATGTCAATAATAATAATATGTAATATGTAATATGCTAATATGTATGTAATGTAATGGTAATGTAATGTATATGTAATGTAATGTGTGTGTGTGTATGTGTGTGTGTGTGCTGTGATGTGATGGTAATGTAATATGTGTAATGTATGTAATGTGTGTATGTAATGTATGTGAAATAATATGTAATAATAATGTGTGTAATAATAATATGTAATGTGTGTAATGTGTATGTAATATGTGTGTGTGTGTGTGTGTGTAACTGTGGTGTATATATATATGTATGTGTGTATTGTGTGTGTGTGTGTGTGTGTGTGTGTGTGTGTGTTGATGTGTGTGTGTGTGTGTGTGTGTGTGTGTGTGTGTGTGTATGTGTGTGTGTGTGTTGTGTGTGTGTGTGTGTGTGTGTGTGTGTGTGTGTGTGTTGTGTGTGTGTGTGTGTGTGTGTGTGTGTGTGTGTGTGTGTGTGTGTTGTGTGTGTGTGTGTGTGTGTGTGTTGTGTGTTGTGTGTGTGTGTGTGTTGTGTGTGTGTGTGTGTGTTGTGTGGTAATGATGATGTGCGATGTGTGTTGTGTGTGTGTGTGTGTGTGTGTGTTGTGTGTGTGTGTGTGTGTTGATGTGTGTGTGTGTGTGTGTGATGATGATGTTGTGTGTGTGTGTGTGTGTGTGTGTGTGTGTGTGTGTTGGGTGTTGTGTGTGTGTGTGTGTGTGTGTGTGTGTGTGTGTGTGTGTGTGTGTG
The DNA here is from genome assembly GCF_056783735.1 of Eptatretus burgeri. Classification (NCBI taxonomy): domain Eukaryota; kingdom Metazoa; phylum Chordata; class Myxini; order Myxiniformes; family Myxinidae; genus Eptatretus; species Eptatretus burgeri. Next base: position 3,193,611 of record NC_140978.1, read on the forward strand.
TGTGTGTGTGTGTGTGTGATGTTGTGTGTGTGATGATGTGTGTGTGTGTGTGTGTGTGTGTGTGTGTGTGTGTGTGTGTGTGTGTGTGATGATGATCAGTGATGATGTGTGTGTGTGTGTGTGTGTGTGTGTGTGTGTGTGTGTGTGTGTGTGTAATATGTATGTGTAATAATAATAATATAATAATAATAATAATAATAATATGTCAATAATAATAATAATAATAATATGTATGTAATAATATAATATGTAATATGTAATGATAATAATAATAATATATATGTATGTAATGTCAATATATAATAATGTATGTAATATATATATATATATGTAATGTATAATAATATATGTATATGTCTTATATATAATGTAATATAATAAATTAATATAATAATAATATAATAATAATGTGTAATAATAATAATAATAATAATAATAATATAATAATATGTAATATTATAATAATAATATGTAATGTAGTAATGTGTATATGTGTACGTAATAATATGTAATGTAATGAAATAATGTGTGTGTGTGTGTAATGTGTATTTGTGTGTGTGTGTGTGTGTGTATGTGTGTGTATGTGTGTAATGTGTGTGTGTGTGTGTGTGTGTGTGTGTGTAATGTGTCATGTGTGTTGTGTTGTAATGTGTGTGTGTGTGTGTGTGTGTGTGTGTGTGTGTGTGTGTGTGTGTGTGTGTGTGTGTGTGTGTGTGTGTGTGTGTGTGTGTGTGTGTCGTGTGTGTGTGTGTAATGTGTGTGTGTGTGTGTTGTGTTGTGTAATGTGTAATGTATGTATATGTGTGTGTGTGGTAATGTGTGTGTGTGTGGTGATGTGTGTGTGTGTGTGTGTGTGTGTGGTACGTGTGTGTGTGTGTGTGTGTGTGTGTGTGATCTGTGTGTGTGCTCTGTGTGTGTGACCTGTGTGTGTGTGGTGATCTGTGTGTGTGTGTGGTGCGCTGTGTGTGTGTGTGTGTGTGTGTGTGTGATGTGTGTGTGATGTGTGTGTGTGTGTGTGTGTGTGTGTAATGTGTATATATATGTAATGTATATCTTAATATATATGTATATATGTATATATATATATATGCTATGTATGTAATAATATAATAGCAATATAATAATAATATATGTAAATGTATCAATGTAATATATATATATATATATATATATATATGTAATGTAATATATATATAATAATATATATATATATATATATGTATGTATAATAATATATATATGTATATATATATATAATATATATGTATATATGTAATGTAATATAATAATAATATATATATATATAATAATAATATATGTAATATGTAATGTAATATTTAATATAATAATAATAATAATATGAATATATATATGAATAATATATATGAAATATATGTAATGTAATAATGTAATATAATAATATGTAATGTAATGTGTAATGTAATATGTAATGTAATGTATGTAATGTAATGTAATATGTAATATAATGTAATGTAATATAATGTAATGTATGTATATATGTAATGTATGTAATAATAATATATGTAATGAATAATAATGTAATGTAATGTCTCAATATATAATAATGTAATGTATGTAAATGTATATATATGTAATAATATATATATGTAATATGTATAATAATAATAATATAATATGTAATAATATGTAATGAATAATATAATATGTAATGTAATGCTCAATAATATAATAATGTATGAATAATAATATGTATCACCAATAATAATAATAATATATATAATAATATTAATAATAATAATAATAATATGTAATGTGTAATAATAATAATAATGTAATGTCTTCAATAATGTATGTAATATGTAATAATATAATAATAATAATGTATGTATGTAATGTAAATGTAATGTAATGTATTAATGTAATGTATATATGTGTGTGTGTGTGTATGTAATGTGTCAATAATGTGTGTGTAATGTATGTAATATGTAATGTATTATGTTATTGTATGCATCACGTGCACGGGGCATTATATTCTGATCTGTCCCACCCTGAAACATGGCAAGGTTCCTTGAAGAGAAAAAAAAATTAACTAAAAGTTGCTTCAAATTCATCCAAACGTTTGGGGAAATGATCATTTTTTTTTAATCGGACAAAAAAAAATTGAACTCATGCAATGTACAGGCAAAAGACTGCTGCTTCGATTGCTCCCAAAATAATTATTTGCTGTTAAGAAATATATAACCTCACATTTTTGAGCTGTTTCAACCAATGGAAGAATAAAAGGCTTCCTTTTTTTCATTTTTATATTGTGGTGCGGTATTCTTTTCCCCCATTGGCTTCTGTGAGTGTCCTTTTATAAAACGAGAAAATATTACTTTAATTTTTGGGAAAACAAAGCAAAGTGCAAGAAAATTTATATTTACCAGACTTGTTAGTAAATAATGTGATGGTTTTGTAATCACCAATATATTTTTATGATAGTTACAAACAATGTGACAGAACTTTTGCGAGGGTTCTCGTCATCAAAGATTTTCCAATTCCACTTGACTAGGTGATTCCACAAACCTGTTTTGTCGGCCTCAATTTTTTTTTATGATGACATTGTGAAAATTTCTGCATGCATGTGCAATGCTGTTACGCTTTCTTTGAAGCCTCAAGGGCTCCGGACTGATGAAAGTGACATCATGTGCTTGCACAGGATACACAAGAGGTTGGCAGCTCACACAACCGGAGAGGCCAGCCATTTGTGGCAGCCACCGACCAGGATGCAGCCCAACAGATCATCCATGCACAATACAACACTCCAATCAGCCTGTACTCGAGTCGTAATATTGATGACGTGATACAGGGGCAACATGGAAGTCCGAGCTCAGAAAATTATGTTCATGTCAGCCCCAGCGTGAGTCCAAGCCTGCTCAAGTGAGTCTTGAAATTCTCTTTTATTCGTTAAGTTCTATGAAAAGTTCAATTCTGCTTCTTTTTTTTTTCTTCCTATAGTAGTCATTTGTATTTAATTTAAACCTTCTCCACTTTTTTTATTTATCAAAAATTTGAGCAACACAGTCAATTCACATTCAATTCACATTCAATAAACCTCCCCCGAGTCTGACGTTGATTATGACTCATAATTGCATGTGCAAACTCGAGATTTCAAAATCTTTAAAATGTATAACAAATATAAATATTTTGTTGCTACTTAGGAAGATATGAGCTTGTTATTTTTGTTTTATTTTTTGTATACACACACAGTCAGGGTACTTTATTAGAACGAGTTTACCCTTTTCGTTTTTACATTTACTTGAAAATATTTCTTTGCAAAGGAAAATTAAAATATTTATGTGATGTGACATATGATCAAGGAGCATAATGAAGCAGTATAAAGAGGAAAATTTCAAACAGAATGGCAGGAGGGATAAGCTGGTTGCAAGCATGGCTCTTTTTATATGAGAGGACAAAGCTCTCGGTCTAAATGGAATAAAAGTTGGAAGGCTCCTTCCTGGACTAATTTTGATCCCAAAGCAAAGCACATTTAACCATAAATTGTCTTTCATTGTGTTCTTTCAGAGGGGATTTTCAGAATGCTGTCCATCAGTCGTCATGTGGATATGAGAGATCTTAAAGTAAGGGTTTTCGCAAGTCTGTGGTCTCATTGTAGATGAGCACACATAAAAGATCCTCAAATTTACGGGAAGCTTCATGTTATCTGAATTTGGACAAGGACATAAACTCCTTTCCTTGAAAATGTATGCAAAACTGAAAGGAATAACAACAAAATAATGTGGAGTGTTGAATTGGTTGCCCATCGTTGTCAAGGATGGCTGTTCACATGAGCAATGTGAACTACCTGGTGAGATTGTACAGTGGAGACACTGCTGCCCAAACAGCAACCACACTCTCAGGTAGCAATCGATGTAATATGGTGTCAAGGAGCCTTACCACCAGCAGTCGAGGCAGGAATTTGGAACTTAGCTAGGGTGCCAGCAATAACTCACCAACTCTTTACGAAGGAGACTGTGGGATCTTTAACAGCCACTACCAATTGCTTACAGATGTGACAGCCAGATTAACATAATCTCCAAAGGACAACACACTTTGAGATCTTGCTTGCAAAGCAACCGGCAGATAATTTATTGTTGGGCTTTGAATCCAAACCCAACGAGACCATTCAAGGAGTAGTCCAATACCTATGAGCTCTCCTGTGACTCAAGGATTTAGTTCAATTTTCCATCGTAAGTCTCTTTGAGGGGAAAACACTGATGCCCACCACTTTTCCTTTGAAGCAATTTTGAGGGTCACCTCATTTGTGGTCATTTTTGCTGAGGACCATGATGTATCTCCTCCTGGATTTGATGACAAAGGACAGAATTACCTTTAAATACCTGCAACAATGAACCTGGTATCTCCAAAGCCAACATGTCCGAACATTTCTGATGCTGATATTCTGAATGATGTTGATGAAGACACTGAGGAGAAAGCACCAATGCCACCTGAGACTTTTATTGCCAAACAGTGTGATTGTGGTTGTTGGGCTACACTCATTTGAAGGCATTTTCGAGGCCAAATGGTATCTTTAAAAAGTTTCCCAGTATTTAATCATATTTTGTCTACTCTGTATTACTGCATTATCAAGTCTTATCAGAAGCAATGCTGGGACTGAACTCAACTACTTTTATTGGAAATGCCTTTGATTAATCATCCACTATCAGAAACAATGCTCCAAAAGCATTTCACACAATCTAGTACCTGGCTTTGTTTGCCAAACTTTCTGCCTTTGGAATACAAGACCACCTTCTTCCTTGGCTTGCTTACTTCCTCAACTCACACCGTCAGTGGTAGCTCTCAATGGAATCCTCTAACTTCCTCTCTCAGTAGGTAAAGGCAGACTCTTGAGTCCAATAACTGTTTCTCATATCCACTAATGACCTCTCTGATGCTCTGGAAACTCTCTTTTCCTCTTGGGAGATGACTCCACAATATGCCATACAATACTGAATCCCACCTAATGCAGGAAATAGTTGCTTCCTCTCTAATGTCCTGGAAAGATCAGATACTGGTGAAACATTTAGAACATGTTATTCAATCCAAGCAAATGATAGATTCTCATCCTGTATCTCCAAAAAAGATCGTCAATTGAACCTACCTAACTATTTTCACAATCAACCACTGGAAGAGTGTCCTTCCCTCAAGCTTGTTCGATCTCTCCTGCACAGACTGTATATCCAAAGGTGCTTCCAATTCCAACCACACAATGGGAATCTGTTATAGTTAATCACTCGTAATATATTCTACCTTCTATCCTGACTCGTCATATTTTCTACCTTCATTAAACCTCCGCTAACCCATCCAGAAGGACAGTTGTTATGTTTCTTTCCCTCTTAGTTTGTCTCCTTCTCTCCTTTCTTATCCTGTTCATTCACTCCCCTTGTTTTGACCACATGTTGTGCCACGACACCACTATTTGTGCATTGCATTTGGCTCTCTATCACTTTGTTCTTCCATGAGTCTTGAATTTTTTTTAATGTAAAATAAGACTAAAATCCTGGTAACTAAGGAAACTATTATAATCTATACTCACAATTATCTCGACACTAATTTAGCCATTTCAGATGACATAAGTTCAACATATCTTCACCAAATATCATGGTTATACAAAAATGTAAAATTGTTGAAAAGCTTATGACTCTTTATCACCTGGTAATAATAACTAACTTTGATAATTGGGGCAATGTCACGAAATTTGATGTCACAAGTCACGTGTATCTAACGATGGATTGCTTAAGTTGAATTTATTTTGCTTTGATTTCACGTAATTTATTTACTTTTATTCCATTAATAAGTAATGAACATCCCTTTTGTTTTTAACTTTTTCAATGAACAATTTTTAGCTGCACTACACAACACGTATTCTTGCCGAATCTGCCAGATGGGCCTTTTTATTTTTCTTCTTTTTAATGTTGAAGGCTTCAGTCACGGACTAAATTGTCCTCATCGAGGCCAAGCCTTGAATAAAAGAACTGCGTTGATAGAAAAGTAAGGAAAGAGAGAATAGTCTAAGAGTTTTGGAGGAAGTAAAAAAAAACCTGCTTTTTGAAAAGGGAAAAGTCGTAAGTGTTTGGGAAAACTTGAGAAGGTAAAGAATTCTAGAGTTTGGCAGTGGAGGTGAATAAACAAACATCGTAACGACCCACCCTTCAGTTGCCAATGGCGACACAATAATAATGTGATGTAGTGGCTTGTCGAGTGTTCCTTGGTCTCGCTCATGTTGGAGGTACACAAGCAGAAAGTTCTTGTGAATATAAACCGAAGTAATATCTGTAGAAAAGAGAAAGAGAGCCAACTCTACGGCGAAATTTGAGCGGGTCGAGTTTTGAGGTCACATTGGTAGAGTTGACAAGTCGAATAACTTTGGATTAAATTCTGTCCAGTAAGTATGTGGAGCTGGAACCTCCCCAGATGTGAGAGCAGTACTCTATACAAGGACGAATCCATCCTTTATACAGTTGGAGCAACTGTTCAGAGGAAAAGAATCTTCGACATCTGAACAGGACTCTTAATTTCTTCGAGGCAGACTTAGCTATTTCTGTAATGTGTGGATTCCAGGATAAATTTGATGTCAGAGTAATACCTAGTAGGTTCATTGTTTCACATGGTGTAATTGTAGAGCTTTCAAAGGAGATTGGAGAGTTGAGAGGAGTTTTAGAGAGAGAGATGAGAAGATATTGAGTTTTTGATGCATTAAACTTAACTTGATTACATTTGCCCCACTGGGAGGTCTTGTCCAAATCCGAATTTAAGGAGGTGGCTGTGATGAAATGAGATGTAGATTGAGTGAGGGAAGATGGGGCAGATGGGAAAGACATGGAGGAATGTAATGTTGAGTCATCAGCGTACAAGTGCATTTGGTTATTTGTGGAAGAAAGAAGGTCATTGATAAAAAGAAGTCAGAGTGTTGGAGACAGAACGGAACCCTGAGGGACACCGCTGTTGATCAGGAATGGGGGAAATGTTGAACCATCAACAATTACGGAGATAGAGCAGTCTGAGAGAAAGCTCGACATGAGAGAGCAGAGTGAAGGAGGAAAGCCAAAAGAGGGAAGCTTGGATATCAAACCCTGATGCCAAACTCTGTCAAAGGCTTTTGAGATATCAAGGCCAATAACAAAAGATTCCCCAAAGTCTCTCAAAGAAGAGGCCCAGACATTCGTAATGTAGGAAAGGATACCACCTGTAGATATTGCTTTGTGAAACCATATTGATGGTCAGATAGAAGACTGTGAGATTCAAGATGCTTGAGAAAATGAGAATTGAGAAAACATTCAAAGACTTTGGAAACAATACAAGTCGGAGTAATAGGAAGGTAGTTAGAGGGGTTTGAACGATCACCCTTCTTTAAAATAGACTGTACTAAGGCATGTTTCCAGGTAAGAGGAAAAGTTTGGGTTTTCAAACAAAAAAAAACAAACGAGCAAGCACGGGTACAAGTTCTGAAGCACATTCCTTCAAGACACGGGGAGGAATACCATCTTGCCCGTCGGCCTTGTTTATGTCCAGAGAGAGGAGTATTTTTTTACTCCATGAAAAGAGATTATAGGGAGGGACATGGGATTGGTGAGGGGAGCATCAGAGGGAGATGGAATGTTAGAGTCATCCAGTGTGGAGTTAGAGGAGAAAAGAGAACCAAAAGGAGTTGCTTTATCGGTCGGAGAGACAGAGATAGTATCCTCGGAATGGAAAAGCGAAGGAAAGGTAGAGCGACAGAAGTTGTTGGTGATACTTTTAGCTAAGGACCAGAAAGATCTATTAGTGGAAGAAGATGACAGGTTGTCACATTTCTTTTGAATAAAGGAATGCTTCGCCTTACATATAACATGTTTACAATGATTTCTGGCAGATAGGAAAGCTGAATGTGGGTCGGAGGAAGAAGAGTTTTTCCATGTCCGATACGCGGCATCCCTTGCACGAATGGCCGCAGAGCAGGAATGATTGAACCAAGAATTGGTAGGAGAGATAGATTTGAAATAGAAGGGGATATAAACCTCCATTCCTGCTACAATAACCTCAGCTATACATTCAGCAGAGATAGAGGCATCACCCGAGGAGAGGCAGTAGTCTTTCCAGGGAAAATCAGAGAAGAAGTTTCATAAACCAGTCCAGTCAGTATTATTGAAATGCCAACACTGGCGTTTCGTTGGATCAGTCAGAGGAGAAGTAGTGGTAAGTGAAGTGATGTTCACAAGATTGTTGTCAGAAGAACCAATTGGAGGTGAAATTGTGTAGTTGTAATGCAACGAATTGGAGGTGAAAAGTAAATCCAAAGTATTGGTAGTGTGGTCATGACGATCTGGGATTAGGGTAGGGTGGGTGATAATTTTTTTCCAAATCATTAATAATGGAAAACGTAAGAGCTTCAACTCCCCCAACATCCGTGTGGGAAGATTTCAGCCACTCCCTGTGGTGCACATTGAAATCTCCGAGATAGAGAAATTCTGCTTGAGGATGTTCGGATGTCATGGCCTCATGGCAAGAGTTAAGATAGTTAAAGAAAGCGGTAAAGTTTGAAGAATTGGGAGAGAGTAAGTGAAACAGAGAAGGATAGCGATGGTCAGGAGACAAATCTTAAGCCAGATGACATCAAAGTTTGGAGATTCGAGCTCCACAAGGCGTACAGCATGCATGTTGATGCTGGAGTGGACGCAGACTCCTCCTTTGAAGTGGAATCGTGGGTGAAGGTTGTCGTTCGAAATGTTATAAGAATTAACAAGAACATCATGCGATAATTGGGTCTCTGATAGAAGCAAAATATTAAGAGAGGAGCTTGATAGATGATGTTCGGCATCGGAAAGATTCAAAAAAAGACCACGAATGTTGGTGAAATGAATTGAAAAAGATTCACGTTGGGTCAAAAGGCAAAGGTCTTGGGAAGGACCGATACTACTACTGCTTGAGCCCCCCCCCCCCCTCTCATTGGCAGCAGAGACAGGCAGGTCACCAGAGATTCGTCGCACCCCATAATGCCAGGAACTCGGGGCCATTAACTTTTCGGACTTTATCATATTTATATTTAATCGGAGGCTGTCTGAGGGAAATGACAGGAAAGAGAAATAAATGAGAGAGAATGTGGAGGAGTAAGAAAAGTGTTTGATGTTTGTTTGCAAGAAAGAGACATTAAAGCTAGCCAGGTAGCTATCGTTTGAGTGAGACAGAAAGTAAGACCAGCAATCCTGACACGGAGAGTGTAAGATGGTTCCCGGCAAAACTTTAACACTCCGAAGTCAGAACGGTAGTACTAACTTGAGCGGTTGCTGTCCACAACCTACTTCCTAAAAAAAAAGTCATAGCCTGAGAGTAAAGAAGAGGAGAGTTAAAACGGAAGCAAGGACTTTTACTCAGAGAGTAGTTTATGCATGGAATGGTCTCCTTGGCAAGGTAGTGGAAGCAGAAGCAGTAGATAAGTTTAAATTAGAATTAGATAGGTACCTGGAAGTTATGGAGATAGAGGGGTCTGGGGATGTTGGCAGGACTTTTAGGTAGTTTGAGCATTGATGGGTGATTGTGTGAATGTGTACGGAGTGCTGTTGGTGGCGGTCTCAAGGGGTGTTGTGTGGTTGATGTGTGTTTATTAACCAAGCCCACGCCCTCTCTCCTGAGAAGAAAAAGTTACAAAAACTTAAAATAAATACGTAAATATATAAACTCACAAAAACACTGTTAAAAAGGAAAAGAATAAATTTTTGCATTTTCTTCTTTGGATCTTGTTTTGATAAATTAGTGTGGTGTTCATGTTGCACAGGCATGATGGGCTGAATGGCCTCCGCCTCTGTCTGATTTCCTTGTATTTCCTTGTATCTTGATGGGGTCCTGTTTTGGGGGACATGATGTTTTACATTCTCCTTTGACTCTTCCTTTGAAGTGGAAGGAGTCCTGTTTGTCCTGTCAGCATTATTGCTTTTGTTTGTGGATTTGTCTGTGCTTTTGTAAGATGTAGCTACATCTTAAGTTCCTCCACTCCTACCTGGAATTCCTTTAAAATCCCTTCCTCATCTGCCACATAGATTCTTTCAGCTGTTGATAATTCCTCTGACTCTTCTTGTGTAAATGTTGAAGCAAAATAACGATTAAGTAAGCCTGCCATCTCACTTTCATCACTTAGGCCTAAGTCACATTTGCTCTACGGCGAGGATACGGTGGCCGTACCCCCCCCCCCTGAATTGACAGAAACGTGCGGCGGCTGCAGAGTTTCTGCGGTGGCCTCAGGGTGGCCCTACGCCGTTTGGCTATTTTTTACAGGCCGTAGGGGTCGCCGTGGAATTATAATGCGGAGTTATAACTTTTTTCATTTCTACGTTCGCCGTAGCAATTCAACAAGCTGAAACAAAAGAACTGGTGAAAAAAAAGAAAAAAAAAGAACCCATTCGTTACCGTCCGTCTGGCTGCACGTTCGCCTTAGGGCCCCCCTGCGGTCGTCTTGCGGGCACCTTGCGTCTGCTTTGAAAATTCTATGGCCGCCGCAGGAACACCCTAAGGTCACCATGCAACATCAAATTAAAGACCGTACGGCACCCCCACGTTTTCGGTCTCCACAATTTATAAATACGCCGTGCGGCTACCCGAAAAATAAAAACATATGTGACTGCTACATTGTGTGACCGTGGAAATACTGCGGCCGCCCTATAATTGCTAGTGGCCGTAGATTTTGTAGACCCCACGGCCGCCATGGCAAATGTGACTTGGGCCTAACCAATCTCCCTGCATGTGATATCCATCAATTGGCCCACACTTGTCTTAACCTGTGCTTTACCCCTTGAATACTTAAACGATACCTTGTGATTATTCCTGATATTCTTCATCACATCCTTCTCATACTCTCTTTTGGCTTGCCAAGTAAATTTTTTAACTAGTATAGCCTCTGTTTGCTCCTAAACTAATGAAAGTCTGACTACAGTCGTTACTACATTTTGTACTGAAAAATTGTGTTCTGCTTCTCCTTCATAGCACTCCTTGTCTCCCACATGCTAAACCACAATGCTCTATTTCTGCCTCTCATATTACACCTCACTAAAATATACTCACTCTGTACACTCCGCACTTTCTACTTGAAGGTTGCCCATTTCTCAAATACCGATTGCCCCCGTTAACTTGTCCCAATCTACGTCACCCAATTCTATCCTCATACCCTCAAAGTCAAGTGGTTATTGTGGTTTTCCCCGAGTCCCCTAGTCCTCCGGTCAGAAATGCTAATATACTAATCCCATCAGTCTCTTAAAGTTAACGTTACCAATTTCACCTCCCCCAGGGATTTATCAAAAGACAAAACAGTTTCACACTCACCATGCGACACAACATGTATTCTTACGGAATAACAGGATGATTTAAAGGGACCACAAGAACATGAAAATGGACAATCCGAAGACATTAGATCGACAGGCACGAATAAAGGCAGATAAATAAATAAATAAATAAATACACTTCACATCCGGTAAAATGAAAAACATTTCATACAAATAATATCAGAGAGTTCATAGAACATGGCAGGTATACGAGTACACAGGAGGGCCTTGCCGTCCGTGGGGGTTACATTCTTGAAAACCCCTGTGAACCACAAATCGTAAACTTAGGGGGTAATGGGGAAAATCGGGTTAATAGCTTCAACTTTAAAAATTTGTCCAAACTGTTCCCTTAATTAAGATGTTTGTGCATTTTTTTTGCGCTATTTGTTTTCATGAATAAATCTGTTATTAAGAACATAAAATAAAGTTTATTTTCTTGAATTATGAAGATCATGCAAACTTACCTTTAATAACAATAATTTTGATGATAAGCTTGATCCAACAATGTGATGGCGATGTTGTTGATGGCGATGATAAAGATGAGTTGAATTGAGAGAGATGATGGTGATGAAGAAGATAAATTAAACAAAATATTTAAGGATACAGGTACATATTTCAAGTTTTTGTGGAGAAAATTTTATTGAATTCAGAAGTGTACAGAATTGATGATGAATTTCGACATGATGTCTATCATTTCCAAGCAGTGTGTACATGCTTTCGCGATACTCCAAGACCATTTTCCGTCACAATCCGACCGTCATTTCTCCAAAAGCTGCTTGAATCCGCTCTTTCAGGTCTTGAATATTTGCTGGTTGAGTTGCGTAAACTGTGCCCTTAAGAAATCCCTAGAAGAAGAAATTGCATGTGCCCACTGGAGTCTCCAGGTCTGCAAATGGCTCAACGAGACTTTTCCTGACCTCTGGATGGGTCATGGTTCGCCAAATATGCTCTGACCCCTTCGTTTGCCAGACCTCACCCTGTGCAATTTCTTCTTGGAATTTGGCCATGGTGCCGGCGATAGCTCGCTTACTCTTCGTGAAGGACACCATGGGATCTTTAACCTCCAGAAAATAATGCTGGCAGATGGGATGCCCATTTTAACGTCCGTCTGTGGTTCGACACACACACTGATGAATCACCTTGCCTGTGAAACACTGGGATGATGGCATATAGCTGGATCGGAATTCAAACCCAGTCTAGACAGCTTGGAGGTGAGTGTGCATACCTTTCGGCCATCCTGTCAGCCCTTTCCACCAACTAATGCCAACAGACAGGGGGATGCTCAGTTTAACGTCCACCTGAGGGACGGCGCACATATTGATGAATCGCTCTGCAGTTTATGGCTGGGCCAAGTTAAAGTTGTACTTTAAAGCATTAGTTTGTGGACTCCCACATTTCAGTTGTAATTCCTTGATATACACTTTTGAGGAGCTTGGAAGTTTCTGTTGTGATCTGGGGAGCTTCTGTTCTGCAGGGAGCTTATGTTTTGTTCTCTTGACTGGTCACAATTCCAGATATCCCTGAGCCTTGTAATTGTGTTCCCATGCACAACTCCTTGACTGTCTGACAGCTGTGCTATTGCTGTATGGTTCTCACATGGGAGGGGTAATTGTGAATCATGGCTTCTGTCTGATAGCTTAAAGATAAGTCACCAAACATATTTGCAGGGCTCAGTTCTCTGCCAAACTTTGGGCTAAAATTCCATCCTTCGAGTTACTGCCATACTTTCTGCCAAGATGCATTCATTTAAACCACTTTGATGCACCATTTCATATTTCATATCAACAATAATCTGTATAAAAATATTTGCCACCAATCCCTATACTGTGTCCCAACAGGCCAGAAGTGTTGAAGCCTGGATCGAGGCGATCTGGTGAAGTCGACACGGGATCAGCTGTTTATAAGATGCTCCAGGAACCCCAGGAAGTGGAGTCACAGCCAAAACAGTCCTCGTCCTTTCGTTTTCTCCAGGATATGTTGGATGCCGAGTCCAATGGTGAGGGTTGGATTCTTTTACCCAAAATAAAAAAAATTTCAAATCACTTAGCAGCTTTGAAAAACGTTTTAATTATACTCGGTGGGAAATTTATCAAGTATTACAGGAGTTGGGAATAAACTTGTGGCAGGAGTCCATCCTCCAAAATACCCCAATAGTGCTAAAATAATGCAAGTGCAGGTATTACTTATTTTGTCATTGCTTGAAGTACATTAATAATGTGCCGACGTTGAACAGATTCCCTGATTTTTACAGGCTGCCTTTGATAAACCAATCACAATGCACCTTTATGATTTTGCAGGACCTTTGGTCACTGACCTCATGCAGATGTTGCACACTTTATCCTGTTGTACACTTCAGTTTATCCTCAGCTTTATTGAGCAACAGCTTTCATGACCTCAGAAAAAAGAGAGAGCGTAAAAATGAGGATACAAAAGGATGATTGGTTTTGTAAAGAGACACTGTTTAGATACTGTTATAAAAAACAAAAACATTGAATATTTTTTCATCTTTATGAAAGAATTTCCATAATAGTTATATTGTGGAATTGTTTTCATGCTCTATTATTTGTAATTGTTGCGGTACAACAACCCCATGCTTTCATTATAGTGTTTATGAAGTTTTTTTGTTTTTTTTTACCTTGCAGGTTTGAAAGCTGAACGTCCTATTGGTACACGCAGTGTGAAAGCACCTGCATCCAAACCGTCAGTGCTGGCACCTGCCAGCACGCAAAAGCTGACTGTTTGTGAGCGTTGCAACAATGGCATTGTGTAAGTCTCATTTATGTGACCTTTTTACCTTTTTGTATCCAATTTTTGTTTTGCCATGATTTTACTTTTTCATGAAAGTTTGCCAGAGGAAGAGACTGTTCTGCCTACAATGCCGAGCTGTCACTTTCACATCCTTTTCTTCTTATGCATCAAATTACCTTATGATACACTTCATATTACATCGGCTTAACCTCAGGGCAGGATTAATTACCTCCCCCACCTCAGGTGAATGAGGTATGCTTTCACCCCTTTCTGTCTGTTTGTTTGTTTGTGTGCAGGATATCTCAAAAAGTTGTGGACGGATTCGGATGTGGACAGGTTCGGTGTGTGAAAAGGACGAACCGATTAGGTTTTGGTGAAGATCCAGATCCGGATGTGATAATTTTTTTTAGTGATTCTTCACCATTGAGAGAAATGGCGAAACTGATATATAGCACAATATCTCAAAAAGTTGGACGGATTCAGATGAAACTTGATGGACAAGTTGGGTGTGTGACGAGGAAGAATTGATTCGATTTTGGTGAAGATCTGGATCCGGATTTAGATACGATAATTATTTATTTTTAAAGTGATTCTTCACCATTGAGAGATCAGGCCAAAAATGATATAATACTTTGTAGCATGATATTTCAAAAATGTATTGATTGGGCCGATATGTTCTCATGGATCAGGCATTACGTGGCGGAGGTATGTGCTCTACCAAGTACCATTCTAGTTTGTCCAATGTAATTCTCAGACATATTTTTCTCAATGACATCACGGGATATTGTAAGTGTACAATTTACTGCATACAAGGCAAGCAGCACTAAGAAAAGGCACCCCCTGGAGCACATTGAAAGAATGGCAATACATTTTCTTTTGTCTTTAAATAATAATTGGCAATTTTTTGGCAGCACAACATTGAGGGTCTTGGAAGAGCAAAGTGACAGATTGCATGAACTGACAATAGGGCAGCAGGGCAATTCTTAAGACACACTAACAAGGGGATGGACAAACAGGAAAAGAGGAGAGAGAGAAGAGAGAAAAGAGGTGAGATGTCTCAGTAGTTTATGATAATGCATGCATACCTGGGTGCACCGGGGTGTCGTTAGGCAGAGTCAGGTAACCCGCCCATGTTCCGAGAGGAGGAGAGAGGTGAGTTGTCTCAGTAGTTTATGACAATGCATGCATACCTGGATGCACTGGGGTGTCATTAGACAGAGTCAGGTAACCCGCCCATGTTCCGAGAGGAGGAGAGAGGTGAGTTGTCTCAGTAGTTTATGATAATGCATGCATACATGGCTGCACCAGGGTGTCGTTAGGCAGAGTCAGGTAACCCACCCATGTTCCGAGAGGAGGAGAGAGGTGAGTTGTCTCAGTAGTTTATGATAATGCATGCATACCTGGGTGCACCGGGGTGTCGTTAGGCAGAGTCAGGTAACCCACCCATGTTCCGAGAGGAGGAGAGAGGTGAGTTGTCTCAGTAGTTTATGATAATGCATGCATACATGGCTGCACCAGGGTGTCATTAGGCAGAGACAGGTAACTCACCCATGTTCCGAGAGGAGGAGAGAGGTGAGTTGTCTCAGTAGTTTATGATAATGCATGCATACCTGGGTGCACCGGGGTGTCATTAGGCAGAGACAGGTAACCCGCCCATGTTCCGAGAGGAGGAGAGAGGTGAGTTGTCTCAGTAGTTTATGATAATGCATGCATACCTGGGTGCACCGGGGTGTCGTTAGGCAGAGTCAGGTAACCCGCCCATGTTCCGAGAGGAGGAGAGAGGTGAGTTGTCTCAGTAGTTTATGATAATGCATGCATACCTGGGTGCACCGGGGTGTCGTTAGGCAGAGTCAGGTAACCCGCCCATGTTCCGAGAGGAGGAGAAAGGTGAGTTGTCTCAGTAGTTTATGATAATGCATGCATACATGGCTGCACCGGGGTGTCATTAGGCAGAGTCAGGTAACCCGCCCATGTTCCGAGAGGAGGAGAAAGGTGAGTTGTCTCAGTAGTTTATGACAATGCATGCATACATGGCTGCACCGGGGTGTCATTAGGCAGAGTCAGGTAACCCGCCCATGTTCCGAGAGGAGGAGAAAGGTGAGTTGTCTCAGTAGTTTATGATAATGCATGCATACCTGGGTGCACCGGGGTGTCGTTAGGCAGAGTCAGGTAACCCGCCCATGTTCCGAGAGGAGGAGAGAGGTGAGTTGTCTCAGTAGTTTATGATAATGCATGCATACCTGGGTGCACCGGGGTGTCATTAGGCAGAGACAGGTAACCCGCCCATGTTCCGAGAGGAGGAGAAAGGTGAGTTGTCTCAGTAGTTTATGACAATGCATGCATACATGGCTGCACCGGGGTGTCATTAGGCAGAGACAGGTAACCCACCCATGTTCCGAGAGGAGGAGAGAGGTGAGTTGTCTCAGTAGTTTATGATAATGCATGCATACATGGCTGCACCGGGGTGTCATTAGGCAGAGACAGGTAACCCACCCATGTTCCGATGCTGTGCTGTGCTGTGTCGTGCCCGTGTCCGAGTTAAACCTGTTGTTCCCACTTGAGAGCCTTCATTCATGTCTATCGAGTACATTACGGTGGCGACAAGGATGTCTTCATGCATTGGCAAATTGCAAGAATACGCAGTGGGGGATGATTGGGAAGACGATACTGATCGTCTGAAGCAGTACTTCATGGCAAACAAAATGGACACCAATGAGGACGCTGAAAGGCGAGAAACTGTATTACTGACCATATGCGGTGCCCCAACGTAAGCCTCATCAAAGATCTTCTTGCCCCAGCCAAACCTTCTGACAAGTCATATGAAGAGCTCGTCAATCTCGTGAAAAGAAATTATCATCCTTAACCGGATAAGATCGTCTCGAGATATAAATTTTGTACCCACCATCGTCAAGATGTTCAGTCAGCATCCGAGTTTGTGGGTGATTTATACCAACTCGCCGAATAATGTGAGTTTACAGATAAGCTCGAAGAGATGTTATGTGATTTCTTTATAATCGGCATCAATGACGACTCAATTCTGCGGAAACTCCTCACTGAATCCGACTCCAATTTGGCTAAAGTCATGGAAATAGCCACTGCGTGTATGCAAACTTCCGATAGCCTGCGTGTGATCTCTAACAAGTCAAAAGTTATCCTGTAGGACCCATCGCTTGACAAGTTAACCTTTGGCTACGAGCAAAAGTGTTTCAGCAAGCCATCAAATTCACCTCCACCTCCTGACATTTCTGAATCTACCCGGAAGGTTGGGGTAACTTGTTGGTGTTGCGGTGGTTATCATCAAGTTTTCCAATTTTCGTACAGGAATTATACCTGTGACAAATGTGGTAAGCGGGGACACTTGAAGTGTCGTTGTTCTCGATCCAAGTCGAAGAACTTGTCTCCTGCTTATCACATTGGGGTGAACCCTGATGCAGCAGACGATAGGTCACAGAGCACAGCCGACAGCCGACTGTCCAGTGAGGAACTTTATGAGGTTTTCTCTGTTGGAACAAAGAGCTCCGATGCTCCAATTATAGTTGATGTAACAATAAGATCCTGGTGAGGATGGAAGTTGATACTGGCGCTTCCAGATCAATTATGAGCGAGAGCAAGTTCACCCCCATCTACCCTCCAAGAAAGGTTCCTGCCCTCTGGCCTGTATCGACTGACTTGAGAACATACACCAAGGAGGTGGTTCCTGTGGTTGGCTCAGCTAACGTAACTGTAGGATATGGAAACAGCACTCACGTCCTATCACTACTGATAGTGCCTGGAGAAGGACCAACCCTCTTCGGCTGAGATTGGTTTTGAACAGACTTAATTGGAGTGACGTAAACAGAGGGTGTTACAATCTTTCTCCAACTCTGATGCTGGATACAATACCTTGCTCAACAAGTCCCTCGGCCTGTTCAGCGAAGGTGGTGGCACCTTTGCAGGGCCCAAATTGAGGATTCATGTTTCTGCGTATGCTCAGCCATTGTTCCATAAGGCTAGACCTGTGCCTTACATGATGCGATCAACGATCGAATGTGAGCTTAACCGCCTGCAGAGTGAGGGCAATATCTCACCAGTCGAGTACTCTGACTGGGCAACACCTCTTATTACAATACTCAAAGCAGATGCAAAAGTAAGCATTTGTGGGGACTACAAAATGATGTCTACCCTTTGTCCAAAGCAGAGGATCTGTTCACCACTCTCATGGGAGGCCAGACATTCACAAAGCTTGACTTGACCAATGCCTATGCTCAAATGGAACTGTATGATGATTCCAAGCCCGATACATGCATCAACACTCATCGAGGACTCTACATGTACAACTGATGTCCATTTGGCATTTGCTCTGCTGCACCAATCTTCCAATGCAAGATGGAGACATTATTGAAAACTGTACCAAAGACAGTTGTATTCCAGAATGACATATTAGTGACTGGCAAGTCACAACATGAACACCTCGAGAACTAATCAAAGTCTTCAATCAGCTGTTACAAGCTGGGTTACGCCTAAAGCATGAGAAGTGTACCTTCATGGCACAAGAAGTTGAATGGCAGGATTTGCACTCCGGCCACTGTAAAACCCTTCATTCCGCAAAACACAAAAACGCAAAGAAATCTGAAAACCCACTCCATGGGACTACGTACTGTGCAGCTTCCCTTTGCAGGGCAGCTCACCGGATGACGGGATTGGGGCAAAGCCTTCAGGACCCCCAATCTTTGATGATAGGAGGGAAACCATGGGGTAACATTCCCGGGTCAGATTGCGGAAGAGTGTGTCGGAGTGGTGCTGAGGTGTCGTCCACCTCCTCACTGAAGAGGAGGATTTTCTCATTTTCCTATCATTCCCTTGCCGTCTCCTTGGGTTAACCTGAGGCGGTCCCTTCGGGTGGGTGCCTGGAATGTCCTATCCCTAAGGAAGGATGATCACCTGTCTCTGTTATCATCTGAGCTGGAAAATCCTCTATTTCTCTTTGCCGATGACTCCACCCTCTGCCGTACCATCTGTCATCCCTCAGACCGGCAAGCAGCAGCTTCTTCGCTCACTGCAGATCTGGATAAAATCACAAACTGGTCCAACACGTGGAACATGTCTTTCAATCCAGACAAATCTCACACTCTCACTATGTCTCTTCGAAAGGACCGTTTACAAAACCCCCCCATCCACTTTCTCAACAATCCTCTGGAAGAAGTCTTTTCTTTCAAGCTTCTGGGTCTCACTATCTGCCATGACCTTTCCTGGGAAAGTCACATTTCCAACCTTGCCTCAAAAGCCAGTCGCCGACTGGGAATCCTCCGTCGTGCAAAGTCCTTCCTCGGCCCTCTTGAGCTCCTGACCACTTACAAAGCTTTTGTCCGTAGCCTGATGGAGTACTGCTCTCCCCTCTGGGCTGGTGCTCCTGCCTCCCACCTTTCTCGACTTCACGCTGTCGAAACCAGGGCTTTTAAGATCATTGGCATCTCCCGCAATGAAGCTGAGTCTTTGGGCCTCTCACTCAATCACCGCAGGTTGGTCGGTGGTCTTTCTGTCTTCTACCGACTCCTCTCCAGCCTTGCCCCCCTGCTCTCTCTGTGATTTGTCCCAACCACATTTCCACAGGGCGCTCAAGGTCCGCCAACAACCCCCTTCTGGTAAAACTACCAAAATCACGAATCACTGCTCATCTTCACTCTTTCATTCCTCTTTTTTCCCGCCTTTGGAATAAACTTCCTCACTCTATTCTTTCCCATTCTTCCCTCCAGGCTTTCAAAACAGCTGTTCACCACCACCTCTTATCTTCCCCCATCCAAATCCTCGATCTTTTCTACCCCGATAATCCACCCAAGCCCACTTCCTTCAATTCTCCTGCTTTCCTTCCTGAAAGTCCCTTTAATGTCCATCTTCCCCTCGCCATGTTCCCCGTCCCATCCCCATCCCTCCCCCTTCCACAGTTCACCTGTGTCTGTTCCCCAATGTTTAGTCCCTTCCACTCCCGCCCCTCTTGTCTCATGCCTCCTTGCTGTGAGTTGTGTGTTAGCTCTCATACGAGCCTCGACCAAGGTATACAAAAAAAAAAAAAAAAAAAAAAAAAAAAAAAAAAAGCTCAAACGTTTGGACATCAGTAATGCAGCACTCTCTGAGGTTCGGAGACCGGATTGCGGCGAGATCATGGTGGGTGGTAACACCGACTATTGGTCTGGTCGCTCTGATGGTTACCATACCCAAGGAGTTGCTGTAGCTGTGTCCAATAAGCTGACTCCAATGATAATTGTGGTAACACCGGTCAATGAGCGTATTATGAGACAAAGGATTCATCATTCCTTAGGTGTCATTTCCCTGGTCTCTGTTTATGCTCCGACTAAAGTGAGTGATCTCAGCGTGAAGGACGCATTCTATGCCATGCTCGAGTCTGTGGTTGATCATTGCCCAGATGAGATACACATCTAGTCTTGGGGGATGTCAGTACATCGACTGGAACTGATAGGGATGGTTATGAGACGTGTGTTGGTCCCCATGGGTCTGGAACTATGAACCAGAATAGCACTAAGTTCCTTGACTTTGCAAGAAGTCATGGACTTAGGGTGGTCGGTTCATGGTTTCAGCGCCCACAAGCTCATCGCTGGACTTGGTATTCCAACGCTGGCGGTGTGGCAAAGGAGATTGACCATGTCCTCGTTGATGGTCGCTGGAGGATGAACCAGAAATGCAGGGTCTACCAGAGTGCTCAGTTCCTCAATACTGCCCACCGGCTTGTGGTCGCAACTCTTAAGTTGCACCTTAAATCCAGGAGAATGGTACCATCACAGCCTAGGCTGGATGTTGGTAAGCCCAAGGATGAGAGGGTAGCTGAGGATTTTGCGAACAAGCTGAGTGGAGATTTGGGAGGTCTGGGTACTTTGGGAGGTCATGAAGCGTAGTGGAGTGCCTTCAAGATCACCGTCCTTGATGTTTCCGGTAGATGTCTTGGAGCTCACCGCAGGGCAAAGAAGAATTTTGTCTCTCAAGGGACACTGGATACAATTGACCAGAGTCGCAGGGCCAGGCTGAATGGCAGAGCTGAGCTGTTCAGGGAGCTGAGGCGTAAAACTGTATGTGCGCTAAGGGTGGACAAGGAGCCCTATGTGCGAGGAATCTGTGAGGGTGAAGAGCATCACCTGTGGTCAAGTGATTCTCGTCCTGCTTACAGGGGAATTTGCGCATTGCGTTCATCCAAGCCCATCCCTCGGTGTACTGCAGTTAGGGCAGAGAGTGGTAGGCTCGTGACAGAGGAGTCCGAAGTGAAGGCCCGTTGGGCCGGTTACTTTGAGCGGTTGTACCAGGCTGATCCACCAGCTGTCGAGTTGGACGTCAGGGGTGTTACAATCCCTGTTTCTGACCCTCCAATCAACTGTGGTCCACCTTCGCTTGTGGAAACACAGGCTGCGGTGAACCGGTTGAAATGGGGTAAAGCTCCAGGGATCTGTGGCATCCATGCTGAACTTCTCAAGGCGGGTGGAAATGCTGCACTTGTGTCGTTGCCTTTACAAATAAATAAATAAAGACAAAAACCTTTACAAACCCCCTCAACTCATTGTCCTCTTACTCTGACCTTCATTCATTCTTGATCATCCTTTAACTTCTCTTAACTTCTTTCTTTCTTATTTTAGAACAAATTGTTTATTAATTATGTTCAAAACTTCTTTTAAATGACATTTTAATATGATTTGTCTTCCTCTACTGTCCTTTCCAAATACGGCGTGTCAGATAACTTCTTCTTCACAAATTTTATGTTCCCTTTCTGGTTCACTTGCAAATCTGTGCTCCACATCCTTTTGTCACGATCCTACGGTGCTACTTTCCTTCATACTTTCAACTACCCTTCCCTACACCCTGTTCCTAATGACTATATTTGGCTAAACTTGGGATCTAAAAGGGAAACCCAGATTTTAGCGAGTGCCGGCTCACGGTCGTTTACCCTTTCATGTCTGTAAGCCCCATATCCTCACTCACCAGCCTGCGTCCTCTAAGTCTAACTCCTTGCTCCACATCCACAGCTTTGATTCCACCTTGGTAACTCAACTTTAGAAATGCTGGTGCTTCTCTCTCAGCAATGGTCAGAGCCTCTAAATCTCAAACAAGAGGTCAGAACTATCCCATTGGATTATCTCAAACATTCGACAGTCTGATATCCTGTTTTGTTTGCCAACCTCTCTACCTACAACATACAAGACTGCCTTCACACCTGACTTTCTCACTTCCTCCACTCGTGCAGTGAATACGTTGCTCTCAATGGAACCCTCTCCTCTTCCAGTGGAAGATGGAGTGCCTCATTGCAGTGTCCTGGGCCAAATATTGTTCCTCAACTGAAGAGATGACCTCTGTGGTGCTCTAGAAAACCCTATTAAGTAGTACGTGGATCGAGATCTCCAAAAAATAAAACGTGGAACGATACGCCACTCAATATAACTTGCAGGCCTTATATTTTTTTTGATAAATAGATGTCTCTAGTAATATAATTAAGAGGTCTGCTCAGCCAAAGCTCTTGTAAAATTTAGTTATTGGCCAAAAGGTGATCCCATGTGTGTCGCGATTGAGCAAAAAATACGACATTGACAAAAATTCCATTTATCCTTGTAGAATCATCAAAATCAAGATATGTACCATTATTTATTTACATATTCATTAAAGTATATGCCTGGTGTTGGCTTAGTGGTTAAGGTGGCTGGCTTGGAACCTTCGGGTGCTGAGTTTGAGCTCCTGTTGAATGTTGAATTAGCAGCAGGTGGGGTTGACTCAGCCTGTAATAACTATTTGGAGTAAGCTGTGTTGCAGTGGTGACCTGTCCAGGACTGTACTCCTTGCCAATGAAACTGCATTGGTAGCCTGATGTGCCTTTATGGCATGAAAGGAATGGTATTATTATTATCATTATCATTCAACTATGCATAGCATATATAAACAACGGCCACTCAGTTTATGAATTTTGAGACAATTCAGAAAAATCAACAATTATTGTTTTAAAAAAATACATTATTTTACTTTGATTTCAGTATTTCAGTAGCTACAGTACTTCCAATGACCTGGTATTAGCTAAACAGAAGGGTGTGGCAGCATTTGTCATGGCTGAGCAGAAACAGAGTACCACTGTGGAGCCTGTCAAGCTTCCAACATTTGCTGAGAAAGCAAAGAAGATTCAAACAATTTCTCAGAAAGTGAAGAAAATATACCAAGAAGAAAGCATGGTCACCCAAATGAGTACTTTGTTGAAGAGCTGGATAATGATAAAAAGGATGACACTTTCAGATATGAATGGGCAACATACCCATCATCTATTTTTGAACCTGATCAAGATTCCAAGCAAGGTTACATCATGTGCAAAGGGAACAAAGCTGACTGCATAATTGCCCTAAACAATCACTTTGGTGATTCATGAGTAGAAGAAAATAACCCGGCTCCCTCGCATCTTCAAACAATGCTCGTCATCGACGCAATGGAATTTGTTTAATGATATCAAGACCTTGGCTGCGTAACGTTTGGTGAACTCCAGAATAAGTATTTAGAGAAAATACTTTCATGGATGCCAGCTAATTGTGACTATCAATTTCGTTGGTGACAGATATGATGTTGACCTCAAAAAAAGTTTGAAAAGTGAGGAAAGATTCAAACATGAGAGGGACAGGTGAAGAGCAGAACATATGACATCCTAGATGTTCTAACAAGGCTCTCATGAATGGAAACCTTTTAATCAACAACCCATTAAACAAGACAGGCCTTCTGAACTTCCTTGGAGAGTCATGGATCAAGCATCACGCTGCATTA
The DNA here is from genome assembly GCF_056783735.1 of Eptatretus burgeri. Classification (NCBI taxonomy): domain Eukaryota; kingdom Metazoa; phylum Chordata; class Myxini; order Myxiniformes; family Myxinidae; genus Eptatretus; species Eptatretus burgeri. The sequence goes on from NC_140978.1 coordinate 3,217,436, forward strand.
CCAACAGGAATGAGGCTGATACTATTAGTGTGGTCAGTTATGATATTACCGTGCACTTCTGGCAGAAAGCATGAAACTTCACACAATAATAATATGACACCCATAGAACAATTTCAGCCTGGGAGCCACTTTATTTTTTCTTTCTCTGCTAATTAACAGCGTGTAATGAACGAATGCTCGAACTGGGCATCGCACAGCCGTGTCGTGCTCATATTCATCCAAATCCAGGCTGGTGTAATGAAACAATGTTGGACAAAATGGTGGACGAAAGTAAATTTTGCAAGAATTTCGAACCAAATCTTCGTTTTTTTTTTTCGATGTTTAGCGAACAGTAAATGATCCCAAGATGATTCAGCCATCACAACAGATAAGACTTGCTATTGTTATTATTATATAATTATGAAATGGGGTGGTAGAACAGTCTGATGAGCACTTAATGACATAGTTTGTGTTGGTTTTTCGTGGACAAATACAACGACGGTTCTCGATCAGATTCATTCGCTGTCTCTGTAATATCTGACAGATTCAGTCATCAGAAAACATTCAGAAGCCCTAAAGCACCTTGCTTTATAGCCTTGACAGAATAATTCTGTGCACAAGCAAGAAACGTGCAATGAAATTTGTCCTTGAGATTGTTGCTATCTTGCAAACTTTGGCACAGTATGGTGAACCGAACAGCCATGTGGATGTCAATACAGAAGTTAAAAATGCAGCGAAGGTTTTCTTCAAGAGGCTTTACAATATGCACGATTTTGAAGCTAATTTTAATTAATTACCAACACACACGTTTTCCACAGCAAAGAGTGATCTACGCAGTCTACAACCAATAGAAGGTACCTCCCACTTCCATATGCTGTGAGGATTGCACCAAATGGCATTCAGGAAAAGAGCACATCAGTCTGATCCAACCCTCCCAGGCACATTGTCATTTGGGTGAGTTCATTTGGATGGTACACAGGTGCCAATTATGATGGACAAAGAATCAAAAACACCATTTGCAAAACAGAGAAAGTACTGTCGTTGCATAAAGAGCAGATGCCTTTGGAGTTGTTCATGTGCAAAAGCTAAGGTGAAGTGTGTGGTTGCCTGCAAGTGTGCTACCAATGCGAATAAGTGTGGCACGTTGGAGAATTTGCAAGACAATGATGGTGATTAAATATGTTTTGATTTGAATCGTGGCATCATTTTTTTTATTTATTTGTATGCAGCCTGCAGTTGCTTCGCTACATCATTTCTTGGGGGTGCAGCTGTGCCAATGATGCAATGCCCCTGTTACCAGCAGGCTGGTACTCATTTTGCTAACATTGGAAGGATGACAGGCTGAGTCAACCTTACCTGGTGTTAATTCAACAGCCAAACAGGGAATTAAACTCAAGACCTTAGGGTCTGTGAGGGTCTTACACTTTGTGGGCATTGTTTATATTCAAGATGCATCGGTGAATGAATATGTATATAATTAATGATTCATATCTTGATTTTGATGATAAAAGTGATGAAATTGTGCCTCCATTCTGGTTCATTGTGTTGCTTTAGCTCCAACCCTCACTAGCTACTTCAGAATTCACATTTTCTCCCTATAACCCCCTCTTGGTGAAACCAAAATCCAGATTTATTTCTTATGTCCACGCTTTACCTCCGCCACGAAGGGTGCATGGAGGTTATGTTTTCACCCCAGTCTCTCTGTCTGTTTGAATTTATCTGTTTGTCCATGAGCAGGATATGTTAAAAAAAAATTTATGGACGGATATGGATGAAGCTTGGTGGCCAGGTTGAGTGTGTGACAAGGATAAATTGATTGGATTTAGGTGAAGATTTGGATCCAGATCCAATAATTTTTATTTTTATTTTTCAGTGATTCTTCGCCATTGAGAGAAAGGGCCAAAAAAAGTGATGTATAGTGTGATATTTCAAACTGTTATAGATGGGTTTTGACAAAGCTTGGTGAATGAGTTGGATAGGTGACAAGAACAAGCCGATTAGTTTGGTTAAGGTGCGGATGCATTTCCGGCCTATCAGTGGCATACAAAATATAAACTGTTCAACCTGGCGGAGGTATGCACTCTGTCAAGTGCCATTCTAGTTTCCTCCTCTTTACTAATTATGCTCTTCAAAATGGAAGACATTCCATGTTGGTTTGTTTACAGGTTACTGAACTTGTGTTGTTAGCAACTGTTCATGTTGCATTTTTATCCTCTGGCTCATGTGCTGTGACATGTGGGGCATCAACTTGATAAATGGGGCATCAAGGGAAATATTGCTGAAGATTTATTTAAATACATCCTTCCATGCAATCTTTGTTTCTGGCAGGAGATCCTGAACATATTGATTTGCTACTGGAATTGTGTGATTACTGGAATTCTTGCATGTCTGACAGTAGGCCTATATGATGATTAATTTCAACAACTACATAACTGGTTCGGTGATATTTCACTTTTTGCGGATACCTCTAACTAAGCATTTGTAAGTATAAAGAAAAAGCATTCCAATTCAGTTTTCATTTTGATTTTCTTTTTTTAGAACGTATTCAAGAACAATGGCAATATGACAAAAAAAAGTCGTGTTCATACAATTTTTTGAATGCACCTCATAATTGCATTAATCTGGCATAACTAAAGTTGTCAGCAATCTCAGTCACAGTTCAAGAAAACAGAATAATATTTTTGCAAATGTTAAATCACAACACCAAAAGGGGATTATTAGTTGGCATACAGAGGCCTGCAAAAGTATTCACCCCCTCCCCCCCCTCTAAAGTTTTCACATTGTGATGCCACCTGAGCTTATTCCATGATGCTTTCAAATCAAACTTAACATAAATAATCTTCACAAACGACTCGAAAGTGATAAAGCTAAAAAACGCAGATAAAATGTAAATAAGTCAGATTAACAGAGAAAATTTGATGATTCTCAGTTACATAAGTACTCAAACCCTTTACCTAATTAACCCAAAATCATTTCAGAAGCAAATTTATTGAAAGGTTACAAATTAATTGTAATAGATTTCACCTCTTTGTCATCAGTGCTTTAATTAAAAAATTAATCTCCCCCACTTATGTGAGGAGTTTTAAGGTGCAACTCACATGATCAACGAACAAGGTAAACATTTACTTCTCACTTTTGGAAACCAAGGAGCTTTCCAAAGAAGTCAGACACAAGGTGGTGGAGAAGCACCGTTCAGGAGAGGGTTATAATAAGATTTCAGTCACTTATTATCCCTTTGAGTATGGAGAAATCCATCACTAAGAAGTGGAAGATGTATCACACCACCTAGACTCTACCCAGATCAGGTCGTCCATCCAAACTCAGCAGCCGGGAAAGCGGGAAATTGCTTTGGAATGTCACTGTCAATCCAACAATGACTTTGAAATATCTACAAGGCTCTATGTCCGACATGGGAATCGGTGTTCATTAATCAGCAATATCCCGTTCCCTTCACAAATCTGGCCTCAATGGACAGGTGGCAAGGAAGAAGCCATTACTGTAAAAGATGCATCTCAAAGCTCTTATGGAGTTTGCGAGAAAGCATCTTCATGACACTGCAGTTATGTGGAGAAATATTTTGTGGTAAGACAAGACAAAAATTGAACTTTTTGGTTTAAATTCAAAATGTTACGTCTGATGCAATCCTAACACTGCACATCACCCAGTCAGCACCATCCCTAATGTCAAGCATGGTCTTGGTAGTATCATGTTATGGGACTGTTTTTCATCTGCAGGGACTGAAAAGCTTGTCAGGATAATGGACAGTGCAAAGTTTAGGAGACTCCTTGACAAAACCTGCTTGAGTCAGCAATGAATCTGAAACTGGGTAGGAGATTTACATTTCAGCAGGACAATGACTCAACGCGTGAAGTTAAAGCCACACTGGAGTGGCTGAATAAAAAGAAATTAAATATTCTTGAGTGTCCCAGTCAAAGTCCTGCCTTGAACAAAATTCAACATTTATGGCGAGATTTCAAGATTGCAGTCCATCGACGATCCCATCAAACTTGGCAGAACTGGAGCAATTTTTATGTGAAAAATGGGCAAATATTTCACCATCTCACTCTGAAAAGCTGGAAGAGACCTACCCAAAAATACTCATGGCAGTCATTGCTGCAAAAGGTGCTTCCAGCAAGTGCTGACCTAAGGGGCTGAATACTTTTACAGCCACTGAACTTTGATTTGTACGTTTTTTGAGGGTATTCCTGACATGTAACCTCCTTCAGCTATTAAGTGTTCATTTTGATCTTTTTAGTTATGAATATAAAAGTTCATTTGGAAAAATTAGTTCTACATAATTCGTAATTCATCTAAACATGGCATTATTGGTAGGGTGTGAATACTTTTGCAGGACATGGTATATTTAAAAATGAAGAACATCAATGAAATGTTTGACGTACATTTCGTACGTGATCATGGAAACCAACGGCCAATGGGAAGTGGGGGGTTCAGTTCCTGAACTTCGAGAAAATAAAGAGGAAGATCGACGGCAGCCAAAAATATACACATTACAATTGAAATAAACACGTAAATATACATTGCCGATAGAGAGTCTACAACCCCTTTCAAATTTTTCATCTTTTGTTGCCTTATAGCCTGGAATTAAATTCCAGTAAATCAGACTTTTTCCACCTTTTATTTACACATCGTAACCCACAACTTCCAAATGAAAAACAAGTTCTACAAATTTCATAAAATTAATTAAAAATAGAAAACTAGAATATGTTGGTTGGATAAGTATCCACCCCCCTGAGTTAATACTTGGTGGAAGCAGCTTTGACAACAATTACAGCTGTGAGTCTGTTGGGATATGTCCCTACCAACCTTACTCACCTTTATTGGGCAATATTTGCCCATTCTTCTGTACAAAACTGTTCAAGCTCAGTCAGGTTTTGTGGGGAGTGTTTATGGACAGCAATCTTCAAGACGTGCCACAGATTTTCGATTGCATTTAGGTCGGGGCTCTGACTGGGCCACTCAAGGACATTTATCTGTTCATTTCTCAGCCACTCCAGTGTAGCTTTGGCTGTGTGATTCAGGTCATTGTCATCCTTAAAGGTGAACTTCCATCTCAATTTCAGCTTTCTTGCAGAGGGCAGCAGATTTTCCTCTTAGATTTTTCTGTATTTTGCTCCATTCCTTTTTCCTTCTATCCTGCCAAGTACCCCAGTCCCTGCTGATAAGAAACATCCCAATAACACAAGGCTGCTACAACCATGCTTCACAGTCGGGATGGCGTTCTTTGAGTGATGTGCTGTGTTGGGTTTGTGCCAAACGTAACGTTTTGCATTTAGGCCAAGAAGTTCCATCTTGGTTTTGTCAAACCACAAAACTTTGTCTAATGGAGATCGGTGGAGTGCTCGTCACACGCCACATGTTTTTGATATATATATATATATATATATATATATATATATATATATATATATATATATATATATATATATATATATATATATATATATATATATAACTACAATAATTACGGTGTAAATTAAACAAAAAAACGAGTTTTATCTTTTGAATTTATTCCAAAACAGCGAGGTGGGTGAGGGTAAACATATTACATACTCGTTTGTACTGTACTCTATCAAAAAGAGAAAACACAACACTTAGCTCAGGATGACATTGATGATGCTGTTGTAGGGCAGAGGTTAGAAAGATGTGGATGTAGAAGTTGCGATGGCTATTGGATCATCACGAGCATGACAAAGTCGCCTGCTGCATTGCCACATAGAAGAAGGGTAAAACGATCCTTAACCACCGTGACCCGGAGCAGATCTTCCTTGCTTGGACAGAAAGGTACAATATGGCATCCCCTTCCATGATAGTCCTGTCTTTTCAGCGATAAAACCTGCTCCAGCATAAATCCCTTTGCCTCGATTATGTCCATGAGCCACGGTTGAACTGCAGACTTCGGCCTCGGTTGCCTCGTGGAAACATTGCCAAAACTGCAATGATTTCTCCCATACACCGGTCTACTTAAAGGCATTTTTCTATTTAGTCCTTGGTCCAAACATGAATCTTTTTTTTTCCATCCTTTCAATATGATGATCACGGGACTGGGATGAGCCATTTGTACTTTGTTGGCAGGAACCCTTGCACGGATATTTGATTCACGTTTACATACAGTTGATTCATTGATCCGGAAATGGCAGCCCATAGATGCCTCACTTTCACTTCTTGCCAATATATCTAACAACTCGATTTCTTTGCACAATGTCATAACCTTTCTCTGCTTTTTGGCACGATTAATTTTATGTCTGGGCACCATTATTAACAGTTGTGTGCCTACTAGATCTTGTAGATCTTGTATTACAGGATCTCCGGATGTCATTTCCTGTTGAATGACGATTCATTATTAAATTTTGTTTTCTTCCCATATACTGGTCTGATTACTACAATTAATGGTGTGCGAAAGACAATAAAAGGCTCGTAATGGGAGGTAATCGTATACGCAGATGCAAACAATGACTCATCTTCGCTCAAAAACCGTGATTGGCCGAAATGAAATCCTGCGATAATGATATTGGAACACAATTGGTTGCCTGCGATTGGTAGAAACCCATGATATTTCAGCGTTTACTGTTTTGATTTTCTTGCAGAGTTAATTTTCTTACTCTATTTTATATACACTATATCAACATGCCTAAAGATAAACTCAAAGCTACTGCCTCTGCAACAATGGTGACATGTTTAACCATGGTTTGTCCCCCAACCATTCTTTCTCTCAACCTTCTCTCTCGTGAACAGTGGAATGATGGTGAAGGTGCGAGACCAGTACAGACACCCCGAGTGCTTTGTATGCAATGACTGTGGCAGTAGCCTCAAACAAAAAGGCTACATTTTTGTTGAGGGGCAGCTTTATTGTGAGCAGCATGCCAAGGCCCGTGTACAGCCACCTGAGGGATACGAAGTGGTTGCCGTTTACCCCAACAACTAGAAGCGTTGTCGATGACTGTACTTTTATATGGAGGCAAACAGTTGGTCTTTACATTTTGCCATCTACAACATTTCGGCTAAGGAGGCAAAATTATTGCTAGAAATCACTGTTGGTGCACATCTGACTGTTAGCTGTGAAAATTTAAAATCCTCTGTCATAAGATAATGAAATGCGACACTTACCACCTTTACAATGGATAAAATAGTTGTGTTGATAGACATATATCAACATACATGCTGTTTTGAATCTCCATTATTGTAGGGGCCACTATGACATGCACAGAGTATTGAAGTTCATCTTCGTTCTAACTGAAATTCTTACCTTGTTACTGTCCTTATATCTGAGCTTGATGCTCAACTCCATTCATTAACCTGCCCTCTTGACTTGCTTGTGGAGCTGTCTGCCTGAGTCGTTTGTCTCGTGTTTTTTTCCTCCAGGATTTAAAATCTTTCCCATTTTTACCCACTGAGCCCTTTTTTCTCTCGTGAACATTTTTCTCTCCCCCTTTCAATTACATCTCCTGTTCTCATATTGTGGTATACCTTCACATTCTTGCACACCTGTTTCCTCTTAGTCTTCCTTTTGTCTGTTCACCCGATGCCCTCTGTTCTGCTCATCCATGAGTTTTCCAAAATTATTTGTACATTTTTGCAAAGATTAATTTGAAGCAATTTTTTTCTCAAAATGAAATGTCACAGAAATACAATGATTCGTTGTACCTATTGTCACTGTTCAAAACATGTTTATAATCCAAGGATTGTTAAGAAAGTAGTTGGGAGGGTTTGCCAGACGGTAAGAGAGAGTGAGAATGTGATAGCATAGAGGGAGATTTGCACAACAAACATGCCATCCAAAACCATGATCTTTTCATTTCTTGTTTTTCCTTCCTGAGAATTTGATTCTCTATCCACCTTATCCACACTATGCGTCCTCCCTACTCCTCTTTCTTCCCCACATCCATTATTTGGTCATCTCCATCTATTTTGTCCCAAAAACCTGCTGTTGGTATTTCCCCCTTCTTTTACTGCTGATCCTTTTGTTCTACTATTCAATTTGGTACATCATTCAAAATTTTACCATGTTTTAAACAAATGTTCAGCTTGAATTTAATTATTGGCAACAGTTCAGGTCACATGATGGGGATATATGATATGGAGAACATTCTGTGCTGCTAGTTTAAATTCCTTAATTCCATTACAAGGCCAAGCTGATATCAAATGTCTCTAAAGATTATTAGCAAGCAGATTTGTGCATTCAATCTGTTTGTCTATCCAAATTATAATACGATATTGCCAGATAACAATAACACTCTCCTTGAGGCCAGTGCAATGCAGCACTGGTTTGAGAAACTTGACATGGAATTTGCACATCTTCCCTGACCACAATGGTTTCTGGATGCAGATCCAAGAAAGCCTCTTTGGAATATATGTTATACCTTTGCATTAGAATCAATCTTTCCATACATATAATCATCTTTGCCATAACTATGGCCATTCTTTTTAGATTTCATGAAATACCACTGCATGTCGTTGAGACATCCTGTGAATGTTGCCATGTTATAGGTTATACGCTGCGATCATTCTGGTAATTCCTGGTGTATGATCATAATTTAGCCATAAATCTGGAGTTTTACAGAATTTAATTTTTCTTTTCATATTTTTTTCCCCATTTTTGATAAAATTGATTTCTAACCCATAACTCTATGTTCTCAATTGGAAGTTACTGCTGTCTGTCTTTTCTTTTTTTGTAACATGGCATGTTGCATTGCACTTTGAATGCAAAGATGAACCTGGATTCGACCTAAAAGTGGGAACAACCATCTCTGTTTTTTTTTTATTCTAATGGAGGTAGAGTATCCTTACAATTGTTACCTTTGGTGATATTTGTAGCTTGTATTGACGTCCAATAAGAAAACAGTTCATAACTTTAATGCTAAAATATGTTGCAATAAGATAGTGAAAGCAAGTTATTTTTCTGAACAACGTTTGTTCCTGACACTAAATATCAAAAAACATGTCAAGAACTTTGGATATTTGACGAATATGCATGAAATGTGATGATACACCTGTGGGGTAACTATTTTGTTCTGAAGTTGTTATACTTTATAACTGTTTTATTCTGGGTAAATCTTATTCCCTGCTTCTGAATTTGTAATCTTCCTGTATTGTGATGTACATGCAGTTCAGTTTAATGTGACACTAACTGTTATCACTTATGTTTCCTCTTTTGCCTCTTTATCCAACATGGTGGGTTAGTACTTGTCAAAATGTAAAGCCCATTTTTATTGTTGGTTACTTGCTGTGCTCATATCTTTTAAAAAAGAAATTCCGAGGAATGACAGAATCACTTGGTGAAACGATTTTGAGGGCGTGCATTAAGCATCTTTTACTACTGCTGAAAATCACTTCAACCCTGTTTTTGGGCCATTTCTTTATTATCAACATAAATCTGAAAAATTTTCCCCACCTCTCCTTCACCTCCAACTCCCATCTCCTCCCAAACCTCTTTTGCTTCTCTCTTTACTTTGTCAGCAATTTCTCCTATTCTCCTACCATTCTTTCTCTCTAGCTTCTCTTCTTTTCTTTTTTTTTTCTTAATGTTCATACATGATAAATTGAGGGCAACATGTCACTTTTAGGCTTTGCCTCAAGTATCATGAACCATGTACCATTTTCACCATTTTCTCAAGTACCATTTTCAAGTTAAGTACCATGGACCCAAACACTTCTTGAATTTCAACAGTCACTGAAAGCTGCACTTTTAAAATGATTGATGTGACTTGATGTGTTTTAGAATTCATTATGTGGTGATGAAATTTTGGGATTACTTGATCTTAGGCTAGGATAGCACTTTTGCCATAATTGCTGCAACTTTTCTCGATTTATTTTTGTGTTTTATCAGAGGAGTTATTTTGGCTAACATGGCATCTTCTCCCATTTTTCTACAAAACAACTTTCCATGGAAATGACTCCACGTAATGGTAATCCGAAAAGAGCAGCAAAAATGGAAACATTTTCCTTTTATTGCCGCAGCCAAGCTCATGTTCTGGTAACAACTTTTACTTTATGGAAGTTTATCAACCACATGAATTCTCTCTTTAAAATATTTATCTTCTGCTTTCTAAGCAGGTTTGACAATCTGAACGATTGTTGTTGGGCTGTGAGGATTTATTTTGGGAAATTTTGACACTGAACTTCTTCAAAATTCTCCTGTGTTAGTTTTATCACTGTTGGTGAAGGTTTGTGCAGCACTGCGCTGTTCCTTATGTGGTTGCATGATCGCATACACCTACATATAACTAAACAATTAATCATTTGATCTGTTGTTTTGCTGAATTAGGAACACAAAACTGTCTTCGGCACATCAAACAAATAAAGTTCTGTTTCTGGAAAAAAGTTTTTCAGCATTATTGGTTGTTTGTTTGTTTTTTAGCATTACAAGCTAAACTCTTCAAAACATTTGAGGTAATGTTGGGCATTAGCAATATTTCTAACTGACTAGTTACATATCATGTTGTGGAAATGTCCAGATATTTTTATATGCTACATTTCAAAAGAGTTCTACTGTTGTTCAAAACACTAGTCCGACAAAATCTTTGCCGGCAACAAAACTAAAACAAACAATGAAGAAAGATGTCGTGCATAGCATGATACTTGCAAAATCTAAATAAGCAATAGTTGCCATGGAAACAGCAATTTGGTAATTAAAAAAATTCCCAATTCTAATATACTGCTTGTAAATGTCTGCAGCTGTGGAGGAACCCCGGTTGGGTTTGAAACAACAAAGGGCTTTAAAGCAGAAAACCGAAGGTAGGCCAAGATGGGCTCTGTATCTTCAACTGCAACACCCGATGCTAATATACTCAATTCAGAATAGTTGAAAATTGATTATTCAGATGACATTGACATTAAAATTGTCATGAAGGTCAGCGCTGGGGAGAGGTAACATACAGTTCAACATTTGCATACAACTCTACCTATCTCTCGAAAGCATGTGTGTGACAGTGTCTGTTCACAAGGAGGTTTATCAATTGTGCTATCGGCTCGTTCACTACATTCCTATTCATCACGCATTTTCGTTGGTTGTTTCATGACATTCATTCACATAAAATTTTTGCAGTCTTACAAAAAATGTGCACCATCAGAATCCCTTCGTTTCATTTCACGTAGATAACATATCGTTGAGATATTCCACGTACTTGTAATTGCATTGGTCCTGCATATTTGCACTTTGAAATTCATAACAAAGTGCACCCAATAAAATTACAGTGTCAGAAGTCGATTGATAAAGAAGAGAGCTGCAATGCAAATTCATTCATTCATCCTCTCGGTGGAAAGTGTGAGAGATTGTGTAACTAAACTTCGGTTTCTTTTGTTTCCATACTACCCCTCAAACCTGTCCGGGAAATTATATTCGGTTCGTGTGAATTTCCCAGACATGTCTGCAGGTGTGAAGTGGAGTGATGTGAAGCAGGAGCCACTTTATTCAGCAGTGATATTTAGGTGTGGTTGAGGTATTACTGTAAAATAATGGGCAATCTACATTCTCCTAAGGGCAAAAGGATGACCACCCTTCACCTCCCAACATTCCACTCCCAACACTCCACCTTTCACCCCATACTTTCTGAACAGTAGACGCTTCAAACTACCACCCAACACCCCTTCCCTCCCAATACGCTACACCATTAGAAACATTTATCAGCTGACACCGACCACGACAACAAAATAATGTTGATAGCAATGCAGAATAAACACAACAACGTGAAATTATGCATAGTAGTTAAAAATATAATGGTGATATGAAGCTCATGGATGAGCTTTTACATTTTCCGCATGTAGGACAAAGACATTAGGAGACATCTGTGTACTTCTACATCTCTATTATAATACCAAGCTTGCACACTAAAAACTTGGCTCGCCGTCACACGATCCCTATGAAATTGCTGTGGCACTTAGCGGACATGCCGACAATGTTTGGGAAGTCTTGGCGTTCCATAGTACCACTTGCATTTTGCACAATGCGTATTTTTGTCATTCCCCGTGTACGGTCTGTCATCTGCTACCAGCTATGTTGTACTGCTATCCCATGCATCGCTAGTATATTAGGTCATTACACGATAGACAAACACCGTCCAGACATAACCACCGTCCGGATGTGTCGAGAGAGAGAGAGAGAGAGAGAGAGAGAGAGAGAGAGAGAGAGAGAGAGAGAGAGAGAGAGAGAGAGAGAGAGAGAGAGAGAGAGAGAGAGAGAGAGAGAGAGAGAGACAGAAACAGAGACAGAGACAGAGACAGAGACAGAGACAGAGACAGAGACAGAGACAGAGACAGAGACATAACAGAAATAATATGTTATGCTTTCTGAATAACACACACACACACACACACACACACACACACACACACACACACACACACACACACACACACACACACACACACACACACACACACACACACACACGTGCTTGGCTGATGTCAGCAATTTTTCTGGAATCAACAGGGTGTAGTCAGTGTGATTGCCAACTGCAGTACTTACTGTATCCAACCCAGAAACCTTGACTAGCTTTCATTGAAAAACAATGTTGCATTTATCGTGAACATAGTGAGCTTCATACTCAACATGTGCACATGAGAGAATAGGAAACAACAACAACAACACAATACCCTGGCAATTTGGAATCCGTGTCGTCAGCTATGACCCTTTTGCTTCCGTTTTTTGGCATGGGGAATGACGCGTCCCGGGAGATAAAGGCATCGGAGACACGAAAGACCCAAATATCAGACATGGTGTATATTTCCTCCACTGATTTTAATAAAGATATCTTCCGCATCATCAAAAAATAATTTTTAATCGTGATTTACATTATTTGATCGCTGATCCCGAATCCAGGCCGAAGTAACCGGAAATTGCAGCATCGTCTGCTATGCACCTGACTGACCTCAGATCTGTCAAAATCATCAGCTGTGCGGCGCTTACATGTACCATGGTATAATTGGCAAGTATACAGTTGTGAACAAGTTGTATGCACAAATGTCTAAAAATCACAGCAAAAAGACCGTTTAATTTGATATATTTAAGAAGCGAATGTAAGAAGAATTCTACGTTCGCTTCTAGGCTTTGCCTATTCCATATTACACAACAACCCTGGAGTTATCGCAAAGTTCAATCGCACTTGAAATTAACATTGCAGAATATGCCCCATTTTGCCTGCTCGTCTGTGCATGTGTTCGGAGTCTGCGTAAACCGTATGGAGGAGGGAACATAGCCTCCCTCGCTTGCTTAAAGTAAATAGGTGTATCAGCTTAGTTATATGACTCATTATTTATTTAACTTATCAGATTTCACAACAGATTGTGACACTTATTTTGTCCGGAAGAGATCCGATCCTCAAACCCGAAATAAAATTTTGATGATATACTTTTAATAAGTCAGTGAGAGTAGATCGTGGAAAATCGTATCATGTAATGCATGGAATCGGTCCAAGCTCCTAATTTGAAAAACTATATAGTGCTTATAGAAAGTGATGTACACAACAATTTGTAGATATGATGAACAGGTATTCGATATGATTGAAAAAGTGAAAAAAATACTTTATCGTTAATAAATCGCTCTGGCCTGTTCCAAGTCAAGGCATGGTTGAACAGGCCAAAAAACATGGCAGCTTCAGACCCCAGCGAGGTTACCCAGGAAATGCCTTCAGACCCAGAGAGCGAGGTGGTTGAGAATCGCCTGATGAAGGATATAATTAAATAAGGCCGTTAATTATTTTCAAAAGGGGTGTTTTAATTAACCCAAACACCAATTTTTCACTCCTGTACTTACTTGGAGTTTTCTTCATGTGCGTGCCAAGTTTCAGGCTGTTGGGTTTTATGGTTTTGGAGTTATGGAGGAGACACACTGACACACACATTGCCTTTTATTAGTATAGATAATTATCTTTCTCTTCAGTTCAAACTTCTCCCATACCTCCCAACTCCTTTCTCTTCTCCTTTTGTCATTTTAATTTTTCTCAATGTGCCCCTCCCCCCACAGATAACCACTGAGATAACCATCATCCAGATACATGTAGAGATGACCCACATCTGTGCATAACCACCATCCAAATACCTTCAGAGGCAGATACCAGTTTAACGGCACACACATTGATGAATCACACTGCCTGTGAAACACCGGGATGACAGTTTATAGCTGTGTTGGGATTCAAACCCAGGCTAGACAGCAGCTTAACGTGAGCATATGTACCTCTCGGCTATCCTGCCTTGATGTTGATGAAACTTTTCAATATTTTTTTTGTATTTAACAATGACGAAATGACCGCAGAACAAAGTGGGGCTATCGCAAGCAAGTGGCCCCTGAACGTTGTTCAAGTTGATGATATACAGTATTTAGTGACAGTGCTAATATTGTAGATCACTCACCAAGTGGCTTAAGCACTCCAACAAAATGGTTGATAAGTAATTGCTCACTTGGCAAGCAATTAGAAATCACTGAACTGTCATATTTAACACACACCTCCCAGAGATGCCCAGAATATCAAATGTCTGACTTTGAAAAATGAACACTCTTTCGCAGTCAAAACTGCTGCTAACTTCAACTCTGGAGCTTAAATTTTGTAATTTGGTTTAGTTTAAGAGATTCTCGAGGTTATGGCATGTGCAGAAATGAACTAAAGCCATGAACGCTGCCGTCTCCGGGCATTCATAAACATTGCAATGCACCCAGTGATTATTCGGTATCAATAATATGAGTGAGGAGAGTGAAAAAAAAAACTTTATCGAGATGATATTGTTGTGGTCTGTTCCAAGTCAAGGCATGGTTGAGCAGGCCCAAAAAAACATGGTGGCTTCAGACCCCATTGAGACTGTGGTGGCCAAGGATGCGCCTGACAAAGAATTGAATTCAATAGGGCCGTTAATGATCTTCAAAAGGGTTGTTTTAGTTAACCGAAACACCCAAATTTCACTCATGCACTTCCTTTGAATTTTCTGGGTATGCATGCAAAGTTTGAGTGTGCTAAGTTTCATGTTTTTGGAGTTATGGAGGAGGGACACACGCACACACACATTTGTATCGATATCATTTGAAAACTGTATTGATTATTATTAAAGGTATTGTTCACATGACAATCATAATTATAAGCATCTATCTATAATTCCAGCAATGTGTGTGTGTGTGTGTGTGTGTGTGTGTGTGTGTGTGTGTGTGTGTGTGTGTGTGTGTGTGTGTGTGTGTGTGTGTGTGTGTGTGTGTGTGTGTGTGTGTGTGTGTGTGACCGCTGTTTCTCGACAACCTCTGGCCGATCTAATTGAAACTTGCCAGGTATATTGCTGGGGACCTGAGGATGTGCCTTTTCAAGGTTTGATATTAATCGGACAAGTGCTTCCCAAGTTATGGCCATTTATTTACCAAACCAATGGGAAGACTTATTGTTGCATGGGCGTGGCCGATGGGGAAGGGGAGCACAGCCACGTTCCCCATTATGGGTTACAACGTATGGGCTTCCGGAGAGTGATGACTTTGTGTATTCTAATAATTTCTCGATTTCTTATGCGCATTTATAGATAAACACAATGGCCCAAGTTATGATCGTTTTCATATTAGACGGTGTATAAATTTCGGTAACATCAGAGTGCTGGTATGCTCCGAACCAGGAAGTAAATTTTTTCTCTCTCTCTCTTCTCTTCTCTTTTTGTTTTTCCTTGCCACGACATTGCGAAAAGGTAAAATACGTTGGCGCTGATTGAATAATTGGGTATTAAAAATAAATTGCGAATAATCGTAACTGCGAATAATATCGAACTTCCGGGTCACGCACGTCCTGGCACGCGAGAGCGAAGAAACGGCCTATGTGGTTTATTTATTTATTATTATTATTATTATTTTTTTTTACGGGCACGTACTAGTTCCTATAATTATCGGAACAGAGCTCCTGTAAACTTAAACAATTTAATAAAACGATTTTGGTGACTTGCAGGTTTTAACGTTTCTTTTTGCATACTAGTAATACCATAATATGTAAAATGTACACTCGTTCAAAAGTGAGGAGACATTGGGCAAAAAGGCAGCCAGCATATGAGAGTGAGGCAGCAGTCGGAAGCAATTTCTACCTCCGCCACTAAAGGTGGGGTGAGGTTGTTTTCACCCCTGTCTGTCTGTCTGTCTGTCTGTCTGTCTGTCTGTAAACACGATATCTCAAAAAGTTGTAGACGGATTCAGACGAAATTTGGTGAACGGGTTGGGTGTGGGATAAGAACGAATTATTTTGTTTTTGGTGAAGATCCGGCTACCGATCTGGATACGAGAAGTTTTTAATGATTCTTCACCACTGAGCAAAGGGTCAAAAACGATATATAGCACGATATTTCAAAAAAGTTGTGGATGGATTGTGACAAAATTCGGTGGATGAGTTGGGTAGGTGACAAGAACAAGCCGATTCGATTTTGGGTCAGGTCCGAATCCATGTCTGGTCTATGAGTGGGATACAAAATGTAAACTGTTCAGCCTGTTGGAGGTGTGTGCTCTACCGATTGTCGTTCTTGGGTTTTTTCATGCTTTTCATGTGTAAATGCCTATGTTCACCACCTGGTGGCGAGCTGTAACATAGAATTAAGCCATGTGGTGTTGGTCACCTTCAAATGCAGAGGTAGATCAGAGTTTGGGGGTGGTGGAGTGACAGGTATACAGTCCAAGTCATTATTTAACGGGCGAGCATGTTAAAACTAATTATTTAGATGATTTGTAAACTTTACACGTTAACTTTTTTTTATCACTCCACTGATGAGGGATGAACTTTTTCACAAACTTCCACTTTAAAGAAGGAATGGCAAACTTTTCTTTTTTCTTTAACGGCCCCGATTATTCCCACATTCTTGTGGGGTTGACTGGGGGAATCTTTGCCCATGTCTTTCACGAACCGGCTGGCCAGGGCTGAATAAATAGAAATATAGTAAAAATACAATTGAATAAATGGTTGTGAATCGACATAAACTCAGGAATTTCCTTGCTGTCCCAATCATTTGTCTGGTTTGAATGTTTAATATGTATTAATATGCTGAACCAATTTAATATATTAATATTAATATGCTGAACCAATTACATGTAATATTAATACGTAATATTAATTCAGCGTAATATTAATACGCTGAACCCACTACACGTTATGGTAATTGGGGATGGTGGCGATTCCTTGCTATTTGGAGCCCTGGGAGGCATGAGAATTCCATAAAGAAGCTGTGGTTGGAGTGATGGACACATTTGAATTGTGGTCCATGGTAAAAGCAGCTCATCGACTTGGGAAATTAGGCAAGAAAAGGGGGTCAACCCAGAACAAATTGTAATGGTAATGATTAAAACATTATTTAACACGGACACATGTCTGAAATAACATGTCGAAAGTATACTCAAATTCAAGTTTGGGAACATAGTGTAATCTGCCTAAATCTAAGATGGCCGCCGAGATGATCAAATGTATCATACTCCAGCTGGTGATGTTATTCAATGTTAAACAGTTCATGTTTGATGGTGTTGAGAGTTCTTACAATTGTTATGAGAGGATAATAAACAACAATGACATCTATGAGGCATTCTGCAGCAGAACTTGGCATAAAGTGCCTTGACTAAAGCATTCTCAGCAACGATTACAAATATCTGTTATCGCATATCTGTGGACATATCTGTGGACATATCTGTGGACATATCTGTGGACATATCTGTGGATATTGTTATTGCATATCTGTGGACCAAGTACTGTTTGCATCACTGCCATAGTCCAGCATTTTGGAGCTGTTTTTTGTGCCTTCACGAAACCCTGGTCTGAAATATATATATATATATATATATATATATATATATATATATATATATATATATATATATATATATATATATATATATATATATATATATATCTGGAGTTGATGGTTTTATATGCCAGCACAGCAGAATGAGGATATCTGCTCCATCAGGAACCAGGATTATCAGCCTGGAGGGAGACTGGTGGCCACCAGCAATGGCATTCTGAACAATCAGCAAGTCAGCATCTGCTTTGGCGTGTTCAATGTAACAGCCTGAGCAACTCAAGTGATCAGCTAATAGGTGGATGAAATTTTGTTTGTTGATTATATTGGAGAGGAAGTCATCTTTCTTCCCTTGAAACACCATGGAATCAGACACTTGTACATTAGCGGCTCCATACATGAACCTTCTTCTTCGACGAGTCACATTTATATTTGATGCCCCTCAAGATATCCATCAAATACAGCAACTGCTCTTCTATAATGGGATCTGACATACTTCATGGACACTTGAATCACCACATATCATTCCCTGATTCCAAATTATTCTATACAGCAGCGCACCACCATCCAGTTTGTATTGGACATCACCTGATGGAGTGGATATGTCAAAAAGCATCATCTTCCACAGTGCATCGGCCAATGATGACTTAGTTGCAAGCCTGGTAGTTGTCGTGTTCTCAAACAGTGTGGGTGGATAACCGCACACCTCATAATCAAACACTGTAGTCAGATTGTCATACCATGTACCTGCAGTAACAAGTCTCTGGAATAGGAGCTGGGGGTCAATGTCAATAACATCATCTTTAACGTTCACAGCATTGTTGTTGCTAAGAGGGATTACCTGTTCTTTCCTTTTGAATGAATGTTGTGTTACTCTTTTACCAATCATGTTCTGCAAAATTTTAGCACCGACTTCTGATACCTGATCAACATTGACGGACATAACAGCAGTTACACCAGCAACGAAGCTGTACAATACATGATTATCTGTGAAGGGATTTCTTGAAGATAATCTATCCATCCACCAGGAACATACTCTGTGCAGAGCATTGGTGCTGCTCTAGCAGTCTCCTTGGCTATTGGACACAATCCTGGACTGATCACCACTCCAACACAGGATACGAGCAAGCTGGCACTCATTTTGCTGACTTCACAAGGATGACAGGCAGAGTCAACCCCACCTGAAATTAATTCAACAGCCGAGTGGGATTTGAACTCAGGATCCGAGGATCCCAAGCCCACCACCCTAACCATAAAGCCAACACCAGGCAAATGAAGATAATAAACCAACCAATTTGTTGGTATGTGACATGTCCTTTGCCATTCTGGAATTTGATGTGTCTTTGTGGTGCTCTCTGGTTTCGTTGCTGACTGCAGACGTTTCTTGCATTGCTAAGTTCACCTCCGATGTGACACTGCTTGAGAGTAGCCACACCAGACGTTGTGTCTCACCCATACCTCACCCATGAGTCAGTCTACCCATTGTCTTCTGGCTGCGCATCAACACCTGTTCAATTACGAGGCAGCAGACAACCCAGCCCTGAATGTCTCTGATCTCCTGATCACATGGAATCCTTGCACGAAATGTTGATAGACTTTAAGATGCTTCTCCTCCAGCCAATCCATCTTCTGCAGGTACAGATGGAGTGATTTTGTGCAGTGGTTATGTCCGGAAGCTGCTAGGAAGGGCACCATTCTTCACATCACAGTCAAATGCATCATCCAATTGCCTGTGTGTTCAGCCCAGATGAATGCTTGAAGGATAGAAACCATTTCTCGGTATTGGAGCCAGAGCTTTGATGTATGCGATTGTTTCAAATCTTTATAGGCCATATCCAGCTGATTCTCTAATTGTTCCAATGTATATGATTTCTCAACATCTTCTAGAGTGACTGCTCCACTCATCAGGTCATCATGTAGTTTCCAGGCATTATTGAGGATATCTGGTGGAGGTTGGTCTGCTTCAGATGGATTGTTATTGGATTAATCAGATACAGTGAATGATTCATTATTCGGTGAATCTATGTCCTTAATAGCACCTGCTGTGTTTGGTAACTCAGTTCCAAATACCTTCGATATGAGGAGCATGTTGAGTGCAGCACTGACAAGAAGATGCCCACGAACAGTTCTGGCAATTGCCTTGTCGATGAGGATGTGAGTCTCAGCATTACTGGCATGGACAGTTTCCAGTAACTCGTGAAGTCCTGAACCTTTCATTATGTGACCAATAGCTCCAAGATAACTCATCTGGGTATGGAAGCCTCCGAGGCACAAAACGATACATCTAACGTCACTGCATGCAGGACTTCCTTCTTGTATCATAAGAGCCTTTAACCATAATGACTGATCGAATGTGAGGATAAGCATGGCACTATAACGAGTAGCATGTTCACTTACATACATCATTGTGGAGTGTATATATATATATATATATATATATATATATATATATATATATATATATATATATATATATATATATATATATGTGTTGTTTCACCAGGACCAATGTCCAGCATCGGCAGGGATAAAATGGAACATTTGCCAGGGTAGTTGCCCTTTTTGTTTTCCGTCTGCATCATGCCGCACCAAGCTGGTCTTGGTGATTTGATGCTGAGTGATATATCCCACAGAAACTCAACTTGTGTTATATACTCTGTATCATATTCTACTAACTTGTTGTGCTGCATGGGAAGAAGACCTTTTGGTTCAGAGAAGAAGTGGCGGATGTTGAGTCAGCCAATAGAGGCTATTTCTTCATTGAATACTTTTACTTGGGGGACAGATCTTGTGCCTGTTGTGCCTGGGGTCACCGTGGCCATGATGCCCATCCCGTGAAAGGTGTTGCATCCATTAATGGTGCGCAGATTACCCCTACACTGGTAGCCACCACACTGAATGACCAGCGGCAGTAGGACCCCATCCACGTGCCTGTTACCATGCAGCGTCTTCTGCCGAGCATGCATGTGACTACTCGCAGCAGTATCGACTCCAATTATCTATGGGACAATATGTCATAAAAGCTGTTCCTCAACAATTTACATGATTTTCTTCTGTCAAAACATCAAAAAAGATCAATTATCACTGCAAAAATGAATACAAAAGGAAAATTTTAGGTTTTGCGGTGGCCAATTTGGATTTATGCAAACTCGACAATGTTCCCATATTTCAATTTGAATATACTTTTGATATATTATTTCTGAGTTGATTAACATTGGAATCATTGCTATTGCAATTTGTTCTGGGTCACTCCATAATTTCCCTTGATTAACAGAGATCTCTCCCATCCTGCATCGTGGTATTGTTTGTACACTGATGTTTCTAACTTAGTGTTTCATTATTTTGTGAATACTGGCTTCCAGTAATAGGTATGAAGTGGGTGGATTTGAAAGCTTTAGGAATTGCATGATAGGAGAGACTATGGACCACGACTCAATTGGGGCCAGAGAAAGGACGTAGAAAAAGAACATAGAGAAAGAACATAGAGAAAGGACGTAGAGAAAGGACGTAGAGAAATAACATAGAGAAAGAACTTAGAGAAAGGACGTAGAGAAATAACATAGAGAAAGGACGTAGAAAAAGAACATAGAGAAAGAACATAGAGAAAGGACGTAGAGAAATAACATAGAGAAAGAACATAGAGAAAGGACGTAGAGAAATAACATAGAGAAAGAACATAGAGAAAGGACATAGAGAAATAACATAGAGAAAGGACATAGAGAAAGGACGTAGAGAAATAACATAGAGAAAGAACATAGAGAAAGGACGTAGAGAAATAACATAGAGAAAGAACATAGAGAAAGGACATAGAGAAATAACATAGAGAAAGGACATAGAGAAAGGACGTAGAGAAATAACATAGAGAAAGGACGTAGAGAAATAACATAGAGAAAGGACGTAGAGAAATAACATAGAGAAAGGACGTAGAGAAATAACATAGAGAAAGGACGTAGAGAAAGAACATAGAGAAAGGACGTAGAGAAATAACATAGAGAAAGGACGTAGAAAAAGAACATAGAGAAAGAACATAGAGAAAGGACGTAGAGAAATAACATAGAGAAAGAACATAGAGAAAGGACGTAGAGAAATAACATAGAGAAAGAACATAGAGAAAGGACATAGAGAAATAACATAGAGAAAGGACATAGAGAAAGGACGTAGAGAAATAACATAGAGAAAGGACGTAGAGAAATAACATAGAGAAAGGACGTAGAGAAATAACATAGAGAAAGGACGTAGAGAAAGAACATAGAGAAAGGACATAGAGAAAGGACGTAGAGAAAGAACATAGAGAAAGGACGTAAAGAAAGAACACAGAGAAAGGACGTAGGGAAATAACATAGAGAAAGGACGTAGAGAAAGAACATAGAGAAAGGACATAGAGAAAGGACGTAGAGAAAGAACACAGAGAAAGGACGTAGAGAAAGAACACAGAGAAAGGACGTAGAAAAAGAACATAGAGAAATAACATAGAGAAAGGACGTAGAGAAAGAACATAGAGAAAGGACATAGAGAAAGGACGTAGAGAAAGAACGTAGAGAAAGAACATAGAGAAAGGACGTAGAGAAAGAACACAGAGAAAGGACGTAGAGAAAGAACACAGAGAAAGGACGTAGAGAAATAACATAGAGAAAGGACGTAGAGAAAGAACATAGAGAAAGGACATAGAGAAAGGACGTAGAGAAAGAACACAGAGAAAGGACGTAGAGAAAGAACACAGAGAAAGGACGTAGAGAAAGAACACAGAGAAAGGACGTAGAGAAATAACATAGAGAAAGGACGTAGAGAAATAACATAGAGAAAGAACATAGAGAAAGGACGTAGAGAAAGGACGTAGAGAAAGGACATAGAGAAAGGACGTAGAGAAAGAACATAGAGAAAGGACATAGAGAAAGAACATAGAGAAAGGACATAGAGAAAGGACGTAGAGAAAGAACATAGAGAAAGGACGTAGAGAAAGAACATAGAGAAAGGACATAGAGAAAGGACATAGAGAAAGGACGTAGAGAAAGAACATAGAGAAAGGACGTAGAGAAAGAACATAGAGAAAGGACATAGAGAAAGGACGTAGAGAAAGAACACAGAGAAAGGACGTAGAGAAATAACATAGAGAAAGGACGTAGAGAAATAACATAGAGAAAGAACATAGAGAAAGGACATAGAGAAAGAACATAGAGAAAGGACATAGAGAAAGGACGTAGAGAAATAACATAGAGAAAGGACGTAGAAAAAGAACATAGAGAAAGAACATAGAGAAAGGACGTAGAGAAATAACATAGAGAAAGAACATAGAGAAAGGACGTAGAGAAATAACATAGAGAAAGAACATAGAGAAAGGACATAGAGAAATAACATAGAGAAAGGACATAGAGAAAGGACGTAGAGAAATAACATAGAGAAAGGACGTAGAGAAATAACATAGAGAAAGGACGTAGAGAAATAACATAGAGAAAGGACGTAGAGAAAGAACATAGAGAAAGGACATAGAGAAAGGACGTAGAGAAAGAACATAGAGAAAGGACGTAAAGAAAGAACACAGAGAAAGGACGTAGGGAAATAACATAGAGAAAGGACGTAGAGAAAGAACATAGAGAAAGGACATAGAGAAAGGACGTAGAGAAAGAACACAGAGAAAGGACGTAGAGAAAGAACACAGAGAAAGGACGTAGAAAAAGAACATAGAGAAATAACATAGAGAAAGGACGTAGAGAAAGAACATAGAGAAAGGACATAGAGAAAGGACGTAGAGAAAGAACGTAGAGAAAGAACATAGAGAAAGGACGTAGAGAAAGAACACAGAGAAAGGACGTAGAGAAAGAACACAGAGAAAGGACGTAGAGAAATAACATAGAGAAAGGACGTAGAGAAAGAACATAGAGAAAGGACATAGAGAAAGGACGTAGAGAAAGAACACAGAGAAAGGACGTAGAGAAAGAACACAGAGAAAGGACGTAGAGAAAGAACACAGAGAAAGGACGTAGAGAAATAACATAGAGAAAGGACGTAGAGAAATAACATAGAGAAAGAACATAGAGAAAGGACGTAGAGAAAGGACGTAGAGAAAGGACATAGAGAAAGGACGTAGAGAAAGAACATAGAGAAAGGACATAGAGAAAGAACATAGAGAAAGGACATAGAGAAAGGACGTAGAGAAAGAACATAGAGAAAGGACGTAGAGAAAGAACATAGAGAAAGGACATAGAGAAAGGACATAGAGAAAGGACGTAGAGAAAGAACATAGAGAAAGGACGTAGAGAAAGAACATAGAGAAAGGACATAGAGAAAGGACGTAGAGAAAGAACACAGAGAAAGGACGTAGAGAAATAACATAGAGAAAGGACGTAGAGAAATAACATAGAGAAAGAACATAGAGAAAGGACATAGAGAAAGAACATAGAGAAAGGACATAGAGAAAGGACGTAGAGAAAGAACATAGAGAAAGGACGTAGAGAAAGAACATAGAGAAAGGACATAGAGAAAGGACATAGAGAAAGGACGTAGAGAAAGAACATAGAGAAAGGACGTAGAGAAAGAACATAGAGAAAGAACACAGAGAAAGGACGTAGAGAAAGAACACAGAGAAAGGACGTAGAGAAATAACATAGAGAAAGGACGTAGAGAAATAACATAGAGAAAGAACATAGAGAAAGGACGTAGAGAAAGGACGTAGAGAAAGGACATAGAGAAAGGACGTAGAGAAAGGACATAGTGAAAGAACATAGAGAAAGGACATAGAGAAAGGACGTAGAGAAAGAACATAGAGAAAGGACGTAGAGAAATAACATAGAGAAAGAACATAGAGAAAGGACGTAGAGAAAGGACGTAGAAAAAGGACGTAGAGAAAGGACGTAGAGAAAGAACATAGAGAAAGGACATAGAGAAAGAACATAGAGAAAGGACATAGAGAAAGGACGTAGAGAAAGAACATAGAGAAAGGACATAGAGAAAGGACGTAGAGAAAGAACACAGAGAAAGGACGTAGAGAAATAACATAGAGAAAGGACGTAGAGAAAGAACATAGAGAAAGGACATAGAGAAAGGACGTAGAGAAAGAACACAGAGAAAGGACGTAGAGAAAGAACACAGAGAAAGGACGTAGAGAAAGAACACAGAGAAAGGACGTAGAGAAATAACATAGAGAAAGGACGTAGAGAAATAACATAGAGAAAGAACATAGAGAAAGGACGTAGAGAAAGGACGTAGAGAAAGGACGTAGAGAAAGGACATAGAGAAAGGACGTAGAGAAAGAACATAGAGAAAGGACATAGAGAAAGAACATAGAGAAAGGACATAGAGAAAGGACGTAGAGAAAGAACATAGAGAAAGGACATAGAGAAAGAACATAGAGAAAGGACATAGAGAAAGGACGTAGAGAAAGAACATAGAGAAAGGACGTAGAGAAATAACATAGAGAAAGAACATAGAGAAAGGACGTAGAGAAAGGACGTAGAAAAAGGACGTAGAGAAAGGACGTAGAGAAAGAACATAGAGAAAGGACATAGAGAAAGAACATAGAGAAAGGACATAGAGAAAGGACGTAGAGAAAGAACATAGAGAAAGGACATAGAGAAAGGACGTAGAGAAAGAACACAGAGAAAGGACGTAGAGAAAGAACATAGAGAAAGGACATAGAGAAAGGACGTAGAGAAAGAACATAGAGAAAGGACATAGAGAAAGGACGTAGAGAAAGAACACAGAGAAAGGACGTAGAGAAATAACATAGAGAAAGGACGTAGAGAAAGAACATAGAGAAAGGACATAGAGAAAGGACGTAGAGAAAGAACACAGAGAAAGGACGTAGAGAAAGAACACAGAGAAAGGACGTAGAGAAAGAACACAGAGAAAGGACGTAGAGAAATAACATAGAGAAAGGACGTAGAGAAATAACATAGAGAAAGAACATAGAGAAAGGACGTAGAGAAAGGACGTAGAGAAAGGACGTAGAGAAAGGACATAGAGAAAGGACGTAGAGAAAGAACATAGAGAAAGGACATAGAGAAAGAACATAGAGAAAGGACATAGAGAAAGGACGTAGAGAAAGAACATAGAGAAAGGACATAGAGAAAGAACATAGAGAAAGGACATAGAGAAAGGACGTAGAGAAAGAACATAGAGAAAGGACGTAGAGAAATAACATAGAGAAAGAACATAGAGAAAGGACGTAGAGAAAGGACGTAGAAAAAGGACGTAGAGAAAGGACGTAGAGAAAGAACATAGAGAAAGGACATAGAGAAAGAACATAGAGAAAGGACATAGAGAAAGGACGTAGAGAAAGAACATAGAGAAAGGACATAGAGAAAGGACGTAGAGAAATAACATAGAGAAAGGACGTAGAGAAAGAACATAGAGAAAGGATGTACAGAGAGGGCGTAGTGAGAGGGCGTAGTGAGAGGGTTAGTGAGAGGGTTAGTGAGAGGGTTAGTGAGAGGGTTAGTGAGAGGGTTAGTGAGAGGGCATGTATCAGCAAGGGGAATAAGGCACCCTGGGTGAACCTTCAGGGTTGTCCCTCCCTTCTTCCCTCCTCACCTCCCCCCCCCTCGGGCCCACCATTAATTTTTGAAAATGCATATTGTGCATTAGTATGAATATAATTTCTACATTTATAATTACAGATTTATTTTACATGAAAAAGGCGAATGTGATGCTGATTGTATATTTTAATTATTCTACATTTTTCACAGGATGTTGTACATCAAGAAATGCACATTATAATGTGTGATAAGGATCACGTGATGTCATACAATGTGTGTTCCTGTAACAAAGTTGATCAATATATATATATATATATATATATATATATATATATATATATATATATATATATATATATATATATATATATATATATATATATATATATATATATATTAGAATTTCACTTTCCGTGCTTTGAGTTCACCGCACGTTTTAACAAGTCCCTTCTGGTGAATGTTTTGTGTAATTTCATGTTCTTTAGACAAGGTAAAGAGCCAAACAAGTGTTTGTTGCATCATTGAGGAGCGAATGGATGTTTTGATCAACTTTAGCTTGGAAAAGGTTCGCTCACCACTGGTCACAGAAACAGGGAGGGTGAAATAAATGTGAAGAGCAATTAATATGCTGGAGACAATGGGGACATTATCTGTGTGAGATTATTTTTTACAAACAACGTTAAAAAACCGTCCATCTTGTGGTCGTGCCCACTTTGGAACTCGTCTTGCAATGGCTCGCAATTCACTCGACATCCACAACAAATTCACACATTGAACGTGCCGACTGCCCAACTTTCTCCCTGCCGCGTAACTCCGCCCCCTTCGCTAGTTTTACCTTGCGATCGTACGCCATTGGTTCTCCCACAAGGTGCT